>NW_027362916.1:2345000-2385000 GCF_046119375.1 Phyllobates terribilis
GAGGTGCTGTATGCTAATTGTCCCTAACCAGGGGACCTCCCTCCTGCTTTCAGAAACAGATTATTGTTTGTGGCATCCAGGCCTGGGGTGACACACACACACTGCTCTATATTTAGTATGATGCCCCCACTCCTCCATATATATAGCATGATGGTCCCACTGCTCCATATACAGGTGCATCTCACTAAATTAGAATATCATCAAAAAGTTAATTTATTTCAGTTCTTCAATACAAAAAGCTGTCTTTCAGCTCATCTGCATTGTTGGGTCTGGTGTCTCTCATCTTCCTCTTGACAATACCCCATAGATTCTCTATAATAGATTCTCTATGGGGTTAAGGTCAGGCGAGTTTACTGCCAATCAAGCACAGTGATACTGTTGTGTGTAAACCAGGTATTGGTACTTTTGGCCGTGTGGACAGGGGCCAAGTCTTGCTGGAGAATGACATTTCCATCTCCAAAAAGCTTGTCGGCAGAGGGAAGCATGAAGTGCTGTAAAATGTTCTGATAGACGGCTGTGCTGACTTTGGTCTTGATAAAACACAGTGGACCTACACCAGCAGATGACATGGCCCCCCAAACCATCACTGATTGTGGAGCCTTCACACTAGACCTCAAGCAGCTTGGATTGTGGACTCTCCACTCTTCCTCCAGACTCTGGGACCTTGATTTCCAAATGAAAATTGGAACTCTAGGACCTTGTGGAGTGTGTCAATGACTGCCTTCTGGACATCTGTCAAGTCAGCAGTCTTCCTCATGATTGTGGAGCATACTGAAACAGTATTGAAGAACTGGAATAAATTAACTTTTTGAAGATATTCTAATTTAGTGAGATGCACCTGTATATACTATGATGGTCCCACTGCCCCACATACATATAGTATAATGGCCCCACTACTCCATATGTAGTATGATGGACCCACTACTCCAGATATATAGTAGGATGGCTCCACTGCCCGATCATTTAAAAAAATAAAGTTTATTCTCACTTAATCCTGATTCCCTACATCACGGCCTCTGTCTCCTCTTCCATGGCGGGACTGCAGAGCAGAGCGATGCAATGATGTCATCGAGCCACCTGCGTGAGTATGCTGACATCTCGTTAACCGCAGGCCTATGGCGATCTGTGGCATATGAAAGAGATAGTGATAGGGCAGGGAGCTTGTGTCTCACTGCTTTATCATGCGACGCCTCTGCATAAGAGACATTAGGGCTACATTAGCTACGTCACAGAAGACACTGGAGCTGGAGTATATAGAATAGGAGACACTGGGGCTGGCGTATATTCATCACAGGATACATTGGGGCTAGAGCATATACATCACAGAAGAAGCTGGAGTATATAGAATAGGAGACACTGGGGCTGGAGTATATAGAATAGGAGACACTGGGGCTGGCGTATATTCATCACAGGATACATTGGGGCTAGAGCATATACATCACAGAAGAAGCTGGAGTATATAGAATAGGAGACACTGGGGCTGGAGTATATAGAATAGGAGACACTGGGGCTGGCGTATATTCATCACAGGATACATTGGGGCTAGAGCATATACATCACAGAAGAAGCTGGAGTATATAGAATAGGAGACACTGGGGCTGGAGTATATAGAATAGGAGACACTGGGGCTGGCGCATATACAGTTCTGCTCAAAAGTTTACATACCCCGGCAGAATTTTTGCTTTCTTGGCCTTGTTTCAGAGAAAATGAATGATAACAAAAACACTTTTTCTCCACTCATGGTTATTGGTTGGGTGAAGCCATTTACTGTCACATTTCTGTGTTTTCTCTTTTTAAATCTTAATGACAACTAGTGATGAGCGAGCATGCTCGCTACTGCTCGGTGCTTGCCCGAGTATCTCACTGCTCGAGATGCTCTGCGCTCACCGAGTATTTCCGGGTTGGTCGGGCGGGAAGTCGAGTCCACTCCCTGTATGTTTGGCGCTCTTTACAGAGCCAATGAACATGCAGGGATTGCCTGCCATGCACTGTAATGCCATAGCCATGTTGGTTGTGGGCATTACAGTGATTGGCTGGCCGCACAGCGTCATCAGGTCTATATCTGACCTGGCGCCGCCATGCTCATCACAGTCACTCCGGATCAGACAGTGTAGGGAGAGCTGCTGCTGCGTTAGGGAGAGATTTGATCGTGCATTAGGTAGTGTAGTGAGAAAAACCGCACATTACACATATCCATCTCAACAAACAGTCCTTCTGAGGACTAATCCATCTGCAGAGATATCAGGCAGGCAGTGTATATAGGCCGGCAGGCAGTGTATATAGCAGACTGCAGTGCATATAGCACAAGAGGCTCCATTCCAATTTTGCCTTCTGCTGCTGTTAGATATTTCTATACAAAGGCCCAGGTCTCAGGGGCGAGGAATACTTTTCTTTGGATCTTAATCCTCATTATTTGCTTATAAAGCAATCCAGAGAGCACCGTTTTTCTGCGCCATTTGCTTGTTGGCACTGCAGAATACAGCCAGGTCCTCTCCATATTAGAGCGCTAGAAATCCAGCTATTTAAAACTGTGTTTTCTCCGTCACACGGATCACATATACGTTGTCAGAAAATACTGCCATTTCTGGCCTCCATTTTTTCAGTGTGTCAGTGAAGCAATTCACAGCAGTTTGCTGTTCACACTACTTACCTACAGGCCAGGTATTTAAAACTCTGTTTTCTCCATCACACCGATCACATATAACTTCGCTTCAAACTCAGTCATTTGTAGTGAGCGTGGAAGATACTATCCTCCATTTAAAATGGGCAAGGCACTTGGCAAGGGACGGGGAACTGGACGTGATGGTAATGGTGCATGCAGAGGCCGAGGACAAGGCCGTGGGCAAGCCGAAATTGTGCCACAACAAACACCCACATCTTCTCGCCTGACCTTCCTGTCCCAATTTCTAGGGGACCGCAGCACACCACTATTGAACCCAGATCAGTGTCAAAAGGTTGTTGGTTGGATAGCGGATAATGCTTCCAGTCACTTAGCCACCACCACCCTGTCTTCCACACGGTCAAGTCTCAGTAGCCATGAGTCTGGACCTCATATTCCTCACCCTGATCCTCCTTCCTCCCACCATGCCGAGTACCCAGAGACAACTGATCCCACACTTGGACAATCTGAAGAGCTGTTCACTTTTCCATTTATAGATTCGGACCTCTCGCCCGGTCCACTTGAAGCGGGGCAAGAGGAGATCACGTGTAGCGATGCCCAAATATTTGAGCAGCCACGGTCACACGAAGGCGACGGTGGGAAACTGTGACAAGAGGTGGACGATGATGAGACACAATTGGCAGAAAGTCAGGAATAATACCAGGGTGCAGAAGTGGGAGACAAGGTGGTGGATGATATAGTAACTTACCCAACCTGGCAGGAGGACATGCAGAGCAAGGACAGCAGCACACAGGGGGAGGGAGGCAGAGCACCCCAACAAGCAGGAAGAAGCAGTGTGGTGGCCGCAGACAGAAGGCAGGCTACCGTTTCCCGTAACACCAACACGAAGGAAGTTGCCACTACAACTGTTAGGTCTTCCCGAGTCTGGTTGTTTTTTAAAGACTCTGCCGATAACTCCAAAAAGGCCATTTGCATCACAAGCCAGACCAGCATCAGCAGGGGTGGCAAAACGACCAGCCTGACCACCACCAGCATGATCAGGCACATGGCAGCAAAGCACTCGACTTTGTGTGCCGAACACCAGGGTCCAGGAACAGTGTCTACAGGTGGCACCATTGCTTCTTCTGCTGTTGTGCATGCAAGTCAATCCCCTGTCCATAGTGCATGCAAAGATGCCTCCTGCCCTGCACCTGTCATTGCACACTCTCAAGTAGCATCAGGAAGCACGTCCATGTCCTTGTCCCAGCGCAGCGTTCAGTTGTTCATACTCCAGTCCTTGGAATGCAAGCGCAAATATGCAGCCAACGTCCCACAGGCCACACTACTAAATTCTCACAATTCACGACTGCTTGGCTCGAAATGTTGCCTTTTAGGCTTGTGGAGACAGAAGCATTCCACAACCTGATGGCGGCGGCCGTCCCTCGGTACTCTGTCCCCAGCCGCCACTATTTCTCCCAGTGTGCCGTCCCCACATTACACAAGCACGTGTCCCAAAACATTAGCCGTGCCCTCAGCAACGCAGTTACCGGTAAAGTCCACCTAACCACGGACACGTGGACAAGTGCTTGTGGGCAGGGATGGTACATCTCGCTGATGGCACACTGGGTTAACATAGTGGAAGCCGGGACCCAGTCGGACCTTGGGACGGAACACGTCCTCCTGATGCCAAGGATTGCAGGCCCTAGGTCAATCAGGGTTGCCCCCACGGTCTACAGCTCCTGAACCTCATGCTCCTCTGCCTCCTCCTCCTCCTCAGCCTCCATCTCCGAAATGACCACATCAGTCACAAGCTGGAAGCACTGCAGCACTGCCTCGGCCAAGCGGCAACAGGCTGTGCTGAAGCTAATATGCTTAAGTGAAAAAACACACAATGCTGAAGAGTTATGGACAGCTCTGAAAGAGCAGGCAGATCTGTGGCTCAAACCGCTGAACCTACAGCCAGGCATGGTCGTGTGTGACAATGGCCGGAACCTGGTGGTGGCTCTGAGGCGAGGCGAGGTCACACACGTACCATGCCTGGTCCATGTGCTTAACCTCGTGGTTCAGCGGTTACTCAAATCCTACCCAGAGCTGCCGGATCTGCTTGTTAAAGTATGCCGCCTGTGTGCCCATTTTAGAAAGTCAGCTACAGCTTCCGCCGCCCTTGCAGTGTTTCAGCAGCGTTTGCAGCTTCTGGCTCACAGACTGGTGTGTGATGTCCCCACACGTTGGAACTCTACATTGCAGATGTTGGGAAGGATTTGTGAGCAGAAGAGGGCAGTTGTTGAGTACCAGCATCAAAAAGGCTATCGGTATTCAGTTCAGACTCCACACATAAGACCTCAGTAGTGGACGTGGATGTCAGACATATGTACCATCCTCCAAAACTTTGAGGACTCCACCAAGATGGTGAGCGGCGATGACGCCATAATTAGCCTCACCATCCCGCTTCTCTGTCTTCTGAAACGCTCTCTGCTCACAATCAAAGATGATGCATTGCAGGCAGAGCACGATAAGATGGAGCAATTAACCATACAGGGTGATTACACACAGCCAAGCTTCATCTCATCCCAACGTGGATTGGGTGACAATGAGGAAGAGGAGGAGGAGGAAGGACAGGAACTAGTTTCATGCACTATAGACGGTGCTATCTGCACAGCTGTCATACCGTCTGTTCAGCGTGGATGGCCAGAGGACAGAGAGGAAGAGGAGGAGAGCATGGTCAGTCATCCTCTTGGTGAGGACACGGAAGTCTTGCCTGTTAGTAGTCTGGCACGCATGGCTGAGTTTATGTTATGCTGCCTTTCCCATGACCCTCGCATTCTCAAAATTTTAGGTCATTACTGGTTGGTGACACTTCTAGACCCACTCTACAAGGAGAACTTTATATCTCTTATTCCTGAGGCGGACAGGTGTACAAAAATGAGGCAGTACCAGAAGGCCCTTGTTGCGGAACTATTAAAAAAATTCCCATCTGAAAACGCTGGAGGCAGAGGGCACACTTCGTTCGACAACCAAGGCCCCCACTCTGTCACTTCTTCTCTCTGACTGAACACTGTTTTAAGATGGTGCCCACCTTTTATACCTCCCTCTAGAACATGAGCCCAGGTGACCAGCAAACAATGGGCTCCTATCTGCGCTCAGGAACCAACCCCTATCTGCTCCTACATCACTGGGTATTCCTACCCCCTCCCCACTCCAGCCAGGGACATGGTCTGTCGTGCCTGCATTTCTGTCTAATGGGAGCACCGTTGAGCTGTCCCTCGGAAATGGGGTGAGTGTGCTCTATGCAGCTAACTGAACCTTGGTCCATACTCCATCCTTACCCGGGAGTGGAATATCACACCTCTGGCAGAGGTGCAATACCCCTGTAGCGGCCGAGCCCTCGGGGCGCTACATTTTTATGATGCCTGTAAAAAAAAATGTTTATACAGTATGTTCATGTATACCCCCCAGGAGTAAATGTTTGTCAGCCCATACACTTAGTGCATGGCATTACAAGTATAGGAGGCCCGCTCCTTTCTAATGGTAAAAAAATTTTATGATGCGCTCCTCCACGTCTCTTCCAAGGGCCATTGAAGTGCCTCCAAATTTTTGGCAGCCCTTGCAGTCACTGCATAGTCCAACACTATGGGAGACTCTCTCCTTTCTAATGGGAATTTGTCATTACTGTGGCCTGGTCTATGTGTCTTTAAATTCTTAGTGGGTTTTTTCCTAAACTTGGTCAGCCGTTGGACTCACTGCATACCCTATATCTGTATAGCAGACCCTCTCCTTTCTAATGGGAACATGTCATATCTTGTTACTGTGGCCCTGCTCTGTGTGTCTTTAAATTCTTAGTGGGGATTTTACTAAAATCTGTCAGCCGTTGGACTCACTGCATACCCTATAACAGTATAGCCGACCCTATCATTTCTAATGGGAATTTGTCGTTACTGTGGCCCTGCTCTATGTGTCTTTAAATTCTTAGTGGGTTTTTTCCTAAAATTGGTCAACCGTTGGACTCACTGCATACCCTATAACTGTATAGCAGACCCTGTCCTTTCTAATGGGAGCATGTCGTACCTTGTTACTGTGGCCCTGCTCTGTGTGTCTTTAAATTCTTAGTGGGGTTTTTCCTAAAATTTGTCAGCCGTTGGATTCACTGCATACCCTATAACTGTATAGCAGACCCTCTCCTTTCTAACGGGAACATGTCGTACCTTGTTACTGTGGCCATGCTCTTTGTGTCTTTAAATTGTTAGTGTTTTTTTTCAAAAATTTTGGCCACCCTTGCAGTCACAGCATGGGCATTACCACTATAGAAGACCCGCTCCTTTATAATGGGAACATTTTTTTTACTGAGACCCTCCTCTATGTCTCTTCAAAGGGGTATTAGGTTGCGTCCAAATTTTTGACAACCCTTGCAGTCACTGGATGCGCAATAACAGTATAGGAGACCCACTTGTTAATAATGGGAACAACAAAGCATAGCCCTCTGATGGCTCTCTAACAATAGCTAGGGCCGACTGCTGGCCTTTTAAGAATAGTAAGGGCCGTCTGATGTCCCTATAAAAATAGGCTTTATGACTTTCAGAGTCCCTCCATCATAAATAAAACAGGATGTGTCTGATGACACCACATTGCCAGATGAGGTTGTAAAATGTTAAAATGACATTTCCCGGTGAATGCATTTGTCATAAAAAATAACATAAAAAAACATAACAATAGGATCTTTCTTTAGTATAAAAAACAGCATCACCAATTTAACCTCAATGTAATCACATTGTTCAGCTCATGCACCTCCTCCTCCATCTCCGAAATGACCACATCAGTCACAAGCTGACAGCACTGCAGCACTGCCTTGGCCAAACAGCAACAGGCTGTGCTGAAGATAACATGCTTAATGCTTAATTGACAAACCGCCCAGCGCTGCATAGTTGTTGAAAGCTGTAACACAGCAGCTTGATCTGTGGCTCTCACCGCTGAACATACAGCCAGGCATGGTCGTGTGTTACAATGGGCGGAACCTGGTGACGGAGAAATGACAACCGGGGTAGATACGGTTTCCCTCTATGCCAGTCCTTTCACAGAGCTAAAGAATATGGCTGTGGTGAAATACAACTCCCACTGAGAAGCTGTTTCAGATTGAAAAACATTGTGCCCACCAGAGGATTTGTTTCTGAGGGCTAACCTTTCTCACCCGCTCAAGAGCCCCATAGCAGCTGCAAAGTTAGCGCTATCATGAACTCTCCTGAGGTAGAAGCCAAGGCACACCAGAGAATTCTCTGGTGGGACTTTCCAACCCAGCCGAGAAGCAGTCCCGGCTAAGAAAAGTGTGTGGGAAGATCCCAGGACACTCTATTTTTACTGAGGAGGAAACACATGCAAACATGGGGAGAACATACAAATTTCTTGCAGATGTTGTCCTTGCTGGGATTTGAACCCAGGATCCCAGTGCTGCAAGACTTCAGTGCTAACCACTGATCCAATGTGCTGCCGTTCACCCTCTAATATCTAACAGGCTGTAGAAACTTGAACCTACTGCCACTCTATCATCAGCTCCTTTGTGAGAAAATGTATTTGGGCAGCCACTCAGTCTACCAAATAAAATTCCAGAGAAGGAAATTGAGGATGGCTTCGCTACTGGTACTGGGGGCAGTGCTAATACCATGGTGTTGTACCATAGTTTGCTGGAAATATTCCAGGCTGGTAGGAGGTAAGAAAATTCCCACAGAAAAGTACCAGCAGTAATGTTCAGGCCACATTTCAAGTGCAAGCAGCTTTAGAGGACTTCCTGGGAGAAATGACACGCAGGGTAGATACGGTTTCCCTCTATGCCAGTCCTTTCACTGAGCTAAATACAACTCTTATCAAAAAAAGTTGTGGACTGGCTCCGTACCGTCCCTGGCCACATTCACCTGTCCACGTGTTTGTGGTTAGGCAGTCCTTCTTAGTAAGTGCACTGGGTAGGGCATGGGTAATGTTGTGGGACCCGTGCTTGTGGAAGGCGAAGGCGACACCGGGAAAAATGCTGGCGGCTGGGGACCGAGTATGGACACCCGGCCGCCGCCTGCATGAGGTTGTGAAAAGCTTCCACCTCCACTAGCTTAAAAGGCCATATTTCAAGTGCAAAGAGCTGCCCAGAAATCTGTCAGTTTAGTGTTGCGGCCTGTGGGTGGGTGGGTGGCTGGCTGCATACTTGCAATTGCATTCCAAGTAACAGAAAACTAAGCAGATGATGGCCTCTATCATCATCATCATGGCCTCACCTCGGCACTATGAACTCTCCTGAAGGAGAAGCCAGGGCACACCGGAGGAGTCTCCGGTTCTCTGGTGGGCCCGTCCAACCCTGCCGAAAAGCAGCCCTGGCTAAGAAAAGTGTGGGGGAAGGTTCCTGGACACTCTATGCTTTTTTAATGCGGATCGGCCATGCTTACGCATGTTATTTCTCAAAACGCATTACGGATCAGGCCATTTTCCAACTCTGTATTCAAGAAATTAAATGCGCAAAGAAAGATGTGTGTGTGTCAAAGCACGGGAGGGCACGGGTAATGTTATGGGACCCGTGCTTGTGGAAGGCGGAGGCGATACCGGGAAATATAGTGGCGGCTGGGGACCGAGTATAGACACCCGGCCGTCGCCGGCATGAGGTTATGAAAAGCTTCCGCCTCCACGAGCCTAAAAGGCCACATTTCAAGTGCAAGCAGCTGTCAAAAATTTGGCAGTATAGTATTGCAGCCTGTGGGTGGGTGGCTGCCGGCATTCTTGTGCTTGCATTCCAAGGAATGGGGTAGGGACAACTGAACACTGCAGTGGGACAAGGACATGGACGGTGATTGTTGCAAGTCTGCAACGACAGGTGCATGGCGGGAGGCATCTTCGCATGTGCCAAGGATCACTTATGATGGGCACACATTTAGGCAGTGACCTGGGAGTCAGAGATGTTTCCAGAGGTCTTCCCTTTGCTGTTCCCATGTCTTTTCAGCACTGTATGCATGTGTCTGATGATGTGTCACACACCACATGGCCAGATAAGGTTGTAAAATGTTAAAATGACATTTCCTGGTGAATGCATTTGTCTTGGTTGAAAGCAATGCAAAAGTGCAAACACGGGTGAAAAATGCTACGTGTGAACATAGCACAAGGTGTGTAGGAGTATTTTTGTTTTTGTTTATTTATTTTGCCTTATATACAAGTCATCACCCTGGAAAGGATGTTCCTTACGCCGTAAAAGTGGCGTAATACTCTGACGACATTGTTGACAGCAGGGATCTGGGAGTCAGAGATGCTTCCAGGGGTCTTCCCCATGCTGTTCCCATGTCATTTGAGCACAGTTCCCATCGATTTGGGCAATTTTTAGGCCCTCTGCAGACCGCCGTGGGGAGCCACCTGAAAAATGCTCAAGTTTCCCCTAGACTTATATTGGGCTCATTGCTCGGGTTGAGCACCCGAGTATTTCAATTTGCTCGACCCGAGCAACGAGTACTCGAGCATTTTAGTGCTCGCTCATCACTAATGACAACCAAAAGCATCCAAATAATCCTGATCAAAAAGTTCACATACCCTGGTGATTTTGGCCTGATAACATGCACAGAATTTGACACAAATGGGTTTGAATGGCTACTAAAGGTAACATCCTCACCTATGACCTGTTTGCTTGTAATCAGTGTGTGTGCATAAAGCTGAGTGAGTTTCTGGGATCCAGCCACTGTCGTTTCAGGATTTTGAGATGGGGAAAGCAAAAGAATTATCAACGGATCTACGGGAAAAGGTAGTTGAACTGTATAACACAGGAAAGGGAGGCAAAAAGAGTATAACACAGGAAAGGGATACAAAAAGATATCCCAGGAATTGATAATGACAGTCTGCAGTGTTCAAACTGTGATTAACAAATGGAAAATCAGATGCTCTGTAAAAACCAAACCACAGTCAGGTAGACCAACAAAAATTTCAGCCACAACTGCCAAGAAAATTGTTCGGGATGCAAAGAAAAACCAACAAATAACATCAGCTGAGAACCCACTTAGGGGTGTACTCACTTTTGTTGTCAGCGGTTTAGACATTAATGGCTGTGTGTTGAGTTATTTTGCAGGCACTCCAAATTTACAGTTAAACAAGCTGTACACTGACTACTGTACATTGTATCAAAGTGTCGCATCTTCAGTGTTGTCCCATCAAAAATATATATATGTATTCCGGCCCATTTTTGGAGTTTTGTGTGAAATTATGTCCAATTTGCCTTTTTTTTCTCAGTTTTTTTGTGTTGTTCCAATAAACACAAAGGAAATAAACATGCGTGTAATAAAACATGTGTAATTTTCTGAAACAATTTCAAGGGTGCCAGCACTTTCCGCCATGACTGTATGTGCAGGTAGAGTCCTTAACCCCTTTACAACCCAAAGTGGTTTGCACGTTAATGAGAAGGCCAATTTTTACAATTCTGACCACTGTCACTTTATGAGGTAATTACTCTGGAACGCTTCAACGGATCCCCCTGGTTCTGAGAATATTTTTTCATGACATATTGTACTTTATGATTGTGGTAAAATTTCTTCGAGATCACTTGTGTTTATTTGTGAAAAAAACAGATATTTGGCGAAAATTTTGAAAATTTTGCAATTTTCAAAATTTGAATTTTTATGCCCTTAAATCGGAGAGATATGTCACACAAAAAAAGTTAATAAATAACATTTCCCATATGTCTGCTTTACATCAGCACAATTTTGGAACCCAAATTTATTTTTATTAGGGAGCTATAAGGGTTAAAATTGACCAGCGATTTCTCATTTTTCCAACAAAATTTACAAAACCATTTTATTAGGGACCACATCACATTTGAAGTCACTTTGAGGGGTCTTTATGACTGAAAATACCCAAAAGTGACACCATTCTTAAAACTGCACCCTTCAGTGAATCGGGTCATCATGGCAACATCCGGGAAGCCGCGGCACACATTGCTGGACGCCGGCAGGAGAGGTGACTATCCCGATCACCTCCCCTTGCCCCCGCAATGCTGCGAACGACTTCGATCGCAGCATTGCGGGGGTTAATGTGCGGGACCTCTCCCAGCACATAGCACCGGGTGTCAGCTGTGACAATCAGTTGACACCCGGCGGCAATCACGCCCGCACAGCCTGTGTGCGGGCGCGATCGCAAAGATGTACTAATACGTATCAGGCTCTTAAGTCCCAGGGCGCAGATACGTATCAGTACGTCTTGGGCTTTAAAGAAGTTAAAATTATGTGAAAATGGGAAAAGTCACAAAACTTTGCAACTTTTCAAGAGCTTTATGCCAGTTTTCTGGCAAAACACTGGTGAATCGGGTTCATAATCTCTAATCCTTTCAGCTCCCTTTAATTAGACTACTTTCAACAAACTAATTATAAGTATTGGGTCTGGTTTTTTTTTTAATGCTTTTAAAATAATTGTAAATATTTTCAATCCCCTTTTGTTATAAGGATTTCCCAAAAATTAGCTAATCATAGGTTGTCCTGCATTCGTGACAGTGATTGACTGCGCGGTCACTTGGAAGTTTACATTGGCATCACTACAGGGCCGGTAAAGAAGGACTGTCAGGGACCCCCAGAGTGTGGTAAAATGCGCCAACTAATTCATAATTCATTTAATTCTCACACAATATACTAAGTTAGTGTAAGTCTACAAAAAAGCAACAAAACTTGGTGCTAAAAAAATTGAGCATAACTTTTTGAAAAATGAGCCAGGTTATGCCAAATCTTACATATTTTGTGACTTTGTGATCAGTTATCAACACAAATATTTTACTCAAATTACCAGATCGATGGATAAGCATTGGGACTTTTCCCTAAATCTCTCCAAAACATCACCGCTTATAGAAGACCACCCTCATATCCAGATCAGATTTTCTGTGAGAGATGCCCAGATTCACAATATAGTATGCATACTGGCCATCTATGAGAAGTCCACCCCAATGGAAGTCCAGTTATTAAAGGAGATTTTACTGTTTATATAAGGGGCAGACAATGACAGTGAAGGGCCCTTAATCAGGACTTCTGATCTGGGCCCCCCACCCTCCATCAGGCACCACCTACATATACATTTCCATGTATATTTATATTAGGCACACATATAAAATTTGCACATGCTAATACTCTATACACATTTTAACGTATGCATATACATAGTGCACAGAAACATAAAATACGGACATACACATAAGATGCACATACACAGTATAGAGTCCCGGTAGTCCTCATAGTTTTAAGCATGGACCCTGGCAAATTGTAGACGGACTTTTATTGTTCATGGGCTTTAAGGGAGAGAGGCTTCCTTTGTGGAGGACACTCATGAATGCCATTCATTTGCAGTGTACACCGTGTCGTGTCATGGAAAACACTCGCCCTGATTTGGCTTTCTACTTCTTCAGCTAATAGCAATGAATTTGCCTGTCGATTTTCTTCTCATCAGAAGATGCTTTTGTTTAGATGTTAACTTCCATCTGACTGATAAGAAAAGCTTTGCTGATCTTCTTGTAGACTTCACATTTTTTGTAAAGAAATTATTTTCTTTCTCAGAAATGTCTTGTGACATTTCTCTTCTATGTGGTGCCACTTACCCTTCTCATCAGAGGATGCTTTTGTTTAGGTGTTAACTTCCATAGTCGGCCTGGACGTCTCTGTAAGATGGTTGCAGTTCCATCTTTGTTATAGTTTTGCATCACTTTTGCTACAGTATTCTGACTGATAAGTAAAGTTTTGCTGATCTTCTTGTAGACTTCACATTTATTGCAAAGAAATTATTTTCTTTCTCAGGTTTTGTGACATTTCCCTTCTATGTGGTGCCATTGCTGATAGCATGAAATGGGAAGGAGTTTTCTTTATTAAGTAACTTCCTTTTACAGACACCTGTCTGCTGGACATCTGTTTAATGAATAATTACACTTACCTGTGGTTCAGTTCTTGTTAATTAGAATTTTGTTGTCTAAACTTAGCTTTTCTCTTAAGACTGTTACTGGGATGTTCTCATTTTTGAAACATGATCTTGAATGAGTTTGTTAAGAAAATTACTTTTTTGGGGTCTGCAAAATACCAAATCTTGTTTGCATTCAATGGCTCAAATTTACGAGAGTATTTTGTAGTATGGTATCCCATATTAAAATGATGATTCTGAAAGGAAACTACAGGTTTGCTGACAAATCTATTTGGGTGTACTGATTTATGCTAAACACTGTATATATATATATATATAAACCTTATAAGTTTGGTATCACAGTAATCGTACTACTGACTCTGAATCATTTTGTCAGTTTGTTTTTACAACACAATACACACTGTAAAATGAAGGAACCCAAACCTGGCATTTTTTCTCATTTTTCAACACATTATATGATAAAATGAATGGTGTTGTTCAAAACTACAACACTAAGCGTCAGCACACTGTGATTTGCTGATCTGTAAGATGCGTTCTTTGTGCTGTGAAAATACACAGCTGTGATATCTCACCAAATATTCATAGTGGGAACTTAAAATTATGTTTTTCTGCCATAATTAAGGATGGTTTGGATGTATGAAACATGTTGACCTTTTATTTCTATCTTTGTGGAATTAAGGCTGCATGAATCTGTCACCAACCATTATCTGTATATGTACAAATATTAAGTGCTACTGAGTGCTGTAGGAAAAACTTAGAATAGTGAGGTGATTTGATAGTCCTGCCACAAATAATCTGTTTCTACTGCACACTTAAAATCTCTGATAGTGGGAATGAACATGATTGCCTGCAGTAGTGCACTCCTGAGAGCTGGTGCAGCAGAGAAAATGTCTTGGACATGAGAGTGGGAGGTCCTGATTATGGAGGATGTTAATCTTAGCTCATTGGAGTGTAGATATGGTAGAGATGCAGGACTGTGCAGCAGTGTGGAGAGGTTTGTGGATGAGTGTAATGACTGGTACAGGGTGGAGGCACCAGTGTAACTGCTGGACAGAAATATGAGACTGACTGCTGCATTAAGGATAATGAGAAATACATTTAGTGAGAAGAAGAGCAATTAGTGAGTTACAAGTATTTGTGAATTCAAGACAAAAAGTTATCAGAGCAACAGTAACAGATTTTACTTTTTTTTTATTAATAATGGGATGAATAAAATCGTGAACATTATCAAAAGACTAAATCAAAGTCAGGAAGATAGCCGAGGTCAGATACCAGGTGATCAGTAAATGACAAGTCAGACGAGCAGTATGAATACCGCGGAGCCCGATGACAGAGGCGTTACTGAAACTTGTCCAGGTTGACCAGTCAGAAGGCCACAGGTAGATGGTGAAGGTCCTTCTATACAGCTCCAGCAGTGATGGTGGATCTGCTGGACTTCAGGGCGCTAGATGCTTAGGTGTCCCGTCTTTTAGATGGTTTTAGGGCAACAGTGACAGCATGCAAATGCGCGAGCAGCCCTGGATAATCCACGCCGGCAGGATGATAAGATCCGGTGGAAGATGGAACCTATGACAAGAGAAATAAATATAATGTAAGTGATGGGACTCCATATTACATGATAATGCTGTGCATTCACTGTGGCCGGACGGCAGAGGAATATTATCATACAGAGGTCAGGGGTCATTGTCAGCAATCATACATGTGACAATCCCATCACTGACAGATGACATCTACTCCACATGAATTATTCTCACTGACATCACACAACATGGAGTTGATTCTCACACTTACCTCGTCTCTTTTTCCCATTTTTTCCATTTTCTGAGTTTTGTTGCTCCATACTCAGATTTATTGCCGATTTTCTTTCTTCATGAGATGGAAATTCTGATGAAAAATTAAAAAAAAAAATCAGTAACAATATATTCTTATAGGATCTGCTTTGTCATAATATGGATAACATAAGAGACCTATAGTATTGTATAAAACCATGTGGGAATATTTGAGTCTTGAAGTCAACATTCACATTGTTGGTGCTGTAGACATGTACATACCTGGCAATGGGGACGAGGGTGGCAAGATGGTAACAGCATCGTCTGTATTACATACAGGAACAGATACTTTCTGCCTGTTTGAAGAAGAAAAACATGTAAATCTCAAGTAAACTCCGTATAAAAGGGGTTGTCTCACTAGAAGAACACCGACTATAAGGCCTAGTAGGACATATGACTGTCATAGTGGGGAAGGTCTTCTGCTCAAGACTACCTTTTATAGAGAGCTGAGAGGAAAACAACTACCAAGAATGGCCGGCATTTCATACTACATCTCTCCTACAGTGAGGGCAGCACTAAAAGTGCATGACCGGCCACAATTATGGGCTGTTATCTCCAACAATTCCGAAAGCTGAAAGCACAATGACCCATAACCATGGGGCGGTGGATGCTGCATTTGATATTATGGTATTTATGTCCTATATTTGGTGTTGTGCACATATATCAGCCTGGAGCTCCCAGTAATGACCCCATAATCTACTCACATTTCTGAGATGTTTGTGTTGGATTCTGGTGTACACTCTGGAGGGGCCTTGGGATCCTCGTTGTTCACCATCCCGTTAGTGGTGGTAGAGTGCTAAATGTGGATAACAATAAGTTATTAAATATATATACTTTTTAATTTTATAGATCCTTTTTTTGTACATATTTTGGATCTATCGATCACATACTTACTTTAGAAAGCCTCTCAGAAGATGATGATGCAAATATTCGGAAGATAAAGTTCTCATCGTCCTCACTTGTGCCCTCCTTATCCTCTGAGATCAGATGGTTGTTTTCATCAGAGTGATCTACAAGACATAGGTAAGGAAGGATTGTTAGAGGGTGTCAGTATAACACAGTCGCTATATCTCACTAGGTTAATAGATGATGCAACGTAATATACAGAATACATGAAAAAAAACTCCTGTACAAAATTAGGGAAATAGGGATACAGTACGAACCCATGGTCAACATAGCTGAGATCCATGAAACATGGATAACATAGTAGACCAGAAAAACCATGTGGAAATATTTGAGCCTTGAAGTCAACATTCACATTGTTGGTCGCTGTAGACATGTACATACCTGGCAATGGGGACGAGGGTGGCAAAATGGTAACAGCATCGTCTGTATTACATACAGGAACAGATTCTTTCTGCCTGTTTGAAGAAGAAAAACATGTAAATCGTAAGTAAACACAGTATAAAATGGGTTTTCTCACTATAAGAACACTGACTATAAGGCCTAATAGGACATATGACTGTCATAGTGGGGAAGGTTTTCTGCTCAAAACTACCTTCCATGGATCAGAACACAACTACCAAGAATGGCTGGCAAGTAATACTACAGCTCTCCTACAGAGTAGGCAGTGCTAAAAATGCATGACCTGCCACAATTATGGGCTGTTATCTTCTGCATTTTCTGAAGCCAAAAGTACAATGACCGTTAACCATGAAGCGGTGAATGCTGCATTTGATATTCTGATATTTATGTCCTATATTTGGTGTTGTGTACATAGATCAGCCTGGAACTCCCAGTAATGAAGTAATGACCCTTTATAATCTACTCACATTTCTGTGAGCGATGATACAGAGCTAAATACGGATAAAAATAAGATATAAAATATTATTTTTATGTGCTTTTAGAGTTTTTTTAATTTTTTTTTTACATATTTTGGATTATTAATCACATACTTACTTTACAAAGCTTTTCAGAAGATGACGTAAAATTTTGGAAATCAAGGCTCTCATTGTTCTCACTTGTGCCTTCCTCATCCTTTGAGACCAGATGTTTGTTTATATCAGAATGATCTACAAGAAATAGGTAATGAAGTATTATTAGAGGTTGTCAGTATAACACAGTCACTATTTATCACTAATATTAATGGGAACAGATGATCACATATTAGGGAAGATGAGACAAACAGTCGCTTAGTCTAGATGACGTCTCCTTCTACTTACTGATAAATAAGCTGGTGTCTGCGTCTGAAACAAGCTGAGGAACATACTCCAGCTCCTGGCTCAGAATGTTGTCAAAGTCCAAGTCACTCAGGAATGGATGAACCTTGATCTCAAATGCTCCTCCTAGAAAAAGAAAAAGAAAAGTGATGCGGACATAGTCAGGGATGGCTCCATATCTGAACAGTTTATCGTAATCTGGACTAATAACAAAACTGAGCCGACATGAAGGAAATAAACTGAAAGTCTTAGTGTGGAGAACTAGAAATACAGTAGATGAGCTGATAGAGAAATGCTGATCTTCATGGACATGAGCGATATGTCCTTGGTCTAATAAGGGAATATTAATACTAGTATATCTGTTACCTGTCCCAAGTCTACGCACAGGATTTCTTCTGAGCAGCTCAGTGATGAGATTCTGAGCATCCAGGGGTGGAGCGCGATCACAATTCCAAATTAGTTCTCCTGTTACATAGAAAATTACAGAAAATAAAACCTCTTTACTGGACTGTAACATAAAGCAAAGGAAATAACTAAACAAATGTAACCAATCAACGCAATGATCGGTTTATTCTACTCACCAATGACAACCCTTTTATAAAGCTCAGTGAGGGAATCAGCATCAAATGGTACACATCCCAGCAGGAATTTATACAGGATGATCCCCAATGACCACCAGTCAACAGGTCTTCCATAGCCTTCTTTCAGGATGATCTCTGGGGCTATGTAACATGGGGTGCCACAGAACTGGAAACCAACAGAAGATAGAGATGAGAATCGATGAAACAATTATTATGACAAGTTATCATCTTTAAAACACAATGCAGAAGATAAAATATTAGTGGAAAAGTTCTCTAGAAAGGAAGAATGTAGAAAAGAGACAATAGTGTGATGAGATTTGCAAATAACAAGCTAAGTTCTTGTAGGTGATGCTGACCTCACGGTCCTTGAACTCTCTGGAGATGTCCACTGCTAATTCCTTGTAGGTGTTGGTTTTCGGTATCATTAGACCAAGTTTTGAAATCCCAAAATCGGTAACTTTAATATGTCCAGTAGATGTAATCAGGAGGCTGCAAAAGAGAAGATGGTTTTAGCCTCACAGACTGAATGATAATAAATGAAAACTTTCCCCACTTTATTATACTACGGGGGCACTTACTTTTCCGGCTTCAGGTCTCTGTGCACCACACCGTAACTATGCAGGTATTCCACAGCAAGTACCGCCTCTGCAAAGTACAAGCGGGCCATGGGGACAGAGAAAGGACCACTGGTGCTTAGAAGGGTCCCACAGTCTCCACCTATAGAAGAAAGGAAATATGACCGGTGAGGGGTTTATACAGAAGATAACCATGATATACCACGAGCAGATAACCATGATGTATAATGAGCAGTGAGCGGAAACATCCTGGGGAGATCACACAGATAGTGGCGTACATAGAAATCACAAGACCCCATATCAAAAGTTGTAATTGCCCCCCACCCTAAAAAATATATTTATATCCCTGTTGAAGCAGCTTGGTGTTCTCACCAGCAATACAACTTTTATGGCCATTTTAGAGTATGATGCTCCCAAAAATGCCCACACCCACACTCAATGAGTATGGTATCCCCACAGTGAATCCTCCTAAGGAGGCCACCACTTAGAAGGAGGCCAGCCACAACCCCCTACTCGGTGTGATGGCACCCACAGCAACCCTCCCACTCAGGATAATGGTTCCCACAGTCCCTCACACAATATAATGGTCTGCATAACTCCCCACTCAGTATGATGTCCCCACACAGAATGGGGGCCTCCATATAGAGTGAGGACCCCCACAGCACCCCACTTAATATGATGACCTCCACTCAGCATTCACAGTCCCCCCATATCTAGTCATACGGCCCCCTTTCAGTATTTTGGCCCCTACTAGCCACCTACTCAGTATTTTTGCCCCCACCAGCCCCACCTCCTTGAAGAAGCAAATACCGCTGAAATTGTGATGACAGGTGGAGGGATGCTGCCCACTGCCGAGCGTCGACAGACCCCCTCCGACTGATGAGCCCCATAGCGCCCCTGCACCAAGATCAATGAATTTACGAGCATCTTGGTAATAGATAACCTATAGTAAATGCTCTGTGGGGATGTAACCAACAATGTCCTAATGATATGAGCAGTGATAAGATGAAAGCAGACATGGGCTGAATATAATACAATAGATGTGTCTTACCTCCTACATACTCCATGACCATACACAGGTGAGATCTAGTTGGAAAGGAGCAGAGCATGGAGACCACAAAGGGACAATCAGCAAATGTTAAGATGTCCCTCTCCAGAAAGGCCCATTCCAATCTCTGTGCAGTATTTAGGTTCCGCTTAGCCATTTTCTTCATAGCAAAGGTCTGGTGTGAGTCTTTATGATGCACTAAGTAGACGGCCCTGGAGAGAAGGAGAATCCATCGGTTATAATAAATCCTTATTAATAATCCATCTATAGAAATCATTATATGTTTAATACTGGTATCCAAGGGGTAACATTTCTCCTTGCGGAGAGTGACATGTTAAGCTTGTCAAGGTGAGGAGACTTTTAAGCCTCAATGATCCTCTGGGAAATATGCAAATTGTCTCTTCAGAGAGGAAGAGAACTAGAACTCTAGTGCCACCTATAGGAAGTAGTAATCCTAAAAGTCAATATCGACCCTTTAACGAGCCTTATCACATGACATGGAATAATAGCCATAACCAAAATCTCAATTTTCGGACACTATGTTTTGGGGTACAAGCACTCATCAGTGCAAAGTGTGAGATATGGTTTGGCTGGGTGAGAGGCATCTGACCAGGATCCAAGCGGTAACGTTTCTCCTTGCGGAAAAAGCCATGTTAAGCATGTCAAGGTGAGGAGACTTTTAAGCTGCAATGCTCTTCTGGGAAATATGCAAATTGTCTCTTTTCAGAGAGGAAGAGAACTAGCACCCTAGTGCCACCTATAGGAAGTAGCAATCCTATTTCCCAGAGGAGCATTGCGGCTTAAAAGTCTCCTCATGTCCGCAAGGAGAAACGTCAACCCCTTGGATACCGGTCAGACACCTCTCACCCAGTCAAACCATATCTCACACTTTGCACTGAAGAGGGGCAGTACCCCAGAACACAGTTCCTGCAAATTGAGATTTTGCTTTTGGCTATTATCCTAAGTCATGTGACAAGGCTTGTTAAAGGGTCGATATTGACTTTTAGGATTGCTACTTCCTATAGGTGGAGTTCTAGTTTGCTTCCTCTCTGAAGAGACAATTTGCATATGTTTAATACTAGAAGTCTGGCCGCCACTATAAATCCACATCTAGAAATACATAAAATAGCACTACATAGATCACCTATGGGAGGTCTCCACAATGCCACTTCTGCCGGAGCCATCACCCAGGTCACATTATAGATACGAGAATCTATCGAAATTCTCTTTGGGCAGATTCGCTATAACTGACCAAATACAATTTAGTGCAAATAAAATTGGTCCAAAATCAATGTGCTCCAGGGCTCTCTTCTGCTGCTGAGGCCAGTGATTGGGCCCACATGGTCATGGTGGAGGGTGTAGATGTCATTGACGTCAATATGGTGTCACCCTTCATGTGACCATGTGTAGCCAACTTCTCTGATCAGCTTCATAATGGCGCCCCCCCCCCATCAAAACAAAGATCAGAGTGGAGGAGGCAGCATAAGAACAGATGAGGGTCTAGCACAGGCGAATGTAATAATATTATATTATTATATATTATATTATATGTAATTATATTATTTAAATCGCTTTCCTTACAGTTTGATTTGCTACAGATCATATAATTTCCCTATGATAACACTGAATGGCAGAGTGCAGGGGCAGAAGCATTGTCATAGGGAACCCTGAGAAATGTGGATTATGGCAACAGAAATCTCACCCAAAATTTCCACTGCTGATGAGTTTGGAAGTTTCATAGTCGCTCATATGCGGCTTTCTCGCCGGAACCAATGAATCCATCACGCTCTATAAAAGAATAAGAAATAATACTGATTTATTGAAGATGCAGGAAAAAAGTTACAGATGCAAAAACTTCTCCCCCCATATTATGTCCCAGATGATTTACACTGATATGGTGTTGGGAGGATACAAACCGGACGCTGGGCAGAACTGGCGCTAGCACCCAGCACACCCAGGCAAGTGCCGGGGCCCTGAGTAGGCGAGGGGCCCACTTGCTGTCGGGCACCCTGGCGCGCTAGTGGGCCTTGCTCCCCCCCCAATGCTTGCCCAGGACCACGGCCGGCACAATACTTACCTCTCCACAGCTGGTGAGCAGTGAGGTGAGCATTTGATTTTTTTTTTATGTATGGAGGTATGGGGCATTATATGGGGGGGAGAAGTGACATCCTGCATGGGGCATTATATGGGGGGGAGGTAGGGACATCCTGCGTGGGGTATTATATGGGGGGGGAGAAGTGACATCCTGCATGGGGCATTATATGGGGGGAGTGACATCCTGCATGGGGCATTATATGGGGTGAGAGGTGACATCCTACATGAGGCATTATATGGGGGGGAAATCCTGCATGGGGCATTATATAGGGGAGTGACATCCTGCATGGGGTAGTATATGAGGGGGAAAAGTGACATCCTGCATGGATCATTATATGGGGGGGGGGGAGTGACATCCAGCATAGGGATTTATATGGGGTGAGAGGTGACATTCTGCATGGGGCATTATATGGGGGGTGACATCCTGCATGGGGCATTATATGGGGGGAGAAGTGACATCCTGCATGGGGCATTATATGGGGTGAGAGGTGACATCCTGCATGGGGCAATATATGGGGTGAGAGGTGACATCCTACATGGGGCAGTATGTGTTGGGGGGACATCCTGCATGGGGCATTATATGGGGGGTGACATCCTGCATGGGGCATTATATGGGGGGAGAAGTGACATCCTGCATGGGGCATTATATGGGGTGAGAGGTGACATCCTGCATGGGGCAATATATGGGGTGAGAGGTGACATCCTACATGGGGCAGTATGTGTTGGGGGGACATCCTGCATGGGGCATTATATGGGGGGGTGACATCCTGCATGTGGCATTATATGGGGGGTGACATCCTGTATGGGCCATTATGTGGGGTGGGACATCCTGCATGGAGCATTATGTGGGGGGGACATCCTGCATGGGGAATTATATGGGGGGTGACATCCTGCATGGGGCATTATGTGGGGGGGATATCCTGCATGGGGCATTATGTGTGGGGGACATCCTGCATGGGGCATTATGTGGGGTGGGACATCCTGCATGGGGCATTATGTGGAGGGGACATCCTGCATGGGGAATTATATGGGGGGTGACATCCTGCATGGGCCATTATGTGGGGGGGGCACAGCCTGCATGGGGCATTATGTGGGGGGCACAGCCTGCATGGGGCATTATGTGGGAGGGACATTCTGCATGGGGAATTATATGGGGGGTGACATCCTGCATGGGACATTATGTGGGGGGGCACAGCCTGCATGGGGCATTATGTGGGGGGGCACAGCCTGCATGGGGCATTATGTGGGGGGTCAAAGCCTGCATGGAGCATTATGTGGGGGGTCAAAGCCTGCATGGGGCATTATGTGGGGGGCACAGCCTGCATGGGGCATTATGTGTGGGGTCACAGCCTACATGGGGCATTATATGGGGGCACAGCCTGCGTGGAGCATTTTATGGGGTCCATTATTCTATATGGAGCAATATATGGAGCTCATAATACGGTATAGAGGACTATGTGGTGCCATTATACTGTGTGGAGGACATTACTGTCCGGTCTGCACTGTGAGCTGTGAGGATTCGCCTCTTTCTGAGTTATTGTGGAATTTACAATAGATATCGCTCATGTAATGTAAGAAGTGAAATCTTCGGGCTTGTACTATATATATATATTTATCTGCGGTATCTGTGCATCATGAATCGTGGTATGTGTTAAAGGGGCCACTGAGACTCTTTCGCCCAGGGCCCACGAAATCCTGGAGCCGCCCTGCAACGGTCATCATACATTACTATAACATTCTGGATAATGTGGGAGATCACACAGAGGAGGACTTACAGGTAATCTGTCACCAGGTGTTTGCTATGTATTCTGAAAGCACCATGATGTAGGGGCAGAGACCCTGATTCCAGTGATGTGTTACTTACTAGACTGTGTGTGGCTGCTTCAATAAAATCAGTAGATTATCACTAGAAGACTATCTGTCTAGCCAGGTAGTCCTATTGCTCTGTACCCCTGCCTCCACCACTGATTAGCAGCTTTCTGCCTATGCAGTGTACACAGAAAGCTGCCAATCAATGGTGTGGGCGGGGTTATACAAGACTCAGCATTCAGAGCTCTGCAGCAGAAAAAAATTGTGATTTTATTACAACTGCTCCACCGAGTAAAGTAATCAACACATGGAATCAGGGTCCCTGTCCCTGCATCATGCTTCTCTCAGACCAAATAGCATAAACCTGGTGACAGATTCCCTGTAATTCAAATGTAATTAACACCATAGGGTCATCTACACTTAGAATAGAGACGTCCCATGGCTGTATGGGGGATAATACTGGACGAGTCATTCACACCCCATGATCTGGTGACACACACGCATCCCCCTCTATGATACTTACGGATTCTTGGATCTCCGGGATCTCACTAATTCCATTGTTAGGATTCGACAGCTCAGTTGTTTCTAAAATAATGATGAAGAAATGAAATGTATTAGAGGATATTATTCCTACATAGATAATACAGCAATATAACGGAGAAATGACAAGATGTCTGTAAATGGGATTAATACTCGTTATATGGGGATTCTAAATATGAGAATATACGGGGAATCCATAGATAAATGTAATGTAAATGATGGAGGAACCCCTTCATAAATAACAAAAGACTGACCATCACTTCCGAAAAGAAAATGGGTGTGAACAGGTGCATACTAAGAGTAGCCATCCAAATACATAACTAACAAAGTTGCACTCTGTAACGCTATAGCATGTAAACATGAAATAAATGAAATTTGAATTGCATTACTGCTGTAGAAAATAGGATAAAAGGAAGATACTTAGCGCATAATTTGGCCAATTCATGCATGGCCAGCAGCCACGGCAAGGCGACCTTCTTTTTCTGGGTGCATGCCAAGTAGCCACGGCAAGGTGACCTTTTTTTTTGCTGGGTGCATGCCCAGCAGTCACGGCAAGGCGACCTTCTTTTGCTGGGTGCATGCCTAGCAGTCACGACAAGGCGACCTTCTATTGCTGGGTGCATGCCCAGCAGTCACGACAAGGCGACCTTCTTTTGCTGGGTGCATGCCTAGCAGCCACGGCAAGGCGACCTTCTTTTGCTCGGTGTATGCCCAGCAGTCACAGCAAGGCGACCTTTTTTGCTGGGAACCTATCTCCACCCATCAGCCCGGGGTGGTTTTAATTACAACAGGATCCTACCTACCCATATAAATGTAGGCTTCAGCCTAGGAGAGGTTTCACATTAGGAGAGGATTCCAACAAAAAGATCGCCTTGTCATTGGCTGCTGGGCATTCATGAATTGGCCAAATTATGTGCTCAGTATCTTAGTTTTTTCCCATTTTCTAGAGCAGTAATGCAATTTAAATTTAATTTATTTCATGTTACTTGCTATAGCACTGCAGAATGGACCCTCCATCACATGAATGAGGAAGCCCCCACCCACGCTGCACATACGAGTGATGGTAAGAGAGCTGAAACATAGGAGAGATTTGCAAATTAGCCTGGAAGTGCACTGGGGGCGTGTCACTGCACTTGGATTTCTTCTTTCACGCCCCCAGCGCACTTCCATTCTGATTTGTATATGGTGTCTACTTTAAATTTCTCCTGACTGGCACATTGGATTTCTACAAACAATTATTATTAGGGGACAATGGCCTATACCGTCACACCACTACTTCTATATGTAACAATGTGCTGCCAGGTTCCCATTACACAGAGTAGAGAGTAAATCTAACATTATCCTCCGTCCTCTGTAATATCTGGACATTCCTTGTAGAAGGTCGGGTGATCGCTCACCTGTAATCAGATCGCTGTTCAGCTCCGGCTGACTCCTATTAGGGTCAGGGATTTTCGGGGTCACATTTTGCCCATATTTGGCGTCGCCTCCTGTTGTTTCCTGATAGATATAATATATATAATTAATATGTGGAAGATTTCACTAAATCACCAAATACATAAATCATGAAGGACTAAACCAACATTTACAGATGCACCAATTGTAACGATACAAATCCCGCGCCATCTTCAGACCTTTTCTCAGAAAGTCTCCTCAGATACGGTGGATTAAGATACGTCTATTAATATTGATCCTTACCGGGCGTTCCAATGAGCGTTCTAGTATAGACAGGACTTTTTCGGCCAGTTCTTTAAAGACAGCCAAATCTTCAGTCTGAGATCTTTCTTCAGCCTATAAAGAAGGAAAAATGGAAAGGAGAATTTCGAGATGAGAGCGGTCAGAATGGAGGCGGAAATTGTATGTGACATCGGTTCTCTGTCTGCAGATACAATGACTACATACTGTATTTGGGGACTCGTTGTGTTTTACCGTATTTTTTGGACTATAAGATGCTTTTTTTTCCAAAATTTTTGACCTCCCTTCTAACACTCTCGCACCCCTCCAATCTATCCTAAACTCTGCTGTCTGACTAATCCACCTGTACCCCCGCTATTCCCTGGCTTCTCCCCTCACTACGCCAATCCCTTCACTGGCTCCACATTACCCAGAGACTCCAGTTCAAGACCCTAACCTTGGCATGCAAAGCCACCCACAACCTGTCTCCTCCATATATCTGTGACCTAGTCTCCCGGTACTTACCTGCACGCAACCTCCGATCCTCACAAGATCTTCTTCTCTACTCCCCTCTTATCTCCTCTTCCCACAATCGCATACAAGATTTCTCCCGTGCATCCCCCCTACTCTGGAACTCTCCACCCCAGCATATCAGACAGATTATTAATAATAATAATTGTCTGAATGTAGCTTACCAGGGGGGGTGGCTGTGGTGGAGTGAGGTCACAGGAGGTAGGGTCACTGCTGTAGGAAGCCGGCAGTAGAAGTGGGGCGCTGCTGCGGGCCCCGAGCTGGGAGGAGCGGGGTATCCAGGAGGTGCGAGGCTGCGGGCCCTGGGCTTCAAGGAAATGTTAGCGGTGATTTAGGAGGGGAGTCCCGCTCTGCCCATTGAATTTCTGGCGGTGGGCTTCAGGCAAATGGCCGCTGGAGGCAGTGCATGTGCAGATTTAGATCTCGGCTCAATGAGGAGCTGTGATCTCAATCTGCGTATTGGCCATCTCCAGCAGCCTACTTCTTAAAGCCCACTGCAGAGAAATCAATAAGCAGAGCAGGGCCTCCCCTCCTGAATTACCGCTAACATTTCCTTGAAGCCCAGGGCCCGCAGCCTCGCACCTTCTGGACACCCCGCTCCTCCCAGCTTGGGGCCCACAGCAGCGCCCCACTCCTACTGCCGACTTCCTGCAGCAGCGACTCTGCCTCCTGTGACCTCGCTCCACTGCCACCACCCCCCTCAGTAAGCAACCGAAAATTCGAACTATAAGACAGGACTATAAGACAGACCACCATTTTATTATAATAAATGTTTTTCCTATTTACCTCCCAAAAATTTTTCGTGCGTCTTATGGTCTGCAAAATACGATATATTAGAAGAAAAAGCTTCTATCCCTCCATTATTATCTGTTAATATTGAGATGTTCTGTGCAGAGTGTCCGCCACTTACCTGGTGTAGTAATGTCCTGATGTTCTGAAGTAAATCCGTCAGATAGTCTGACGTTAGACGACGTTGTCGGTGTTTGGTCAGGCAATCCTTTACTAGCTCCATCACCAGCCGGTGAGTGAAGCTGAGGACGCCATCGGGTGGTAGAAGCACACTGTTAGGACGATTGATCATAAGGATCAACAATAGTGCTTTTACCTGAGGAATGTCCAAAACAATTCCAGCCATGGTGAAAAACTGCAAGTGCTATCAGTCACTATAGAGCCAAGAAAGGCACGGGTGAGCCTATGTGCATTGTATATATAGCGACTGTGAGCAGTGATGTCACCATCACCTGTGATGTCATCACGGAATCTTGTGATAGAATCTTCACGGAGCAGCTCTGCACAAATAGAATGCGGCCTGGTAATATATAAAGTGAAAATACCATACAATTAACTACCCATGTTATCATGGCCGTTCTATTTTATATCCAATTAGAACACAACCAGGATAAAGGTATATTCACAAGTTGGATTTTGGCAGCATTTTTTTTCTACCTCAAAAATCAAAGGAGGCAGGAAAAACGCTGCTTAAAATTCAGGTGTTTTTACTTGTGTTTTTTTTTCCATTCATTTGAATGGGTGAAAAATACTGCAAAACCTCTGAAAGACTTGACAAGCTGCAGATTAAAAAAAAATGCAAAAAAACAGCATGTGAATGAGATTTCAGAAATGTCATTCACTAAGATGGTACTGTAAAACACAGCATTTTTGCTGCAGAAGAAAAACAGTGAATACACCCTAAAGATATCCTCAGTCATATTATGGGAAATATTGTAGATTTCGCATTTATTATCTCACGTGTTTTTCTTCACCATAGAACTTTTAAGGCTGTGTGCCCACTATGCGTTTTTTAGGCGTTTCTGCAGCGTAACTTCAGCCGCGGAAACACTTAAAAAACGCTTGGTGATAGGTCTGCAATGGTCCCCAATGATAATCCGCATGTGCTGTGCACATGCCGCGGAGATTTCCACTGCGGATTATCATTGCGGAAAAATCCGCAGCACGTCCTTTAATTTTGCAGAGTCGCTGCGATTTAGCCGCCATTGACTTGCATTGGAACGCATAACATCCGCATGACTACACATACACATGTGGATATTATGCGACTCAATGTGTGGATGGTACCCGGGTCTGGAGATGAAGAGACTCTCCTCCAGACCCGGGTACCATAGTACCTGTAGTTAAAATAGAATTAAAATAAAAAATAAACATATACTTACCTTCTGATGGCCCCAGTCTGCTCCCGGCGGTGCTGCTGGCTCTTCGGCTGCTCGCGGTGGTAAAAGGACCTTCCATGACGCCATTTAGTCATGTGACAGGTCACGCGACCGCTGACATCGGCGGTCGCGTGACCTGTCACATGACTAAATGACGTCATGGAAGGTCCTTTTACAGCACCGTGATCCGCCGAAGACACCGGACGCACCGGAGAAGGAGATCGAGGACCATCGGAAGATGAATATAATGTTTTTTTTTTATTTTTCACCATTATTATTCTTTTTTTTCATTATTGATGCTGCATTTGCAGCATTTTAACTTGGTCACACTATATAAATCCATGCCGGTTGCATGGAATTATATAGTGTGACTAAGTTGTCAAGCACTTTTCCAAGTGATGCTAAAATCACTTGGCAAAGCGCTTGACAACCCAGGGAGATGCAGAAACGCTTAGGAAAAATCCGCAGCATTTCTGCATCGTGGTCATATATCCTAACTCATTGGCGAACTGTTATACAAGGCTATATTCACACTAGACGTTTTTTTAGCGGGCTTTTTTATGCAAATTTTCAGCTGCGTTTTACAGTACCAACAAAGTCTATGAGATTTCCGAAATCTCATGCACAAAGCTTGCTTATTTGTCCTCAGTATTTTGTGCTTTCCATGGCTTTTTGCAATAGAGTATGTCACTTGTTTCAGCGTTTTTCACCCATTAAAAAAAAGGGTGGTGGAAAAAAATGCTGAAAAAAAGCCTAGTGTGAACATTTTGCTGCGTTTTTAGTGAAAAAAGCAAGTATGTGACACACATTTATTCTTGTGATTTTCCCAAGTTTAAACCATCTTGTCTTGGTCACCTGAGATAGCAGCTTGGATTATTACAGTTTAATTAAATTAGTGATGCCTACAAAGTAAACATTGGTTGAGCTAGGTGTGAGATTGAACAACATGTGTGGCCCAGGGAGGTGTGAAAATGAACAATGCCTGAGCAACTCAATGGCAAACCATAATGTGAAAGTAAATAGTGTCCTACAAATTCAATGCACTGCCAGGGTCTTAGATAAACCATTCCAGACCAATTCACCCCCCACCCCCCCCCTGTTACATTTGTAATGTGTACTTTTTCATGAACATATGTCTTGCAATGGTGACCTGTTTTCATGTGTCTATGGTGGAAGCAAAGCTGAACTTTGGGATCCTGAAAAACGCACCAAAAATGCACCAAGAACCACTGCAAAAAAACACACCAAAACCTGCGTTTTTGACGCTACTTCTTTCCTGCCAAGAGATTATGTTTTGCTGCAGAAAAAAAACACCTAGTGTGAATATAGCCTAAGACTTACTCTTCCAGCATTAATAGTCAATATTCTGTATACAAATAGGACTCCAATCCAGGTATTCAGTTTATCATAAACATGCCTGAGTTAATCTGCCAAATACACATAGTATGCTTTCTCATAGGTCAAATATAAATCCTGTTAAAGGTCCAAGTTGCAGCAGTTAAGTAGAACAAAACAGACCTCTTCATTCTTTGTAGGTGGAAAAACTTTCGAAATTGTCAGTGTATCAAGTACTTATACTCCTGACTGTATATAGTATAATTGCCGCACTGCTACATACAGGTGCTTCTCAGAAAATTAGAATATCATCAAAAAGTGAATTTATTTCAGTTCTTAAATCCAAAAAGTGAAACTCATATATTATACAGAGTCATTACAAACAGAGTGATCTGTTTTAAGTGTTTATTTCTGCTAATGTTGATGATTATGGCTTACAGCCAATGAAAACACAAAAGTCATTATCTCAGTAAATTAGAATTAACAAGAAACACCTGCAAAGGCTTCCTAAGCATTTAAAAAGGTCCCTTAGTCAGTTTCAGGAGGCTCCACAATCATGGGCAAGACTGCTGACTTGACAGATGTCCAGAAGGCAGTCATTGACACACTCCTCAAGGAGGATAAGCCACAAAAGGTCATTGCTAAAGAAGCAGCTGTTCACAGAGTGCTGTATCCGAGCATATTAATGGACGTGGAAGGAAAAAGTGTGGTAGAAAAAGGTGCACAAGCAACTGGGATAACCGCAGCCTTGAAAGGATTGCTAAGAAAAGGCCATTCAAAAATTTGGCGAAGATTCACAAGGAGTGGACTGCTGCTGGAGTCACTGCTTCAAGAGCCACCACACACAGACGTATCCAGGACATGGGCTACAAGTGTCGCATTGCTTGTGTCAAGCCCCTCATGACCAATAGACAACGCCAGAAGCGTCTTACCTGGGCCAAAGAGAAAAAGACCTGGATTGATGCTCAGTGGCCCAAGGTGTTGTTTTCAGATGAAAAGTAAATTTTGCATTTCATTTGGAAATCAAGGTCCCAGAGTCTGGAGGAAGAGTGCAGAGGCACATAATCCAAGCTGCTTGAGGTCTAGTGTGAAGTCTCCACAATCAGTGATGGTTTGGGGAGCCATGTCATCTGCTGGTGTAGGTCCACTGTGTTTTATCAAGACCAAAGTCAGCGCAGCCGTCTACCAGGACATTTTACAGCACTTCATGCTTCCCTCTGCCCACAAGCTTTATGGAGATGGAAATGTCATTCTCCAGCAGGACTTGACCCCTGTCCACACTGCCAAAAGTACCAATACCTGGTTTACACACAACAGTATCACTGTGCTTGATTGGCAGCAAACTCGCCTGACCTTTACTCCATAGAGAATCTATTATAGAGAATCTATGGGGTATTGTCAAGAGGAAGATGAGACCCCAGACCCCACAATACAGATGAGCTGAAGGCTGCTATCAAAGCCACCTGGGCTCCATAACCCCTCAGCAGTGCCACAGGCTGATCGCCTCCATGCCACATTGCCGCATTGATGCAGTAATTGATGCACGAGGATCCCGAACAAGTATTGAGGGCATTTACTAAACATACATTTCAGTAGGCCAACTTTTCGGATTTTAAAAACATTTTTCAAGCTGTTGTTATGAAGTATTCTAATTTACTGAGATAATGACGTTTGTGTTTTCATTGGCTGTAAGCCATAATCATCAACATTAACAGAAATAAACACTTAAAATAGATCCCTCTGTGTGTAATGACTCTATATAATAGATCCCTCTGTCTGTAATGACTCTATATAATAGATCCCTCTGTGTAATGACTCTATATAATAGATCACTCTGTGTGTAATGACTCTATATAATAGATCCCTCTGTGTAATGACTCTATATAATAGATCCCTCTGTGTGTAATGACTATATAATAGATCCCTCTGTGTGTAATGACTCTATATAATAGATCCCTCTGTGTGTAATGACTCTACATAATAGATCCCTCTGTGTAATGACTCTATATAATAGATCACTCTGTGTGTAATGACTCTATATAATATAGGAGTTTCACTTTTTGCATTGAAGAACTGAAATAAACTAACTTTTGATGATATTCTAATTTTGTGAGAAGCACCTGTATATAGTATGAAGCCCCACTGCCCCATATGTGTATGTATAATTTGATGCACATGACTCGCCCCCTGGGCCGTGGGGTACACGGAACCGGGCCTTCTAGTGTACGGTGCTGATGGGGGTAGTAGTGGCAACCCGATCCCGTGGCTCAGGGTGGTCAGACCAAATGGTGGCAGTCTATTTATCAGTGTTTTGAATGTCCGACTACGCCACCCGTGGATTGCGGTCAGGGATAACCGCCGCTGCGAGGCAGACTGCTGAGGCTGGTGTTGGTGTGCAGCACAGGTGTAGGATAACTCCCCACGGGAAGAGTGTAGCCTCAGGGCAGTGTAGGTGGATGTTGGGGGTGATAGTGCAGGCCGCAATAGTAAGAGTTCAGAGTCCGCTTCAAACAGTTCAGGGTCTTTATTGTAGATATTATTAATGACCCAACAGTACCGGTTAGGAATGGGCCTGGGTGTCTGAGAGCATTCGGGCGAGCCCCACTGGTCAGGGTGAGTGTGTAGGCCTACGATTCTCTCTATGCTCTTTCTGACTATCCCCCTTTTCGTGGTATAATAGCCCACGTCCCTGAGCTGGCCGTGTACTTTTCGCCTGTATGGCATGCGACTAGGGCCTTGGGTACCTGTTGCTTGCTCCTCGCTGTACTGGTCCCTCTGTGTGGCGGAGCCTTCAGGCTTCTTAGGCCAAGGGACCTGAAATCCCTCGCAAGTTGGTTCTCTGCTGCTGGGCTTGTAACCCTGACAGCCCCGTACCCCAATGCCCGGTAGATTGGTTCTCTTCCAGGACCTGCTCTCGTCACCTCTGTCCCTGGCTTGCAGTTTCTCCTCTGCCTCACGGACTCCTCAGCTACAGCTGAACTGTCCATCCTTCTCTGGGACTAGTCTTACTCCTGAGCTAGGTCTTCCAGTTCTCTCTATCCCTGCCCCCAGTTCCAGCTTTTATAGGGGCAGCCAGCTCCCCCTGCTGGCCTGGGACAGGAGGTGCTGTATGCTAATTGTCCCTAACCAGGGGACCTCCCTCCTGCTCTCAGACACAGATTATTGTTTGTGGCATCCAGGCCTGGGGTGACACATTCTCCCCTAGTAAAATTTAGTACTCCGGACTAAACAGGAAACACAAATACAGGGTATAAATGACAACATAACATATATACAAGTATATTTTGTCCTTGAGGTCACGGCGCTTCCGTGACCGGGTGTCCATGTCACCCAACAAGGTGTGAAGTTTTCCACGGTGTGGGGACCTGTTTCCATAAACCCCAAGTTCCTCGCCTTGGGCGTGGCGACAAGGCTGAGCTCTCTACTTTGGGCCACAAGGAGGCCACACCGGACAGATTTTTCTTCCGTGGCCATCTTCGAAAGAGGGCACCAAGTGCAACTATCTACAAGACAGTTCCGGTTATTCAGCGTCCATAACCTGTTAGTCCATGAACTAGAAAGACTGGAAAAACATAATTAGCAACCAGGCAACAAACATAAAACATTTACAATATACAGCATTTAGATCTTCCAGCGAGCTGGTATTTGCCCCCTAGTGCTCCGGGTTGACCTGCGTAACCCACTGTCTGGTGGTCTAACCTGACTTTCCCCACTAGCATTCAGGGTACTGCTACTAGCTGGGTTTACAGGCAGTGCAGGCAGCTATCTGCGGGTCCTTTGGCTTACCGCAGGTATGGCAGGCTCACTGTCAGCAGAGGGTTGACTCTCCTGGGCTGCTGGCATGGGTTCTTCTGCCTCTAGGGCTGCTTGGTCTTCTGATTCCTCCTGCTCTCCTGTAGGTTCCTGCTGGGTTGGTTGAAGGAAGTGTAGGACAGGTACCACTATTGCATCATTTATCCGAGTCCAGGACCGGGGGAACTCTCCAAGAACTGTGCTGATCATTTCTTTCTTGTCTTCTGCGGGTTCAAGGTCATCTTGATCTTCTCCTGCACTCTGTAGTTGCTTGGGGCACCTTTTTAGGTGGTCTCTGGAGACGGTGCTAGTGGTTTCTCCTCCATCCTTGGCAATTACACATACCTTCAGGTTGTTGTGGTTGGACTGCAGTACTGTGTACGGGTTGCTCTCCCACTGGTCATCTAGCTTGTGAAGCCTTCTCTTCCGCTTCAGGACCTGCTCACCAGGTTCTAGGGGACCAGCAGGGGCGTGTTGGTTGAAGAGCCTCTCTTGCTTTTCTCTCGCTTGAGCCAGACTCCTCTCCACACTCTCCTGTACCTTCTTGTACTGTAGCCGCCGTTCCGTATCCCAGTCCGCATCTGGGGAGGTGGGGAGGACTCCCATCTCCAGGTCTATCGGCAGCTTACCTGGTCTTGCCCTCATCAGGTAAGCCGGGGTGCAATTTGTAGCATTCACCGGGATATGGTTGTATAAGTCTATCAGGTCTGGCAGCTTCTCCGGCCACAGGCTGCGTTCTTCCAGGGGCAACGTTTTGAGGAGATCAATGATGATATTATTCATTTTCTCACATAGCCTGTTGGTTTGTGGGTGGTAAGACGTTGTCCGAATCTTCTTACAGCCGTAGAGGTTGCAGAACTCCTGGAAGATTTCAGCCTAAAACGCTGGACCTTGATCTGTCAAGACCTGTTCCGGATACCCGTGTGGATGGCAGAAGTGTTGTTGGAAGGCTCTGGCCGCTGTTTGGGCTGTCAAGTCTTTAACAGGAACCACCACCAGGAACCGGGAATAGTGGTCCACTATTGTCAGGGCATAGACGTAGCCCGACCGGCTTGGAGCCAGTTTCACATGGTCCAGAGCTACCAGCTCAAGAGGCTGCCTGGTGACGATGGGCATCAAGGGCGTCTTCTGGCTGGTACCGTCATTCCTTCTGAGGTTACATGGGCCGCAGTCCCTGCACCACTTCTCTATGGCCCCTCTCATTCCGACCCAGTAGAACTGTTCTCTCAGTAGGAACTCCAGTTTCTTCCACCCGAAGTGTCCCGCTCTGTCATGGTAGGCCTCCAGGACCATTGCTGCATCTCGTCTCGGGACCACTACCTGCCAGGTCAGCTCGTGCGTCCGGTGGTTGACAAGCCTTCTGCACAGCTTACCTTTGTAGAGGAATAGCCTGCTTTTCTCCTTCCATAACTGCTTGGCTTCCTCTGGAGCGTCCGAGCCAGGGCTAGCGTCTGCCTGGGTCAACAGGTCTTTCACCAGGCGAATTGCAGGGTCACTATCTTGCGTTTCAGCCCAGCCGTGGTGAGGTAAGGGATTGAACATGACAGTGGTCAACTCTTTGTCTCTTACACGGTGGAAGTACTGAGTGGCCCCGTACCGGTGGAATGCAGGGAGCTCTATTTCCTCCAACTCATCTGGATCTTCTCCCTCATCGGGCAAGTGGGGCATTCTCGATAGGGCATCTGCATTGGCATTGGCTCGGCCTGCCCGGTACTTGATGGTGAAGTCATAGTTTGCTAGCCGGGCCATCCACCGCTGCTCTACGGCACCAAGTCTCGCATTGTCCAGATGTGTCTACGGATTGTTGTCCGTGTACACAGTGAACTTCACAGAGGCCAGGTAATGCTTGAAAGGTTCTGTTACGGCCCACACCACTGCCAAGGACTCCAGCTTAAAGGAGCTGTAATTCTCCGGGTTTCTCTCGGTGGGCCTCAGCTTCCGGCTGGCGTACGCGATCACCCTTTCTCTGCCCTGTTGGTTCTGTGACAGTACGGCTCCCAGCCCCACATTACTGGCGTCTGTGTGGAGGATAAAAGGCTGGCCATAATCAGGGTAGGCCAGGATCTCATCCCCCGTGAGGGCCATCTTCAGCTGGCGGAAGGACTCCTCTTCCGGCTTGTCCCACTTGGAGGGTGGCTTTTGGCTTCTGGTCTTAGATTGTCCTATAAAGAGGTCCTGCATAGGGGCTGCCATCTTGGTGAAACTGGGGATGAACCTTCGGTAGTAGCCTACCAACCCGACGAACTGCCTCACTTCTTTTATGTTAGAGGGGCTTGGCCAGTTCTTTATTGCCATGATTTTGTCAGGGTCGGGGGCTACTCCTTCTGCACTCACCACGTTTCCCAGGTACTGTACCTTCGGCTTTAACAGATGGCACTTGGAGGGTTTCACTTTCATGCCAAAGCCTGCCAGGGCCTCGAACACCTCGGCCAGGTGCTTTAGATGGTCCTCGTAAGTCTTCGAATAGACAATCACGTCGTCCAGGTAAAGTAGGACCGTCTCAAAGTTTCGGTGCCCTAGACAGCATTCCATCAACCTCTGGAAGGTCCCGGGTGCGTTGCAGAGCCCGAACGGCATATAGTTGAATTCACTTAATCCCATCGGGGTGGTGAAGGCGGTCTTCTCCTTATCAGCCTCTGCCACAGGAACCTGCCAGTACCCACTAGTAAGGTCCAAAGTAGAGAAGAAATTAGCTGATTTTAGTGCGGCCAAAGACTCCTCTATTCTAGGCAACGGGTATGCGTCTTTATGGGTGATACGATTGACTTCTCTATAGTCCACGCACATTCTCATAGTACAGTCTTTCTTTTTTACCAGAACCAAGGGGGCTGCCCAGGGGCTACAACTGTCTCTAATGACCCCGGCTTCCTTCATTTCTCTCAGCATGCCCTTTGCGTTCTGATAGTGTGCGGGGTGGTACAGGTCTGTATCTTTCTTTTATTGGTGGGTGGTTCCCCGTGGGGATGTGGTGTTCTACCCCTTTCACTGTGCCGAAGTCTAGTGGGTGCTTACTAAAGATTCTCTCGTACTCTTGAACCACCCGGTAGACTCCTTGTTTTTGGTGCAAGGGAGTGGAGTCAGCACCCACGTGGAGTTTCTGGCACCAGTCCTCCTTGGGTTTCTGGGAACCATTACCCTCCGCCTGGGGAGATGGAGGCAAGGGTTCCACGGCCCTGACAGCATTGTGTTCAACAGTATACAATTTGGCTAGTGTAGCGTACCGGGGCAAGTGTACTTCCCTTTCCCCAATGTTTAAGATCCGGACGGGCACCCTTCCATGGCGGACATCGACTACCCCCCGGGCTGTCAAAATGGTGGGCCTGCTGTCTGAGTACACGGGTTCTACCATGGCTTGGTAGTCTCTCCCTCTTAACCCGATTGCAGTCCGACACCAGATCATTTCACTTTTGGGGGGCATGGCAATGGGGAACGGGTCGCTCATCCCCACGCTACCGATCTCACCACCAGACAGTTCTACCTGTTGCCATCTCATCAGGGCTCTTATCTCCTTCTGGAGGACCCTCTGTTGGCTGGAGCTCGCGTTCATCGCCACCTGCTGCAAAATTACAATTGCTTCTGAAAGACAATTTTCAATCACATTAGTACCCAAAGTTATTTTAGGGTGACTTTCTCGACGGTCAATGTCCACAATGATCACTCCCTGTGCCGGCAGTTCAACTTTACCAATCTTAATGGTCATCTCTCTGAACCCCACCTGCGGCACGGGTTGACCATTGCTGGCGATGATGCTCAAGTCATCGTCTGGATAACGAGTTATATCAGTGTCACTCCAGTACTGCTTGAAAAGTACATAGGGGATGGTAGTCACTTGGGACCCGGTGTCCAGCAGTGCACTCATGGGGATACCGTCCAGCACTACGGGTAAAACCGGGCGTCCCCCTACGTACTTATCACGCCAATTAGATGGGCCTGATGACCTTATGCCTGGGGGTTGGCCCTTTGCCCCAGGTCGGACCCATTTAAAGTACAGTACCTGGCTACGTGTCCCGGCTGGCTGCAACGGCGGCAAATCGGCTGTCCATCCTCAGTGCAATGATCGGCGGGCCTCCCTCTGAACGACGGGATCCTCCTCCGTCGACGCCACGGGACATCCTCCGGACTGGAAGCCAGCTTGATTGGTCCTGACGGGTCCATCTGTAATGACTGTACGGTCCTGGTCAATGCAGCAACACTCTTTGTTAGTTCTTGGACCTGATGGTGCAAGTTTGCAGGCGGGGATGGATTTAGGGCCTGCGCATCAGCCCTCACAAGGTCTGCGGGATAGGGCGCCGCCCCCTGGTGGTAAGGGATGGCAGGGCGCCGGGAAGCTACAGCGCCACCCGGTGCAGGTTCTCGGAGCTCCCGGATGGCCCTATCTTTGAACTGTGCAAAAGTCAAATCGGGGTTCTGTAGGGCCATGAGGCGCAGCTGGGTTCTGTGGGCGCTGGACAGCAGACCTTCTATGAACTGGTCAGTCAATAGTTTATCTGTATCCTGCACGCTGCCAGGGTCAGCTTGCTTAATTGCCCCCAAGGCTTCCTGTAAATTTAGGGCATAATCTCGGATGCTATCTTGAGCTCGCTGCTTACATCCATAGAACCGCATTTTGATTTCTGCTGAGGTACGGGTATCAAAGGTGTCCCGTAGACAGGTCAGAACCCCCCTTACAGTCCTTTTCTCCTCAGCTGTCCAAGACTTTACCTCCCGCTGGGCCGCACCAGTTAACTGCCCTATCAGTATGCTTACTTTCTGTTCTTCTGTCAGGGGATAAACTTTGAACAGTCTATACAGCCTTTCTTTAAAGTCGCCCAAGGTATGCGACTCGCCGGCATACTGGGGCAGCCAGGCCGCTCCGGGGATATAGGCAGGGGTGGATTAAGAGTAGCAAGGGCCCCGGGCAGTTTAGAAGGCGCGGGCCCCCTCCACACACTTGATTTATCACGTGACATGTCACATGATCCCCTGTGATAGATCATGTGATAGTTCACGGGAAATTAATTTGGCATAATATTAATTGTGCTGCCTCATCTGAGAGCAGCACAATATTGGGGCAGATACCCTGATTCCAGCAATGTGTCACTTTTTCAGCTGCTTGTTGTCATTTTGAGAAAATCACCGTTTTATCTGCTGCAGATCTAGCAGCTCTCTGAATGCTGCGCTCTGTATAGCCCCACCCACACCACTGATTGGCAGCTTTCTGCCCATGCTCAGTGTACACAGAAATCTACTGATCAGTGATGGGGGTGGGGTCCTACAGAACTTACTAGTCATCTAGTGATAATTACCTTCTGACAAATCAATGATTTTATCAAAACAACACTAAGCAGCCCAGTAAGTGACACATTACTGGAATCAGTGCCTCTAACCCTACATTATGCTGCTCTCAGATTAGGTGGCAAAAACCTGATGACAGATTCCCTTTAAAGGAGCTGTAAAGACAAAAAAGTTTGTATTAAAAAAAATACAAGCCATTTGTTAAATTAACTTTTTTTCATTGTTAATTCACATTAGACTGTATCTTCAACACTTTTGTCAGCAGGTCTTATTACAGACTCTGAATAGGGCAGCTCTCTCCCTCTCCCTCAGCAGAAAGTCACAGCATGGTTAAAAAACGGGATCTTTTATGATTTTCTCATAATAAATAAAAAAGGACATGCAAGTCCTCCAAACTATTTTCCGTTTCTCTATAGGCGAGGTCCTAAATCTTTCTTGTTCTTTAGTTGATCACATGTCAAAAATGCAAAGCATTTACTATGAACTCGCCTAAAAAAATATACACTTGGAGAGTAATATCATCATCTGCATGTAAATATTCCTTGACTCTAAGGGCTCGCTCACACTGTCGTATAACACGGCCGAATGCTATGTGATGTTTTATCGGATAGGACTCGGCCCCATGTTATACTATGGGACAGTGCGATTATTGGCATGAGAAAATAATCTCATTCGATATTCGGACCATGTGCACCCATACAAGTCTATGGGTGCACGTAAAACATTGGACTGCACTCGGATGTCATCCAAGTGCAGTCCGATGAACACTCACAGAGACTATGGAGAAGATGGAGAAATTAAGTTCTCCATCTTCTCCATATCTGTGCTGCGAGAGAATCGGATCACACTCAGTTGAAGCTCTGACAGAGTTTGAGCCCAGTGTCATTAGCATAATTGGCCCTATTCTCTTGCATGAGAGAATACATGGCTTAGTGAGTGGACCCTAAAACTGAATAGTAGTGACGGACAGGCACCTCACAAGCGGGATCCATGTAGCTCTCAGATGTCATGTAGGTAGGGCTTCATTCCATGGGGTAGGGCTTAATTTCAAGGTATATAAAACAAATGCCCCTTTAAAAACCCTTTGAGGACCAAGGCACATATA
>NW_027362916.1:2990000-3327500 GCF_046119375.1 Phyllobates terribilis
TCCAATCCAGCAGAGGCAGGGGAACGCTGTCAACGTTCTGGGATAGTTTTCTGAGACCCGCCCAATTTACAGGCCCTGAGGCTCGGGGCACTCTCACAAGGAGTGGAAAGTTTCAAAAGATGGTGAGGGGGAGTACCTTGCCGACCGTACCAGCGTCCTCTGTGATTCCTCTGTGCCTTTTAATTATTGGGTATCCAAACTGGACACTTGGAATGAACTTTCTCTGTATGCCTTGGAGGTTCTGGCCTTCCCTGCCGCTAGCATGTTATCGGAGCGTGTTTTTAGTGCCGCTGGGGGAATTATAACTGATAAGCGCACTCGCCTGTCAACTGACAATGCTGACCCTTATCAAAATGAACAAGGGCTGGATTGGGCCAGACTTCTCATCATCACCAAATGACAGCAGGGTAACATAAAGTCAAATCCACTGTGTTATTTCGGGAGGTGTATTCCCATGCACCGCTTCACACCCACACATGGGGGTATATACGCTTCCTTATTTCGGCTGTATTTTGCTCTTCTCCTTATCCTCAGCCTCCATCACCACTATACCACCAGGGTGACCTTGGTCCGTGTTGCCAGCATTACAAGTTCCTCCGTCCTAATTTTTGGCAGCTTTTGCTTGGAAGGCATAGGCGCAGACTATGGGAGACCCACTCCCTAATTATGGGTATAAGGGTTTTAATATGCTGTACTGCATGGTTCTTGTAAGGGGCATTAAAACCGTCTTGTTAAGCTACTGCGACCTCCACCACTCTTCCAAGGGGCATTAAAACCGTCTTGTTAAACCACCCTGTACTCCACAGCTCTTCCAAGAAGCATTGAAATGTTGTTTTTAATTACCTCTAATCTCCACGACTCTTCCAACGGGCATTGCATTTCCTCCTAATATTAGTCAGCTTTTGCTTTTCAATGCATAGGCAAAAACTAAGGGAGACTCGCTCTCCAATAATGGGTAGAAGGTTTTTAGTACGCTGTAATCCACGCCTGTTTCAAGGGGCATTGCAGTTCCTCATAATTTTTGGAAAGCCTTCCATTCACTGCTTAGGCCAACAGTGTACGGGAGACCCAGTTGCTATAAATGGAAAAAAACGGTTTAATTAAGGTCCTCTGACCTCCATGTCACTTCCAAGGGGCAATGGAGTGCCTCGAAATTTTTGGTAGGCATTGCACTCACTGTATGCCCTATAACTGTGTAGCTGAACCGCTCCTTTTGGTACAGAAACATATCCTACAAAACATGTGTGGTTGACTGGCCTGATATTGATGTGAATGGTCCCTGTTCATTCTACTCTTTCTCCTTTGCCACCACCTCATCCATCATTCATCACCTGAAGCTTTGTTTTAACGGGAGTCATAGTAGCAGGAAAACATCCAGCAATCTACGGAGGAGGTAGGATATGCGCCAAAACGCTGACCACCTCAGGCCTAGCTGCTACTACATACATGTGCTTGCATTCCAAGGAACAGAAAGCTAAGGAGATGGATGGCCTCATGATCATGAATAATTTATTCGTTGTATAGGAGGCCGACCACTGCTGCTGTCTACCTTCTGAACCTTGTTTTGAAGCCTGATTGACCCAGGACGCGCAATCCTCTATGTCTGGAGGACGTGTTGCATCCCAGTGTCCAACGGTGTCCCGGCTTCCACAATATTAACCCAGGGTGAAGGCGTCAGTGAGATGGACCATACCTGGCCACATTCACAAGGACTTGCACGGGGATAGTTGCAAGTCTGCATCTTCTGATGCGGCAAGGATCACTTCAGATGGGCACACTTTTAGGCAGTGACCTGGGTGTCAGAGATGCTTCCAGAGGTCTTCCCCATGCTGTTCCCATGTCTTTTTAGCACTGTATGCATGTGTCATACAGCACATGGCCAGATAAGGTTGTAAAATGTTAAAATGACATTTCCCGGTGAATGCATTTGTCACGGTTGAAAGCAATACAAAAGTGCAAAAACGCTTAAACAATGCTACTTGCGAACATAGCCCAAGGTGTGCAGGAATATTTTTGTTTTTGGTTATTTATTTTACCTTATACACAAGGCTTTACCCTGGAAAGGAAGTTCCTTAACATATTTCACAGGAAAACCGTTTCAGTTTCGTTTTTGAACGTTTTATTGTGAGCCCGTAAAAGTGGCTTAAACGTTGTTGACAGCAGTGACCTGGGGGTCAGAAATGCTTCCTGGGGCGATCCCCATGCTGTCCCCATGTCATTTGAGCACTGTCACTATCGTTTTGGGCACTTTTTAGGCTTTCTACAGACTGTCGGGGTGCTGCCGCAAAAATGCTCGGGTCTCCCATAGACTAACATTGGGCTCATTGCTCGGATCGAGCACCCGTGTATCACGGTGAGCTGGGCCCGAGCTTCGAGCACCCGAGCATTTTAGTGATCGCTCAACAATAGTAAGCATCATTTATCTGCATTGCAAGCTCCCAAAGCCTGTTTTCTGTATTAATGTATTTTTCCTACTACTTTATGAATTTAGTTATTAGGGTAAGATCAGACTTACTGGATTTTCAAGTGGAAATTGTGAATAGGTAGAAAAATGGCAATATATTAAAATCCACAGCACCAACTTTATCTGAATGAGGCATTTAAACAGCCCTCCAGTCTCATTACTCTTGTTGTGTGTTCGGCAGTTAACGATCAATGATCTTTATTATTTTACTCATTTTTATAGCCCCATTACTTACATGCCACATTACAGACATTGTGAGCCCCAATGGGGACAGTGATGATGATCTACTGTACATTCGCTATCAGAGTGTGGGAGGAAACCAATGAAAACACGGCGAGAAAGAACAAACTCCTTGCAGATGTTATCCTTAAGCTCTTCCTGTTCAGCTCTTGTTCTTCTTCCAGGCTTTGCTGTTGACGGGGCGTGATTGCCCAAGTCATGGTGATTGACAGCCGGCTTCACAGTGGCCTGTCAATCAGCAGGACATCAGCAGTCACGCCCCGTCAGCACAGCGGAAAATAAGCATCTGCTCTGTTATATGATGTTATCGGAAGCCACAGAATCGCCGTCAGAACCCATCCGTGATTGCTCAGAGGATTGGTATCGGACACTACAGTCAGGTATTAGCAACTGCTTGCCTGTAAGTTGTGATGCCCATGAAAAGAAAAAAATAGACCCTGATAACCCCATTAATGGGAACCTAGCAACCTAGTGCTAACCACTGAGCCACCATGCTGCCCATCTTGCAGTATGTACTTTATCATCATTCTACCCGCCTTTTAAAAAAAAATGTCCTACTGGTGAGCTTGTGATGGTATTCTGCTGGTATAAAGCAGTCAGTAAGCGGTGACTGAGCTTTCGGGAAAGGGACCAGTAATAATATGGAGTGTCTGACTACCTCCCTCTGTAAGCACCGTACTCGCAGGTCACAGTCCTGATGGAGCGGAGTTAGAGGAGGCTAGCCGCAATGCAGTAGTGAAATAAATGACAGTCATGTATTGACTTGGATATATTATTTTTGTTTTTTAAAACCCGAGTGTACAATTGCTTACAGGGGACTGCCTGAGCTGAACTGAAACCTCTACAGAATCGTGAATGTGTGCAATGTCCCCAGCTGATCAACGGTCACATAACCGCATGAAAGCAATTTGTATACTTGTGGGCACATGCCAACTATACGTAAGAATTGAGCGAAACTGAGACCATCCACTGACGGGGGAACTATGACAGTGTGTGCTTTACTCATGGGCACAATTCTGTAGTCTGCAAACTTTTAATTTCAGCCCTGACACTCCCGTTCTTTCGTTTTATTACTCTTTTCCAAGAGCAAAAAGGTTTTATTATTTTTCCATTGACTCAGCCATGTGAGGATTTTTTTTTTGCAGAACGAGTTGTAGTTTTGAATGATGCAATTAATTTTGCTATATAACATACATTATAAAAGAGGCAGCCATACTTGCCAATACCTAGTCGCAATACTAATGTACAACGGGATGTAGCAGCCCTCAGGTGGAGAGAGAGCTGGTGCAAAATACTAATGAAATAACCACTCACACCTACCATATTGTTTGGACCATAAGACGCACCGGACCATAAGACGCACCTAGGTTTTAGAGGAGAAAAAAAAAATTTAAGCAAAAGATGTGTTCATGATCCACTTTTAAGGGGGGGGGATGTCTTCTGCTGACACTGGTATAGGGGTAATATCCCCCAATTCTGACAATATCCCCCATCCTGGTATATATGCCCCCCCCCCCCCTTCCTTTTATACATGGTCCCCATCCTGGTATGCCTGGCATCCCTCCATCCTGGTATGCCTGGCATCCCTCCATCCTGGTATGCCTGGCATCCCTCCATCCTGGTATGCCTGGCATCCCTCCATCCTGGTTTGCATGGAACCCCTCCATCCTGGTATGCCTGGCACCCATCATCCCTATCCTGGTGTGCATGGCACCCCTAATCCCTATCCTGGTATGCATGGCACCCCTAATCCCTATCCTGGTATGCATGGCACCCCTAATCCCTATCCTGGTATGCATGGCACCCCTAATCCCTGTCCTGGTATGCATGGCACCCCTCATCCCTGTCCTGGTATGCATGGCACCCCTCATCCCCGTCCTTGTATGCATGTATCAGCAATCCCCATCCTGGTATGCATGGCACAGCAATCCCCATCCTGGTATGCATGTTACCCCTAATCCCTATCCTGGTATGTATGGCCCCCTCATCTTTATCCTGTTATGTATGCCTCCCTCATCTTTATCCTGGCATGTATGGCCCCCTCATCTTTATCCTGGTATGTATGGCCCCCTCATCTTTATCCTGGTATGTATGGCCCCCTCATATTTACCCTGGTATGTATGGCCCCCCTAATCCTTACCCTGGTATGTATGGCCCCCCTCATCCTTACCCTGGTATGTATGGCCCCCCTCATCCTTACCCTGGTATGTATGGCCCCTTCATCCTTTTTCCTAGTATGCATGGTCCCCGTAATCCCCATCATGCTGCACATAAAAAAAAATAAATATATAAACATTGCTACTCACCTTTCTTCTCTCCTCCAGCGCTGACGCCTGTCTGCCCGCACTGATCTCCCCATGTTAGCCGCGCATGGCGTCACTGCTATGCGCGGCTCACAAGGAGAGATCAGCTGACGGAAGTCACCTCTCCCCGCGCCGGGACTGTGTGCGCGGGGAGCAGTGACTTCATGCTCCTTCATAGCCGGCACACAGCTTAGCCGCGCTGCGTCTCCTGCTGCTGCCGGGTTATCTCGTATGCCCGCTTATTAAAGGGCATGAATATTCACCCCATCCCCACGCCCATGGGCGTGGAGAGAGGTTAAATATTCAAGCCCTTTAACAGCGGGCACAGGCGATTCCGGCAGCAGCTGCGGCTACACTGTGTGCTGCTATTAAGGACCATGAATATTCAGTGCTCCCCATGGGCGTGGGGAGCAGTGAATATTCATTTTCTTTAGCAGCGGGGACAGTGTAGGCTGCAGCAGGCGGCTGTTGCCCCCTGTGCCCCGCTCCTCCACCGCTACAGCTCCCCCCAGCACAGTATATATACCCACCCCTCCCCAACATTTGGACTATAAGAATCACCCCCCATTTTCCTCCAAAATTTTGGAGGAAAAAAATGCGTCTTATAGTCTGAAAAATACGGTACTATTCATGGAGGGGATTAGAAATGCACAGGATAAGGCTTGTATAGGGCGCCAGTCACACAGATACATGTAGTGCAACATGCCAACTTGCAGCCTATTAGTGATGCCAAAGCTATTACAGAATTTCCCCAAAAATAAGCCCTAGCATGATTTTACAGGATTTTTGGAGGATGCTTGACATATAGGCCCTACTCCAAAAATAAGTCTTAGTTAGTCAGGGCTGGCGTTAGGAGAGGGGAGCAACTGGGCAATTTATCAGGGCCCCTACTCTCTTTGGGGCTCTAAGCATTTCTATTCCAAGGCTGCTTAAGGACCTTTGGTGACATCATAGTCATGTGACCATAATGTCAGCAAAGGTTCTTGAACTGTGGGAGCCTAGAGTAACTGAAGAGTAGATAGACTGGTATGTAGGGGGGGAGACTGGACAATTTCTCTAGGTTCCCACTCTGAGGCCCTCAGCGTTTCTATTCCAAGGTTCAGACTACTTAAGGACCTTTGGAGAAATCACTGTCCTATGACCCTGATGTCACCAAAGGTCTTTTAACAGAGGAAGTCTAGAGGAGCTGAGACAGGCTGGTATGTATGTGCAGTGTGTGTGTCTGTGTATATTCTTGTGTATGTGCAATGTGTGTGATATGACATGATTATTATATATGGATAAATGAAGACATTCCCTGAAAATAAGCCCTAACCCATCTTTTTGAGCAAAAAATGATATAAGACCTTGTCTTATTTTCTGTAAAAGATGCTAGATCAGGCGGTCTGCCGAGCACTATATATGTGCACCCTACAAGAACAGACACATGGTTTCCACCAACACTACAAAAGCCTGGCTGCATCCTGCAAGGATGGAAAATTATGTAAGGTATTAGTTAATATTTTGACCAAAATATGTAAGCCTGCACCTACGTCAGGGGTCCTCATTGTCTTTCCAGCGAAAAGACAATATAACGTATTGGAAAACCAGATTTAACGCTGGCAGTAAAATGTTTTACCTCACAGAAAGAATAAGGCTGTGTGCCCACAATGTGTTTTTCAAGCATTTATGCTGCGGAATTTCCGCAGTATAAACGCTTCAAAAACGCTTGGTAATCCGCCCCCCATGGTCCCCAATGACAAGCCGCACTTTCAATGCCCATGCTGCGTTTTTTTCCGCAGCTTTTATGCTGCGCTCAAAAATCTGCAGCATGTCCATTAATTTTGCGGAAGTGCGGCGTAATCGCCGCTATTGACTTGCATTGAGACGCATATAATCCGTGTCAGTACATTTGTACTCATGGATTATATGCGTTTCTATGTGCGGATTGTACCCAGGTCTGGAGTAGAGTAGACTCTCATCCAGACCTGGGTACCATAGAAACTGTAAAAAAATAGAATTTAAAATAAAAAATAAAGTTTATACTCACCTTCCGATGTCTTCCCGGTGTTTTGTCTGCTATGTCCAGTGACTTGCAATGTTCGCGTGGTTGTGAAGGACCTGCCATGACGTCACTGAGTCATGTGACCCATCACATGGCTCAATGACGTCACCGCAGGTCCTTCACACCACCGCGAGCAGTGCAAGACACTGGACGGAGCAGACAAAACACCGGGAAGACATCGGAAGGTGAGTATAAACTTTATTTTTTTTTGTTTTTCACCATTCTTATTCTCTTTTTTAACTAACTTGGTCACACTACTATAAATCCATGCCCGTTGCAACAAGGTGGACAAGTTGTCAAGCACTTTTCCAAGTGATGCTAAAATCGCTTGGAAAAGTACTTGATAGCCCGCATGCAGAAATGCGCATGCAAAGACGCTTCACAAACGCTTCTACCTGGCGGGAAAAACGCATGTAAAATCCGCATGCGTTTTTCCTGCCAGGGAGAAGCGTAAAAAATATGCAGCATTTCTGCATCGTGGGCACATAGCCTCAGCCTCGATCCCATGCTGTCCTGTCTGTATACTTGCTTTTGCTTCATTCTCTGCCCAGGAGCTGTGGTTCCTGCACAGTCAGACAGCCATTACACAGTATACGATTATCTCCACACATTATATTTTTACACATCCAATTGTGGAACTTATTAATCCAATGTATGTTGATTAAAATGTACTTTAATATGACAACCCCTTTTGAACTTGGAGGGACCCTTTACTGCCGTGCAGCAATCATAAATGCCCAAAGGCAAAACCCTCTTGGGGAGGGGAGAATAAGTGAACATGTTTGTTGGTAATGCCTCAGTGTTGTTGGACACGTGCACTTATTGGCACTTGCAGTAATCGTTGTTTATGGCTACTTGTAGCATCTGCACAGTGGAAACCTACCTTACTTAAAGGGGTTGTCCGTACTTGGCCAGTGCCAGTCTCTTGAATGAAATTGGAAAACCCTATACTTACCTCCCACACCAGTGCCGTTCCAGCAGTGTTGGCGCCAGGTCTCTCGGTGCTCACGTGACAATATGAAATCTGCAGCCAATTGGGGGGTGTGATCGTCCACTCTGATGAAATAATAAAGGCAACAGCCGGCGACATAGTGTCATGTGAGTGCCAGAAGACCCGATGCCTAATATTGCTGAAAAGGCGCCAGTGCAGGAGGTGAGTATAAGCCTCTCTTATTTAACATGGAGAACTCAGGCATTTAGGATGGGGTTGTCCAAGTAGAACTCTTGTGTATATTATTTAGCCAAAATTAAAATGTACCAAATATCCACATGTGCAAATACCGTATATAAAGCCTTTTACTCCAAATTCCGTTATTTCTCCTCTGATCTCATCAGTGGCCGTTCATTCAAAGCCACAAATTGTTTGTCTATCCTGATATCTTGTGGAACAGCCTGGCCTCACATGGGTTCTCCTCCCTCTTATCTCGGACCCTCAGTATTGACACCCTCACTTTTTTCATGCCCCTACATCTTTATATTTAATGCGGAAAGACTACCAGGAAATGTAGTTTCTGATCACTTGAGTCTTTTCTAATGTGATCGGTTTCATTATACCCTTGTACCATCCACAGCAGTATACGAAAAGGAGTGTAGGTGTGAGTTGTGCAGAGTTAGTGGCTGCACCCAGGCACTGATGCGGAAATCCCAGCTCCCCTCTGCCCATTACCGTTCACCAGTTTTATATGTGATGCATGGTGGTTCAGCAGACAGATTCTAGGGCAAAATAACTACTAAATAATGTCATGTTATAATGACAGATCTGTCACAAGCAGTTTTTCAAGTTGTAGAGCAATAACCTGAATCTCCCCAGTTGTTCTTTCATAACCATATTCACCAGCATTCATAACCATAGTCACCAGCATTCATAACATATTCACCAGCATTCATAACCATATTCACCAGCATTCATAACCATAGTCACCAGCATTCATAACCATATTCACCAGCATTCATAACCATAGTCACCAGCATTCATAACCATAGTCACCAGCATTCATAACCATATTCACCAGCATTCATAACCATAGTCACCAGCATTGGCTGCAATTTCATGAAACCTCATTGTGCGCTAAGGGGATAATATATCATCTAGACATATTCAGAGATAAAGCTAAAATACAACACCAATAGCACAGTAATAATGGCGATCATTTATTGAAAGCAATGTAATATATAGAATTTTTTAATTTTTCCATGTATAATGTAGCCAGCAAGGGTGAGTCTATTTTAGCTTTTAATAATTATTTGCTAAAATAAAGTGGCTGACATTACAAATTATTGCCTAAATGGGCACAAAGCTGCCAGTCAGCGAGCAACACTGACCATAGCACTGGATAGGGGAAAGCTGTGGACCCCGTATAGCCAGGTTGACAATCGCACCAAGGACGGCTGTAGATGCCGCAGTTGTGTCCTGTAATTCATGCGTCACATCTCCCAACAAGGATTCCAGAGTTTGGATTTTATGACTTCACTTCTGAATCCACCTGGGGAACGTGGCACAGGGGCCTCATTGCTGCTTATGCTCCATCCCAGTTGGCACAGAGCAGACTGCCAGTGGTCACGTTGGCAGTGGAGCAGCAGCTTTCAGCCCTCTGTAAGTAGGTCAGATACATTGTGTGACTGCTTTGCCGCAGATCAGCACATATAGAGATGGAGGTAATAGGAAGATGTGGAAGAATGTTCTTCAGATTGGCAGGCCAGCCATGCTTGTTACTGATGACATGAAACATGATGATGTTGGCATTTTGAGTGCAGGTAGTAGGAGCTGATGGTACAGAAATAAATGAACTGTAGTAGATAGTCTTGCGTCAAGATACAGGAGGATTAGATGGTATGACGGTATTATGCTGTTTCTCCGCTTAGTGGTAAGTTGTGCTCCATGCTGGACCCACAAACGGGAAACTCGTGAAAATCCTCTGTTCTCTAGCAGGAATTGTCTCGTTCACGCCATCACTGCGCGGTGCTGGGATCTGCTGTCTCATGGTGACATACGGGTTCCTTCCTATAATAACTGGAGATGGCGCTTTTCCTGTCCTTATGTCTTTCCAGTTTATATTTGAAAAGAAGGGGTGCGTTCTGATTTTTCCATTAACCCCTAGCCGGACATAATGGTCTTTGCAGAGTAGTTTGGACATAATGTCCATAGCATCGTGGTCAGTGAGGTTTTCATATGATGGTTCTTCGTACAAGACATTATTCACAATCTCTTCAGTGGTGTCTCCTGGAAATGGTGAGTCTTGGAAAATCATGTCGTACAATATGACTCCAAAGGCGAACCAGTCCACACCTTCACCATAAGCGTCTCCCATGATCATTTCTGGGGCGCCATACCCAGGTGTTCCACTGAAATCTCTGGCATTAAATCTCTTATCAAACTCGTATAGAGATAGTCCAAAATCAGTAATCTTTATGTGGCCGTCACCAGTCAGCAGGATGTTATCCGGTTTTAAGTCCCGGTGAATGATGTCATTGCTGTGCAGGAATTGTAGGCCACAAACGATTTCTGCTCCTATAAATCTTACAGGTTCCTTCAGGGGAATGGTACTATATATATAGTGAAGCAGATCCCCTCCACTGGCCAGCTCGGTGACAAAATACGCATGGTTTTCCGTATGAAACGCGGCATGGCAATGGGTTAGGAATCTGCTGTTGTGGCTAAGCTTCAGGACATGGTGTTCTACAAGGCATTCAGGGAAGGAGATTAGGCTTTCTTTCTTAATGATTTTAAGGGCCACACTTTCTTTCCTTATTTTATCAGTGGCCAGCATAACCTTCCCATAACTCCCTTCTCCAAGTATGCCATGGCAGATAAACTTATCCCTGGTGAGAGGGACAGTGGTCTTTATTTTTTTGCTACTGGGGCCACTACATTCACCTGAGATGTCATCTTGACTGGTGGCTGGATCTTCCTGATGTTTCCTTTTTCTCCCAGTTCTCTTCTCTTCTGCTGCACTTTCATTACCTTTCAGGTTAATGATCCTGGTTGGACCCAAAGTACTCAGTTTTTTTAGATTATCAGCTCGATTTGTGATGTATCCCACAAGCTTTTCACATCTGTTTTGTACAGTGTCTAGGAAGGAAATATTCTGGGTTCCCTCATTGACAGGTAATACCTGACCAACCTGCCCAGATTTCTTGGAATCCATCTTCCTTATCTTTGCTGGAGGTTCCTGGTTATTTCCAGTGTCTTCTCCATCTGGTGTTTCTTTCCTTTTTCTCTTTCTATTCCCTGTAAAGTCCATGTTGCATCAGGCAACAACAGGGCAATTATCCAAAAACGTATGTAAAATTATCAGAGAATGCAATCCACACGTATATTGTAGTCAAAGCCAACTACAACTAAAGCTCAATGGCTGCAGTCAGTTGTTTATGGAACTTTGTGGAATGTGATGTCACTGTGCCGGTGATGTCACACTCACTGTGATGTCAGCAGATGTATGTGAGTGTTCCATCTCTGCTGAACGTGAAAGTCTCAGAAGGGGCGGGGCTTAGTCACCATTGACTATAATGGAGTCTGTTGAGTGGGTAGTATTTAGTGACCTGAAGCTGGAAATCAGTGGGATAAATGACATCAGGATTCAGGAATAAGTTACAGTAGTTTTATATTTGTTTTAATTTATTTTATACAAAAAAAGAGCATGGACCGCACCTCCAAAAAAATCATACAGTGATCTAATGCCTCTCAGCAAAAATATACATAACTGAACATGAGGTTCTTAGTTTAACATTCTGATCAGACTGTATGAAGCCCACTGCCACGTCACGGCAAACCTCGTAGTGGGTCCTAACATTTCCTGCCTAAAAGGAGCGGCGCCATGTGCCAACCACCGCTACAGTGAGAATGCACCAGCAGGGCGGGCGGCCTGGTGCCTCACAGCATCCATGCTTCAAGACCGAGTCCCCATGACTCCAGGCCGCGGCGCCCCACAAGCACAAAACCACAGCAACAATGGCTGACACATTGCACCAACACCACATGAAAGGAGCATTGTGACTCACCTTCCTCAAGCTCTCAAGTGAGAGCAAAATAGGCTAGACCCTCTTTGCAGACTCCTGCTAATTAAAATTGCCTGTGCCAAATGGGATGAGTGCTGGTCCAAAAAAGGGAAAAGAATAAGCTGGTTCATTGACGTGGCAGTGGGCTTCACACAGTCTGATCAGAATGTTAAGCTAAGAACCTCATGTTCAGTAATATGTATTTTTGCTGAGCGGCATTAGATCAAATGTATGATTTTTGGAGGTGCGGTCCATGCTCTTTTTTTTTTGTATTTATTTTATGTTACATTATTTTGTGTAGGGCTGTGATGATATACATTTTTCAGTTCTTTTGTGTAAAATTTAAAGGAAAGTGTGTTAACCACTTCCTGACTGCCCACTGCACATAAACGTCCGCGCTTGCTGGGCTCTGTACATCGCAGATGTTTATGAACGGTTGGCGGTCTTTTAGCGCTCAGGGCCCCCAGGGTCCTGCACCCTGCGATTCCTGTGCAGAGCGATAGCTCTAACAGGTGACATCCTCGAGACTGGATTGGATCAGGTTCCAATAAAGTTAACCCTTTGCTATCTTCTACAACCCCTGGCAAAAATTATGGAATCACCGGGCTCGGAGGATGTTCATTCAGTTGTTTAATGTTGTTGAAAAAAAGCAGATCACAGACATGGCACAAAACTAAAGTAATTTCAAATGGCAACTTTACGGCTTTAAGAAACACTAAAAGAAATCAAGATTAAAATTGTGGTGCTCAGTAAGGGTAATTTTTTTCAGACCAAGCAGAGGGAAAAAATTATGGAATCACTCAATTCTTAGGAAAAAAATATGGAATCACCCTGTAAGTTTTGGAAATTAAAATTAACACCTGCATCAAATTAGATCTGCTCGTTAGTCTGCATCTAAAAAGGAGTGATCACACCTTGGAGAGCTGTTGCACTCAGTGGACTGACATGAATCATGGCTCCAACACGAGAGATGTCAATTGAAAGGAAAGGATTATCATAGTCTTAAAAGAAGGTAAAAATCATCACGCAATGTTGCAAAAGATGTTGGTTGTTCACAGTCAGCTATGTCTAAAATCTGGACCAAATACAAACATGGGAAGGTTGTTAAAGGCAAACATACTGGTAGACCAAGGAAGACATCAATGCGTCAAGACCGGAAACTTAAAGCAATATGTCTCCAAAACAGGAAATGCACAACAAAACAAATGAGGAACGAATGGGAGGAAACTGGAGTCAATGTCTGTGACCGAACTGTAAGAAACCGCCTAAAGGAAATGGGATTTACATACAGAAAAGCTAAACATAAGCCATCATTAACACCTAAACAGAAAAAAGCAAGGTTACAATGGGCTAAGGAAAAGCAATCGTGGACTGTGGATGACTGGATAAAAGTCATATTCAGTGATGAATCGTGAATCTGCATTGGGCAAGGTGATGATGCTGGAACTTTTGTTTGGTGCCGTTCTATTGAGATTTATAAAGATGACTGAAGAGAACATGCAAATTTCCACAGTCATTGATGATATGGGGCTGCATGTCAGGTAAAGGCACTGGAGAGATAGCTGTCATTACATCTTCAATAAATGCCCAAGTTTACATTGATATTTTGGACAGTTTTCTTATCCCATCAATTGAAAGGATGTTTGGGGATGATGACATCATTTTTCAAGATGATAATGCATCCTGCCATAGAGCAAAAACAGTGAAAACATTCCTTGAAAAGAAGACACATAAGGTCAATGTCATGGTCTGCAAATAGTCCGGATCTCAATCCAATTGAAAATCTTTGGAAGTTGAAGAAAATGGTCCATGACAGGGCTCCAACCTGCAAAGCTGATCTGGCAACAGCAATCAGAGAAAGTTGGAGCCAGATTGATAAAGAGTACTGTTTGTCACTCATTAAGTCCATGCCTCAGAGACTGCTTTAAAGCCAGAGGTGGTGCAACAAAATACTAGTGATGTATTGGAGTGTTCTTTTGTGTGTTTGTTTTTCATGATTCCATAATTTTTTCCTCAGAATTGAGTGATTCCATAATTTTTTCCCTCTCCTTGGTCTGAAAAAAATTACCCTGACTGAGTGCCACATTTTTTATCTTAATTTCTTTTTGTGTTTCTTAAAGCCCTAAAGTTGCCATTTGGAATGACTGACTTTAGTTTTGTGCCATGTCGGTGATCTGATTTTTTTCAACAGCATTAAACAACTGAATGAACATCCTCCGAGCCCGGTGATTCCATAATTTTTGCCAGGGGTTATAGATGCATAGCGATCACGGCACATAGAAGAGAGGGAGAGGCAGTTGTGCACTCACCTTTGACGGCCTCCGAGATAAGGTCTGACGTGGTCATGGCAGCCGGAGATTACATGATGACCTCCGAGGCTGCCAGGTACGGTGGCCTGTTAGCCATCAACTGAGTCTAACAGGAGATCTACCAGTGTAAAACTGACATCCGGTCTCATGCAATGCAATACATGTGTATTGCATTGCATGAGACCTGTGATGATAAAAATATTCCCATAGAGGGACTAAGTGAGAAAGTTATAAACAGAAAGTTTAAAAATTGGGTCACTTGAGGGGGATTCAGCTCTTCTAGTGCTTAAGGGCTCTGTATACGTAGTCCGCAAACTATTCTACAATAATTTGTTCTCCAAAAGCGAAATAGTACTCCGTCCCTCCCGGGTGTCGCCGTGTGCCTCCGTGTGCCTAAGCAGTACTGTACAGCCACATATGGGATATTGCCACGTTCAACAGAAATTGTGAGATACATTTCGGCACCATTTTTACCCATTGCCTTGTGTGAAAATGTAAAATCTGAGGCTAAAACTAATTTTTTTTGTGATAAAAATAGAATTATTTTTTTCTTCGCTGCCCAATGGTATAAATTTCTGAGAGTCACATGTGGTGTCAGCTTGATCACTGCATCCGTAGAGGAATTCATTGAGAGGTGTAGTTTGTAAAATGGGGTCACTTATGGGGGTTTCCTGCTGCTTTAGGACCTCAGTCTCTCCCAGTGGGTCATGGCACCTGCAAACCACAACAGTAAAATCTGCACTGTAATATGACAATTTTTCCCTTTTGAGCTTTGCACTGTGCCTGAAAAGTAGGCTTCCAGTATCCATTGTTTCAGATGCTGCACATCTCGTATCTTGATGGTCTGGTGTGGTATATGGGGTACAAAGATAGTGGGGCCATTCTTCATCAATGGAAACCTCAGTGCTACTGGATATCTGAAATTGCTGCATGATGATGAGTTGCCCTCTTTATGCACTGAAGATGGCACGTTCCCTGAGTTTTTCCAACAAGATGGTGCACCACCACATTATGGGTGTCAGGTCTGAGAATTCCTACATGAACAGTTTCCTGGAAAGTGGATTGGTTGTCGTGGGCCAGTTGAATGGCCACCAAGGTCTCCCGATCTGGCCCTTTTAGACTGTTATCTTTGTGGTCATCAATACAATTGTCTATGCTGTGAAGATACGAGATGTGCAGCATCTGAAACAACGTATACTGGAAGCCTGTGCTAGCATTTCTTCTGCAGTGTTGCTATCAGTGTGTCAAGAGTGGAAGAAGAGGGTTGCATTGACAATCCAACACAATGGGCAGCACTCTGAACACATTTGATAAGTGGTCATAAACTTGTAAAAACTCATGAAAGAATAAAGTTAAGTTAAAACCAAGCACACCATTGTTTTTCTTATGAAATTCTCAATACGTTTGATGTGTCACATGACCTTCTTCTCATTGAAAAAAATAAAGTTGGATCCAAAATGGCCGACTTCAAAATGGCCACCATGGTCACCACCCATCTGGAAAAGTTTTCCCCTTCCCTTATACTAATGTGCCACAAACAGGAAGTTGATATCACCAACCATTCCCATTTTATTTAGGTGTATCCATATAAATGGCCCACCCTGTAGTTTTAATCCTTCTAACTTCCTAACCAAAAAAATTGTTTAAAAAATTGTGCAGATGTAAAATAACTATTTTGTGTGACCTAACTCTCTGGTTTAAGGGCATAAAAATTAAAAGTTTAAAAATTGCAAAATTTTCCCAATTTTGCCAGATTTCTGATATTTTAAAAAATAATCGAGTTACCGTATTTTTCGGACTATAAAATGCACCAGACCATGACCATAAGACACACCTACCTGGGTTTTAGAGAAGGAAAATAGAAAAGAAAGTTTAAGCAAAAAATGTGGTCATGATGCTCTGTTAAGGGGGATGGGGTCTGCCGCTCACACTGTTAAAGGGGTAATGTCCCCCAATTCTGTACTAATATCCCCCATCCTAGTAAATATGCCCCCCTCCTTCCTGTTATACATGGCCCTCATCCCCATCCTGGTATGCATGGCACCCCTCATCCCCATCCTGGTATGCATGGCACCCCTTATCCCCATCCTGGTATGTATGGCACCCCTTATCCCCATCCTGGTATGCATGGCACCCCTTATCCCCATCCCAGTATGCATGGCACCCCTCCATCCCGGTATGCATGGCACCCCTCCATCCCGGTATGCATGGCACCCCTCCATCCCGGTATGCATGGCACCCCTCCATCCCGGTATGCATGGCACCCCTCCATCCCGATATGCATGGCACCTCTCCATCCCGGTATGCATGGCACCCCTCCATCCCGGTATGTATGGCACCTCTCCATCCTAAAATTTTGGAGGAAAAAAGTTTGTCTTATAATCCGAAAAATACGGTATATCTAGAAAAAAAATTACTACTATCCTGACTACTATCATGAAGTACAATATTTCACAAAAAACAATCTCCGAACCACTGGGATATGTTGAAGCGTTTCAGAGTTATTACCTCAAAAAGTGACGCTGGTCAGAATTGAAAAAAATTGGCCTGATCACAAAGGCAAAAACTGGCTCTGGCGCGAAAGGGTTAAATCTATAAGTTTAAAAAATATCTATTTCTGCTCTTTTTATTAAAAACACAAAATTCTACTGTGGAAGGGCTAAGAAAATGTACTTGTGAACAAATCTTTTGCAAATTACCCAGATATCAAGTTTCCAAAAGGTAATTCTGCCCAACTATGGTACATTGGGTAGTAAGAAAAGGGGAGTCAGTGTTTCGCAGGTCTATATTACAGCTCCACAGGGTTTATTACCCCTCTCCCAGGACCTTGTAAGGTGAGGCTCCATAGCTAAGCTACAGTATGGAGATTGGTGACCCCATATCTGGGCAGATGAGTTCATTACAGCTTCACACAGATCTTTACCCGGCGTTTCTAAGCTTCTGAGTAGCAACCTGACTAGTAATATTATTATACAAGATTTGATCATTTATGAATGACTGGCCGGGCAGATCTGGCATTCTGCAGACTGGAAAAGCTGGGGAACAACCATTATATAAAATATGAAAAAATAGGAAAATATTAGCAATGTTCTGTAATGGTTAATTTTTACATAACACTGGTTCAATTCACTTGATATTAACCCGTTCATGATCTTGTGATTTTCTATCTTTGCGCTTTAGTTTTTTTTCTCCTCTTTTTTCCAGAGCCATAACTTTTATATTTTTTCAATATAACCAAGGGCTTGTTTTTTGCAGGACAAGTTGTACTTTTGAATGACACCATTTTTTTGAAGTGCTACTTTAGTGAAGTAAAAATAATAAATTTAGGATTTTTTATCTTCGTTATTTTTTTATAGACTTTACATTTATCATATTGCGGGCTACAATTAAGATAGAGATGGGAGAGGCAGCATTTTGTTCAGAATTGTACAGGCTTTAATTCGACATGTCTTAACCAAGTTTGTTATTTTGTTTTCGAGGAGTCAAATTCTAAATTTTGATGGGCTATTTCGGGAAAACTGTGTTTTGTAAAAAAAAAAAAAATGCGTATGTGTTACTTGTGTTATTGGTTACATTCCTTCAGGGATTCAAGTTGGTATTTCTGTAGGATCATATTTTGTTGTGTGATTTTCTAAATACAGTCTCATCCTAGTCATAGGTTTAATGCTAAACTAAAAGAATCAATATTTTAACACCTTTTTAATATACAGTTATACATGTAACAACTTTTTTTTTATTATTACTTCACTAGACATTTCCTTTTTCCAGTTTAAAAAAAAAATGAAAAAAATACAGTAAAATCGTCCAGCGATAAAATAAAACATTATGAATTGGTCTGAACAATTAATAGTACGTCTTTACACTGATCTTTTCTCAATAATTTGTTCTCCCTTCTGGGTGAAATGTAATCTTGTCCACAATCTCTTACTAACAATGGCCGTTTCCTTTTGTGTCAGTATGTACGCCTGTTATGGGGTTTGGGTCCACTTGTGTTAATATCTGATTTTTGGTTACTTTCAAAATGTCTGCTTTCTTGGATACACAAAGGATGGTGATGGACCAGAAGGTGCAGAAAAATGGCTTTACTTCTTCATTGTCCTAGTCTTTGGAGAGTCCATTAGCCAGCAGCCACCAGTGCTGATCATACTCACAGGTCACATATCCAGTTATATCATCCATCGCCAATCTTGTGCCACCTTCAATCACTTCATGGACTTCACTGTCATTTCTGGATGAAAAAATCCTTGTTTATATTTTTGTTTCACTACATGGAATTAAAGTGTGGTATTGCTTAGTTCCTTTGATGGGTTCTGCTTTTTGTAACCAATGTTTTAACAAACTTTCCTCTTCTTCTTAGTCCTGGTTTGTACAGTACGTGAACTGGATGTTAGGAATATTTTTCTCACTCAGTTGGAAAAGTTGCATGGGTGTTAAAATTTGGTCTGAATGTGGTCTATGGAGGCTAGCTTGAGCTGCTAGACATTTCACCGTGCCTCCTAAACCATCACATACACCTTTTGCCAGGAGCTGAATGGCAAAAAAGTGCCATTCAGCTTTCACTCCAAAATGTTTCTTGTGATGGCATACAATTATAAGGTTTCTCCTATTTTTATACTGTGCAGAAGAGTCATCCGAGGAGTAGTAGACCTTGCTCAAACTTGTTAGGATGTCAGTTTTATCACTGAAATCAAATTTTTTTGGAACAAATGAACAACTGTTGAATCGTGAAGTAAGCACTCAGACATAAAATACATAAGTGTAGTTCTGATATCTGACTGTAAGCAGAGTCGGCTTATTAGTAATAAGTTATTACTATTCAGCTAAGCACTTATCGCACAGGGCGCTGAGGGAGACATTGCACGGACCAGCCCCTGAAACCAGAATCACTGATGGGCGGCAAACAAAGCAGGGGAGAGTAGGGATGTCCCAGTCCCCTCCTTTTCGATGATCTTCGTTTCAGTGTGGAAAGGGAAGTGACAGCAGTTTCCACATTTTTGGGTTCACTGTTAAGCCCACGGCTGTGTGCAAATCCACTACTGATTGTACCTGGGACAAGTTGGTATGCCACTTGGTACTAAAGGTAATATCCTCCAAATACACCGATACATACTTCTGATAAGGCTCTAACACTATGTCCATCAGCCTCTGGAACATGGCCGAGGCTGCATGTAACCCAAAAGGCAAGACGACCTAGTGATAGAGACCCTCCGGCGTTATGAAGGCTGACTCTGTCCGAGGCACCTGCCAGTAACCCGTGGTGAAGTACTGGGCCTGCCCCAGTCTCTCAATCAGCTCGTCCACCCAGGACATTGAATAAAGGTCAAATTTCAACACTTTATTACATTTTCAGAAGTCGTTACAAAATCATAACGATCCGTCCAGCTTCAAAACCAGTTACAATGGGGCTAGCCCGCTCCCTCCTGGACTCCTCGATAACTCCTAGCTGGAGCATTTGTTTTTCCTCAGCTGCGATGGCTTGTGTCTGGGCCTCTGTGACAATGTTATGTTGGATCACAGATGTTCGGCCAAGCAGTTCTGAAAATTACGTCCGTATTCCGCAGCACCAATTTCTGAGTCTCCCGTCGCTTCTGTTTAGAGAGTGTGTCACTTATATTTACCTCTCCCCTGGCCATTGTCGGAGGGTCCCCAGACGATACGACCGGAGTCGCATCCGTAATCATACATTCCCAGTCTTTCCTTGCTTATAGCAAATTTACGTGATATAGCTGTTTGGGTTTTCTCTTCCCAGGTTGATATACTCTCTAATTTATCTCCCCAACCTTTTCCCAGACTTCATATGGCCCTTGCCACTTGGCCATGAGCTTACTTTCTGCTGGGGGCACTAAGACTAATACCTGATCCCCTTGGACATTGACCATACCAGGGGTGCAACAAAGTGCCATTAGTTGCATAAGGATTAAAAGTGAATTTAGGCTGTGTACCCACGATGTGTTTTTCAAGCGTTTTTGCTGCGGAATTTTCCGCAGCGTAAACGCTTGGGAAACGCATGGTAAGCCTTCTGCCATGGTTCCCTATGCAATTCCGCACTTTCAATGCCCATGCTGCGGATTTTTCTGCAGCGTTTATGCTGCTCTCAAAAATCCGCAGCATGTCCATTAATTTTGCGGAAGCGCTGCGTTTTCGCCGCCATTGACTTGCATTAGAACGCACCAATTCTGCAAGACTGCTTCTGTACATGCTTAATTGGCGCGTTGTAATGTGTGGATGGTGCCCGAGTGTGGAGAAGAGAAGACTCTCATCCACACTCAGGTACCATAGAAACTGTAAAAAAAAGAATAAAATAAAAAATAAAGATTATATTCACCTACCGACAGTCCCCGGTCTCCTTCCCTGTGCTTGCCAGCAGACTGAAGGACCTGCGCTGACGTTACAGTCATGTGACAGCAGGTCTTTCAGTGCAGTGTCCCGCGATCAGCTGGCAGCCAGGAAGGAGCGAAGCAACACACGCCGGGCCATCGGAAAGTAAGTATCAAGGTTTATTTTTTTATTTTTAACCACTCTAAAGGTCACACTATATAAATCCATGCTGTTTGCATGGATTTATATAGTGTGACCTAGTTGACAAGCACTTTCCAAGTGATGCTAAAATCGCTTTGAAAGCGCTTGTCAATCCGCATGCGGAAACGCATGTGAATCCACATGTATTACGCTGGAAAAACGCATGTACAATCCGCATGCGTTTTTTCTGCCAGGGAGATGCAGAAATGCTGCAGAAATTTTCTGCTTCATTTCTGCATTGTGGGCACATAGCCTTAATGTAAATGATTAAGTAGCTGAATTTCCATTTTGGGGTAACACTCCTTTTGAGAGATTCCTTGCACTTACTTTGCATGTTGATTTACTTTGTAAGGACACACGTGCACACATTTCAGATTTTGTCACCTTTTTTCTGTGCAGATTTGTCACAAAACCTAAAGGGTTTCCCGATGCCAGGAAAGTGACTGAGAATCCTGACGTCTCCTGCACATGTTACTTATTTGTGACTTGCAGGTTTGGTGAAGATATAATTCTGCAGGATGTCAATTCTGTCAGCGTTTTTGCTGCAGATTTCACCCACACTGATGAGTGGGGAAAAACTTCACCTATTTACAGCATTTTCCAGACAAGAGATGGAGAAACCAAAAGCTTAATGTGTGCACACAGCCTAATAGACGTCATTACTAGTGTTGAGCGAGCATGCTCGACACTGCTCGTTACTCGCCCGAGCATCTCACTACTCGGGATGTTCGGCGAGCACCGAGCATTTCCGGGTTACTCGGGCGGGAGCTCGGGTCTCCGCCCTGCATGTTTGGCGCTCTTTACAGAGCCAATGAACATGCAGGGATTGCCAGCCAGTCACTGTAATGCCGCAGCCATGTTGTTTGTGGGCATTACAGTGATTGGCTGGCCGCCCAGCGTCACCTCGAGTATTTAAAACCGGGCGCCGCCATCTTGGACTCAGTCGCCCGGGATCACACAGTGTAGGGAAAGTACTGCTGATTTAGGGAGAGATATATACTGCGAAATAGTTAGTGTAGGGTCTGTAAAAGCTGCCAGATCAAACAAACCGTCATTCTCAGGACTAATATCCATCCCAGATATCAGGCAGGCAGGCAGGCAGGCTGTATAGGAAACGCAGTGGTTATACCAGCAAACGCTGCATTACAGTCCTGTGTGCTCCTGCTGCTCAAATTGCTAGACTTAGCTCCAGGTCTCGGGGGCCAGGAAAAATCTTTTTTTTTTTTTTCATCTAAATCCTCTTTTTTTCTCCGCTAGAAGTGGTGGAAGAGGAGATCCCATGTAGCGATGCCCAAATATTTGAACAGCCACGGCCACAGGAAGGCGACGCTGGCGCAATTTGTCACAAGAGGTGGACGATGACGAGACACAATTGCCACGAAGTGAGGAGGAGGATCGTGGTGCGGAAGTGGAAGAGGAGGACGTGGTGGATGATCTAGTAACTGACCCAAGGTGGCAGGAGGACACGCAGAGCGAGGCGAGCAGCACACAGGGGGAGGGAGGCAGAGCACCCCAACAGACAGGAAGAAGCAGTGTGGTGGCTGCACACAGAAGGCGGGCAACCGTTCCCCGTAACACCAACACGAGGGACGTTGCCAGTACAACCTGTAGGTCTTCCAGAGTCTGGAATTTTTTTAAAGACTCTGCTGATAACCCCAAAAAGGCCATTTGTACCACCTGCCATGCCAGTGCCAGCAGGGGTGACAAAAGTACCAGCCTGACCACCACCAACATGATCAGGCACATGTCAGCAAAGCACCCGACTTTGTGTGGCGAACCCCAGGGTCCACGACCAGTGTCAGCGGGTGTCACCACTGCTTTTTCCGCCGTTGTGCGTGTAAGAGAACCCCCTGTTGTTCGTGCAAGGCAATCCCCTGTCCATACTGCATGCAAAGATTCCCCCTCCTCTCAGTCTTCACTTGTTATGGCAGTTTCTCAAGAAACAGCATCAACGTCCACGTCAGCGTTCAATTGTCCTTATCCCAGACCTTTGAACGAAAGCGCAAATTCGCAGCCAACGCCCCACAGGCCACAGTCCTAAATTCGCACATTTCACGACTGCTTGCGTTGGAAATGCTGCCTTTTAGGCTGGTGGAGACGGAATCCTTCCGCAACCTTGTGGCGGTGGCCGTCCCTCGGTGCTCGGTCCTCAGCCGACACTATTTTGCCCGGTGTGCCATCCCCGCACTACACAAGCATGTGTCCCAAAACATCTGCCGTGCCCTCAACAACGCAGTTACTGGGAGAGTCCACCTGACAACGGACACGTGGACAAGAGCTTGTGGCCAGGGACGGTACATCTCTCTGACGGCACACTGGGTAAACATAGTGGAAGCCGGGAACCAGTCGGACCTTGGGACGGAACACATCCTCCCCACACCGAGGATTGCGCGGCCTATGTCAGTCAGAGTTGCCCCCACAGTGTACAGCTCCTGATGATCATCTTCCTCATGTTCACCCTCCATCTCAGATATCACCGCATCAGTTACAAGCTGGAAGCACTGCCGTACTGCCTCCGCCAAGCAGCAACAGGCTGTGCTGAAACTCATAAACTTAGGTGATAAACCTCACAGTTGTGGACAGCTGTGAAAGAGCAGGCAGATCTGTGACTGAGACCGCTGAACCTACATCCAGGCATGGTCGTGTGTGACAATGGCCGTAACCTGGTGGCGGCTCTGAGGCGAGATCACACACGTACCATGCCTGGGTCATGTGCTTAAGCTCGTGGTTCAGCGGTTTCTTAAATCGTACCCCGAGTTGCCAGATCTGCTCGTCGAAGTACGCCGCCTGTCAGCTCATTTTCAGAAGTCGGCTACAGCTTCCGCCGCCCTTGCTGTGTTGCAACAGCGTTTGCAGCTTCCGTCACACCGACTTGTGTGTGATGTCCCTACACGTTGGAACTCTACCCTCCACATGTTGCAAAGGATTTGTGAGCAGAAGAGAGCAGTTGTAGAGTACCAGCTGCAACAAGGCCGTCGATATTCAGGTCAGACTCCACACATAAGACCTCAGGAGTGGACCTGGATGTCTGACATATGTACCATCCTGACAATCTTTGAGGAGTCCACCAAGATGGTGAGTGGCGATGACGCCATCATTAGCGTCAGCATCCCACTTGTCTGTCTTTTGCAACGCACTCTGCAGAGAATTAAAGAGGAGGCATTGCAGCCAGAGTATGATGAGATGGATCAAGAAGCCGTAGCGGGCTATTACACACAGCCCAGCCTCATCTCATCCCAATGTGCATTGGGGGACCATGAGGGAGAGGAGGAGGAGGAAGAAAAACAGGAGCTGGTATCATGTTCTTTAGATGGCAGTACCTGTACAACTGTCATATCATCGGTTTAGCGAGGGTGGCCTGAGGACGGGGAGGAGGAGGAGAGCATGGTCAGTCGTGATCTTGGTGAGCACACGGAAGTCTTGCCCGTTACCAGTCTGGCACGCATGGCTGACTTTATGTTACGCTGCCTTAACCGTGACCCTCGCGTTGTCAAAATGTTGGGTGACAGTCATTACTGGTTGGTGACACTTTTAGACCCCCGCTACAAGGAGAACTTTCACTCTCTTATTCCTGAGGTGGAGAGGTCTACAAAAATGGGGCAGTACCAGAAGGCTCTTGCTGCAGAACTGTTAAAAAAAAAATTCCCATCTGAACACGCTATCGGCAGAGGTCACAGTTGGTTGCCCAACCAAGGCGTACAGGCGAGCGAGACGCAACTCCAATCCAGCAGAGGCAGGGGAACACTGTCAACGTTCTGGGACAGTTTTCTGAGACCCACCCAATTTACAGGCCCTGAGGCTCAGGGTTCTCTCACAAGGAGTGGAAAGTTTCAAAAGATGGTGAGGGGGAGTACCTTGCCGACCGTACCAGCGTCCTCCGTGATTCCTCTGTGCCTTTTAATTATTGGGTATCCAAGCTGGACGCTTGGAATGAACTTTCTCTGTATGCCTTGGAGGTCCTGGCCTTCCCTGCCGCTAACGTGTTATCGGAGCGTGTTTTTAGTGCCGCTGGGGGAATTATAACTGATAAGTGTTAGAACTCTCCTGTTAGGTTTTTTCTAGTTTGCTTGTCACATGACCTTTTTTGCCTATTTAAACCTGCTCCACCCTTCTGGCCTTGCTGGACTTCATTGTAATTTCAACTCTTTATCTAGCCAGGTGCTTTGTTACCTTACTCCGTCAGTTTAGCTAGGTCTCTTGACCTCTATTTTCTATGTTGTTTTCTTTGTCCTTTTCTGCTACAATTTCTGTTAGGAGGTGTCCATCTTACTCCCAGTCCCTAGTTCTTGTAGGGATCCCTCCCTCACATCTATAGGTCTTCGTACAGACTAGCTGAGGACTTTATCGGGTCTGATCACAGGATCAGGTTCCTCGCTACAACGTAGCGGGTTAAGCTTAGTTCTATTGTAGGGACAGATCTCCTGTCTTTCCTTAGTGCTTGTAGCAGATCATAACAGTAAGTCCAGCCCAAAAATCTCTAAGGAAAGACTTCCCATTTCCATCATGGTGTCGGTTCAGGATTTGGCTCAACGCCTGCAGGGACTCTCTCTGGAGGTGGCCGAGCTCCAACAACACGTGAGTAGCTGTTCTGGAGCACATTTTGTGGAGCCAAAGGTATGTTTGCCTGATTTATATTTTGGTGATCAAGAAGATTTTTTTTCCTTTTAAAAATGCTTGTTTATTATATTTTCGTTTGAGACCCAGATCCTCTGGTGATGAATCACAGCGCATAGGGTTCATAATGTCACTTTTGCGCAAAGAACCTCAGGGATGGGCCTTTTCTCTCCAACCTAGTGATCCATGCTTTAGATCAGTGGATAGTTTTTTTTCTGCTTTGGGTCTGTTGTATGATGATCCTGATCGTGTCTCATCAGCTGAGACTGAATTGAGACGTTTGAGGCAGGGATCAGGTAATGTGGAAAAATATTGTTCTCACTTACGTCGGTGGTCTGCCCAGGTGGGGTGGAACGATTCAGCTTTGAAAAGTTTGTTTCTTGCGGGGCTAGGTGAAAGGGTTAAGGATCTGCTGATTGCTTATCCCACACCTGGAAACTTGCAGGAGGCAATGCAATTAGCTATACGGGTGGACAGGAGACTGCGTGCAAGGGTTAATGAGAGTAAAACCTCTGCCATGTCAGCTCCGAGTCTTGAGAGGGTCTGTACTGACATTGGAGAGCCGATGGAGATTGGGGCGATGGCACCCCGCTCTCAGGAAAAAGACCGCAGGTTTTCTGAAGGTTTGTGCTTTTATTGCGGAAAATCTGATCATTTCATTAAGAACTGTGTGCTTCGTATGAACAAAGAAAAAAAAAAGGTCAGTTACGCCCATATAGCCTGTTTAAATACTAAGCGGGTATTCCTATCTGCTACTACCGTTGCTCAGGAAGAATTAATTGAATTTCGGGTATTTGTGGATTGTGGTTCTACTCTGAATGTGATTGATGGGGGGATTCTTAGAAAAACTTAAATTAAAACCCAAACCTTTGTCATCCCCTATTGCTGTGGTTTCCGTCGATGGCTCTCCCTTGAAGAGTGTTACTCACAAGGTCTGTGAATTTCCCCTCACTATTAATGGTGTTCACCAAGAGAATTTGGATTTGGTAGTATTAAATAATTTGCCTTGTCCAGTAGTTTTGGGGTTGCCCTGGTTAAAACTGTACAATCCTGTACTGGATTGGTCTACCAATGAAATTAAGTCCTGGAGCCCTAAGTGTTATGACAAGTGTTGTAACGGACGTATTGCTGCGGTGGAAAAAGGGGAATTACCTGTACCTATTCAGGATTTTTGGAGAGTTTTTTCTGAGGAGGAGTCACAAATTTTGCCTCCCCATAGAGACTATGATTGTACCATTGAATTTGTCCATGGAGCGACTCTTCCTAAAAGTCGTTTATTTAATCTTACTATTCCTGAGAGAAAGGCTTTGGAGGAATACATACAGACAAGCTTGGCCGCTGGTCACATTAGGCCTTCCAAGTCTCCTGTGGCTGTTGGATTTTTTTTTGTTAAAAAAAAGGACGGCGGTTTACGTCCTTGTCTGGATTTTCGTGAGATTAATAAAATTACTGTACGCAATCCTTACCCACTGCCATTGATTCCTGATTTGTTTAACCAGTTAGTGGGGGCCAAGTGGTCCTCTAAAATTGATGTCCGGGGGGCATACAATTTGTTGCGCATGAAGGACGGTGATGAATGGAAGACTGCTTTTAACACTCCTGTGGGTCATTTTGAGAATCTGGTTATGCCTTTCGGTCTTACCAATGCACCAGCATTTTTTCAGAATCTTATTAATGACATCCTTAGACCTTTGATCGGCAAAAATTTGGTTGTGTATTTGGATGACATTTTGATTTATTCAACGGATCTGGAGTCTCATTGGCGGAGCGTACGTGAGGTATTACAGTTATTAATTGACAATTCGCTTTTTGCTAAGCTGGAGAAATGTGAGTTCGCTGTACAGAGAATTAGTTTTTTGGGCTACATTATCTCCAGCGAGGGCTTTGAGATGGACCCGGTGAAAGTTCAAGCTGTGCAGGAATTGCCTAGGCCTATTGGTTTGAAATCGATACAGAGGTTTTTGGGTTTCGCCAATTAATACAGAAAATTCATTAAAAATGTTTCTATTATTGTAAAACCACTGACCGATCTCACCAGGAAAGGTGCTAATGCGGTTCAGTGGACTACTGAGGCCATTGAAGCTTTTGTGTTTCTAAAGGAGAGGTTCAGCTCTGCTCCCATCCTTATGCAGCCTGATGTGACTAAGCCGTTTTTGGTTGAGGTTGATGCTTCTTCGGTGGGGGTTGGTGCGGTGTTGTCTCAGAAAAACAAGGATGGAGTACATCCCTGTGCTTTTTTTTCAAAAAATTTTTCTGAGACTGAACTTAATTACGATATTGGTAATCGGGAATTGTTGGCTATTAAACTCGCATTTGAACACTGGCGTCATCTCTTGGAAGGTGCTGAATTTCCCATTCAGGTTTTCACTGATCATAAAAATCTGATCTATCTTGATGCTGCCAAGCGCTTGAATGCCCGTCAGGCTAGGGGGGCACTTTTTTTCTCGCGGTTTAATTTTTCTGTTACTTACATCCCGGGTACCAAGAATGTTAAAGCTGATGCTTTGTCTCGCTGCTTGTCTCCCATGGTCGGTGCTGAGGAGGAGGAGAGCATTTTACAAGAAGGTGTTGTGATTGCTGCATTGGACTCCGTTTTGGAAGATGAGATTCTTAAAGCACAGGAGAATGCCCCATCTAACACTCCCCATGGGAGGTTGTTTGTGCCTAGGACCTTTAGGAGAGATTTGTTTGTTGAGTGTCATGAGTCTCGGTTGGCAGGTCATCCAGGAATTTCTGAGACCAAGAGACTTGTGGGTCGCAGTTTTTGGTGGCCTGGATGGCAGAAGGAAGTTATTAAGTGGGTGCGTCAATGTACTGTGTGTGCTAGATCTAAGTCTTCACATGCTCCTGCTGCGGGATTGCTTTGCCCTCTGGAGGTTCCTAGTGCACCTTGGACACATCTGGCTATGGACTTTATTACTGACCTTCCCCCCTCTGAGGGTTTCACGGTCATCTGGGTGGTCGTGGACCGTTTTAGCAAGATGTGTCACTTGGTTCCCTTCATCAAACTGCCCTGCGCTAAGACGCTCGCTAAGGCCTTTGTCAAGGAGATTGTCAGACTCCATGGCCTTCCTACTGACATTGTTTCTGATACGGGACCTCAGTTCGTGGCTCGTTTTTGGCGTGCCTTTTGTGACAGGTTGGGAGTTCATTTGTCATCTTCATCTGGATATCATCCTGAGTCTAATGGCCAGACAGAAAGGAAGAACCAGGATGTTGAGCAGTTCTTGCATTGTTTTGTGGCAGACAATCAAGAGGGGTGGTCTGAGTTTCTGCCACTTGCTGAATTTGCTCTTCACAACCATACATCCTCTTCTGCTGGGTGTTCGCCTTTTTTTTGTTGTTCTAGGAGACATCCGTCTTTTGGGTCATTCTCCAAATTGGTATCGGCTGTGCCTGAGGAGGAGAGTTTTTCCGGTGATTTGGAAAGAGTTTGGACGGATGTGCGTGGTAATCTGCAGGAAGCTAACAAAAAATCTAAGAGGTACTTTGACAGGAAACGTCAAAAGGTTTTGTTTACGGCTGGTGACATGGTTTGGTTGTTCTCTAAGAATCTGCGGTTGAGGATTCCTTCTAAAAAATTGGGTCCCAAGTTTGTAGGGCCCTTTAAGGTGCTTCAGGTAGTTAACCAATCTGCTGTTAGGTTGGAGATTCCCACCTCCTGGAAGATTAATCCGGTGTTCCATGTTTCTCTATTGAAAAAAGCTGATGTATCTGATAGAGACGCCACTGCCACTGTTCCTCTGGTGGTGGAGGACGGTGAATATGAAATTTCCCGCATCCTTAATTCTAGACGGTATAGAGGGAGTTTGCAGTATCTCATCCCTTGGAAGGGTTTCGGTCCCGAGGATAACTCATGGGTGAGGGCGGATGATGTTTCTGCTTCCAGACTTGTCAGAGCATTTCACAGGAGGTTTCCTGATAAGCCTGGGCCTAGGGGATCCGGAGGATCCTCATAGAAGAGGGGGTACTGTTAGAACTCTCCTGTTGGGTTTTTTCTAGTTTGCTGGTCACATGACCTTTTTTGCCTATTTAAACCTGCTCTGCCCTTCTGGCCTTGCTGGACTTCATTGTAATTTCAACTCTTTATCTAGCCAGGTGCTTTGTTACCTTACTCCGTCAGTTTAGCTAGGTCTCTTGACCTCTATTTTCTATGTTGATTTGTTTGTCCTTTTCTGCTACAATTTCTGTTAGGAGGTGTCCATCTTACTCCCAGTCCCTAGTTCTTGTAGGGATCCCTCCCTCACATCTATAGGTCTTCGTACAGACTAGCTGAGGACTTTAGCGGGTCTGATCACAGGATCAGGTTCCTCGCTACAACGTAGCGGGTTAAGCTTAGTTCTATTGTAGGGACAGATCTCCTGTCTTTCCTTAGTGCTTGTAGCAGATCATAACAGTAAGTCCAGCCCAAAAATCTCTAAGGAAAGACTTCCCATTTCCATCATGGTGTCGGTTCAGGATTTGGCTCAACGCCTGCAGGGACTCTCTCTGGAGGTGGCCGAGCTCCAACAACACGTGAGTAGCTGTTCTGGAGCACATTTTGTGGAGCCAAAGGTATGTTTGCCTGATTTATATTTTGGTGATCAAGAAGATTTTTTTTCCTTTTAAAAATGCTTGTTTATTATATTTTCGTTTGAGACCCAGATCCTCTGGTGATGAATCACAGCGCATAGGGTTCATAATGTCACTTTTGCGCAAAGAACCTCAGGGATGGGCCTTTTCTCTCCAACCTAGTGATCCATGCTTTAGATCAGTGGATAGTTTTTTTTCTGCTTTGGGTCTGTTGTATGATGATCCTGATCGTGTCTCATCAGCTGAGACTGAATTGAGACGTTTGAGGCAGGGATCAGGTAATGTGGAAAAATATTGTTCTCACTTACGTCGGTGGTCTGCCCAGGTGGGGTGGAACGATTCAGCTTTGAAAAGTTTGTTTCTTGCGGGGCTAGGTGAAAGGGTTAAGGATCTGCTGATTGCTTATCCCACACCTGGAAACTTGCAGGAGGCAATGCAATTAGCTATACGGGTGGACAGGAGACTGCGTGCAAGGGTTAATGAGAGTAAAACCTCTGCCATGTCAGCTCCGAGTCTTGAGAGGGTCTGTACTGACATTGGAGAGCCGATGGAGATTGGGGCGATGGCACCCCGCTCTCAGGAAAAAGACCGCAGGTTTTCTGAAGGTTTGTGCTTTTATTGCGGAAAATCTGATCATTTCATTAAGAACTGTGTGCTTCGTATGAACAAAGAAAAAAAAAAGGTCAGTTACGCCCATATAGCCTGTTTAAATACTAAGCGGGTATTCCTATCTGCTACTACCGTTGCTCAGGAAGAATTAATTGAATTTCGGGTATTTGTGGATTGTGGTTCTACTCTGAATGTGATTGATGGGGGGATTCTTAGAAAAACTTAAATTAAAACCCAAACCTTTGTCATCCCCTATTGCTGTGGTTTCCGTCGATGGCTCTCCCTTGAAGAGTGTTACTCACAAGGTCTGTGAATTTCCCCTCACTATTAATGGTGTTCACCAAGAGAATTTGGATTTGGTAGTATTAAATAATTTGCCTTGTCCAGTAGTTTTGGGGTTGCCCTGGTTAAAACTGTACAATCCTGTACTGGATTGGTCTACCAATGAAATTAAGTCCTGGAGCCCTAAGTGTTATGACAAGTGTTGTAACGGACGTATTGCTGCGGTGGAAAAAGGGGAATTACCTGTACCTATTCAGGATTTTTGGAGAGTTTTTTCTGAGGAGGAGTCACAAATTTTGCCTCCCCATAGAGACTATGATTGTACCATTGAATTTGTCCATGGAGCGACTCTTCCTAAAAGTCGTTTATTTAATCTTACTATTCCTGAGAGAAAGGCTTTGGAGGAATACATACAGACAAGCTTGGCCGCTGGTCACATTAGGCCTTCCAAGTCTCCTGTGGCTGTTGGATTTTTTTTTGTTAAAAAAAAGGACGGCGGTTTACGTCCTTGTCTGGATTTTCGTGAGATTAATAAAATTACTGTACGCAATCCTTACCCACTGCCATTGATTCCTGATTTGTTTAACCAGTTAGTGGGGGCCAAGTGGTCCTCTAAAATTGATGTCCGGGGGGCATACAATTTGTTGCGCATGAAGGACGGTGATGAATGGAAGACTGCTTTTAACACTCCTGTGGGTCATTTTGAGAATCTGGTTATGCCTTTCGGTCTTACCAATGCACCAGCATTTTTTCAGAATCTTATTAATGACATCCTTAGACCTTTGATCGGCAAAAATTTGGTTGTGTATTTGGATGACATTTTGATTTATTCAACGGATCTGGAGTCTCATTGGCGGAGCGTACGTGAGGTATTACAGTTATTAATTGACAATTCGCTTTTTGCTAAGCTGGAGAAATGTGAGTTCGCTGTACAGAGAATTAGTTTTTTGGGCTACATTATCTCCAGCGAGGGCTTTGAGATGGACCCGGTGAAAGTTCAAGCTGTGCAGGAATTGCCTAGGCCTATTGGTTTGAAATCGATACAGAGGTTTTTGGGTTTCGCCAATTAATACAGAAAATTCATTAAAAATGTTTCTATTATTGTAAAACCACTGACCGATCTCACCAGGAAAGGTGCTAATGCGGTTCAGTGGACTACTGAGGCCATTGAAGCTTTTGTGTTTCTAAAGGAGAGGTTCAGCTCTGCTCCCATCCTTATGCAGCCTGATGTGACTAAGCCGTTTTTGGTTGAGGTTGATGCTTCTTCGGTGGGGGTTGGTGCGGTGTTGTCTCAGAAAAACAAGGATGGAGTACATCCCTGTGCTTTTTTTTCAAAAAATTTTTCTGAGACTGAACTTAATTACGATATTGGTAATCGGGAATTGTTGGCTATTAAACTCGCATTTGAACACTGGCGTCATCTCTTGGAAGGTGCTGAATTTCCCATTCAGGTTTTCACTGATCATAAAAATCTGATCTATCTTGATGCTGCCAAGCGCTTGAATGCCCGTCAGGCTAGGGGGGCACTTTTTTTCTCGCGGTTTAATTTTTCTGTTACTTACATCCCGGGTACCAAGAATGTTAAAGCTGATGCTTTGTCTCGCTGCTTGTCTCCCATGGTCGGTGCTGAGGAGGAGGAGAGCATTTTACAAGAAGGTGTTGTGATTGCTGCATTGGACTCCGTTTTGGAAGATGAGATTCTTAAAGCACAGGAGAATGCCCCATCTAACACTCCCCATGGGAGGTTGTTTGTGCCTAGGACCTTTAGGAGAGATTTGTTTGTTGAGTGTCATGAGTCTCGGTTGGCAGGTCATCCAGGAATTTCTGAGACCAAGAGACTTGTGGGTCGCAGTTTTTGGTGGCCTGGATGGCAGAAGGAAGTTATTAAGTGGGTGCGTCAATGTACTGTGTGTGCTAGATCTAAGTCTTCACATGCTCCTGCTGCGGGATTGCTTTGCCCTCTGGAGGTTCCTAGTGCACCTTGGACACATCTGGCTATGGACTTTATTACTGACCTTCCCCCCTCTGAGGGTTTCACGGTCATCTGGGTGGTCGTGGACCGTTTTAGCAAGATGTGTCACTTGGTTCCCTTCATCAAACTGCCCTGCGCTAAGACGCTCGCTAAGGCCTTTGTCAAGGAGATTGTCAGACTCCATGGCCTTCCTACTGACATTGTTTCTGATACGGGACCTCAGTTCGTGGCTCGTTTTTGGCGTGCCTTTTGTGACAGGTTGGGAGTTCATTTGTCATCTTCATCTGGATATCATCCTGAGTCTAATGGCCAGACAGAAAGGAAGAACCAGGATGTTGAGCAGTTCTTGCATTGTTTTGTGGCAGACAATCAAGAGGGGTGGTCTGAGTTTCTGCCACTTGCTGAATTTGCTCTTCACAACCATACATCCTCTTCTGCTGGGTGTTCGCCTTTTTTTTGTTGTTCTAGGAGACATCCGTCTTTTGGGTCATTCTCCAAATTGGTATCGGCTGTGCCTGAGGAGGAGAGTTTTTCCGGTGATTTGGAAAGAGTTTGGACGGATGTGCGTGGTAATCTGCAGGAAGCTAACAAAAAATCTAAGAGGTACTTTGACAGGAAACGTCAAAAGGTTTTGTTTACGGCTGGTGACATGGTTTGGTTGTTCTCTAAGAATCTGCGGTTGAGGATTCCTTCTAAAAAATTGGGTCCCAAGTTTGTAGGGCCCTTTAAGGTGCTTCAGGTAGTTAACCAATCTGCTGTTAGGTTGGAGATTCCCACCTCCTGGAAGATTAATCCGGTGTTCCATGTTTCTCTATTGAAAAAAGCTGATGTATCTGATAGAGACGCCACTGCCACTGTTCCTCTGGTGGTGGAGGACGGTGAATATGAAATTTCCCGCATCCTTAATTCTAGACGGTATAGAGGGAGTTTGCAGTATCTCATCCCTTGGAAGGGTTTCGGTCCCGAGGATAACTCATGGGTGAGGGCGGATGATGTTTCTGCTTCCAGACTTGTCAGAGCATTTCACAGGAGGTTTCCTGATAAGCCTGGGCCTAGGGGATCCGGAGGATCCTCATAGAAGAGGGGGTACTGTTAGAACTCTCCTGTTGGGTTTTTTCTAGTTTGCTGGTCACATGACCTTTTTTGCCTATTTAAACCTGCTCTGCCCTTCTGGCCTTGCTGGACTTCATTGTAATTTCAACTCTTTATCTAGCCAGGTGCTTTGTTACCTTACTCCGTCAGTTTAGCTAGGTCTCTTGACCTCTATTTTCTATGTTGATTTGTTTGTCCTTTTCTGCTACAATTTCTGTTAGGAGGTGTCCATCTTACTCCCAGTCCCTAGTTCTTGTAGGGATCCCTCCCTCACATCTATAGGTCTTCGTACAGACTAGCTGAGGACTTTAGCGGGTCTGATCACAGGATCAGGTTCCTCGCTACAACGTAGCGGGTTAAGCTTAGTTCTATTGTAGGGACAGATCTCCTGTCTTTCCTTAGTGCTTGTAGCAGATCATAACAGTAAGTCCAGCCCAAAAATCTCTAAGGAAAGACTTCCCATTTCCATCATGGTGTCGGTTCAGGATTTGGCTCAACGCCTGCAGGGACTCTCTCTGGAGGTGGCCGAGCTCCAACAACACGTGAGTAGCTGTTCTGGAGCACATTTTGTGGAGCCAAAGGTATGTTTGCCTGATTTATATTTTGGTGATCAAGAAGATTTTTTTTCCTTTTAAAAATGCTTGTTTATTATATTTTCGTTTGAGACCCAGATCCTCTGGTGATGAATCACAGCGCATAGGGTTCATAATGTCACTTTTGCGCAAAGAACCTCAGGGATGGGCCTTTTCTCTCCAACCTAGTGATCCATGCTTTAGATCAGTGGATAGTTTTTTTTCTGCTTTGGGTCTGTTGTATGATGATCCTGATCGTGTCTCATCAGCTGAGACTGAATTGAGACGTTTGAGGCAGGGATCAGGTAATGTGGAAAAATATTGTTCTCACTTACGTCGGTGGTCTGCCCAGGTGGGGTGGAACGATTCAGCTTTGAAAAGTTTGTTTCTTGCGGGGCTAGGTGAAAGGGTTAAGGATCTGCTGATTGCTTATCCCACACCTGGAAACTTGCAGGAGGCAATGCAATTAGCTATACGGGTGGACAGGAGACTGCGTGCAAGGGTTAATGAGAGTAAAACCTCTGCCATGTCAGCTCCGAGTCTTGAGAGGGTCTGTACTGACATTGGAGAGCCGATGGAGATTGGGGCGATGGCACCCCGCTCTCAGGAAAAAGACCGCAGGTTTTCTGAAGGTTTGTGCTTTTATTGCGGAAAATCTGATCATTTCATTAAGAACTGTGTGCTTCGTATGAACAAAGAAAAAAAAAAGGTCAGTTACGCCCATATAGCCTGTTTAAATACTAAGCGGGTATTCCTATCTGCTACTACCGTTGCTCAGGAAGAATTAATTGAATTTCGGGTATTTGTGGATTGTGGTTCTACTCTGAATGTGATTGATGGGGGGATTCTTGGAAAAACTTAAATTAAAACCCAAACCTTTGTCATCCCCTATTGCTGTGGTTTCCGTCGATGGCTCTCCCTTGAAGAGTGTTACTCACAAGGTCTGTGAATTTCCCCTCACTATTAATGGTGTTCACCAAGAGAATTTGGATTTGGTAGTATTAAATAATTTGCCTTGTCCAGTAGTTTTGGGGTTGCCCTGGTTAAAACTGTACAATCCTGTACTGGATTGGTCTACCAATGAAATTAAGTCCTGGAGCCCTAAGTGTTATGACAAGTGTTGTAACGGACGTATTGCTGCGGTGGAAAAAGGGGAATTACCTGTACCTATTCAGGATTTTTGGAGAGTTTTTTCTGAGGAGGAGTCACAAATTTTGCCTCCCCATAGAGACTATGATTGTACCATTGAATTTGTCCATGGAGCGACTCTTCCTAAAAGTCGTTTATTTAATCTTACTATTCCTGAGAGAAAGGCTTTGGAGGAATACATACAGACAAGCTTGGCCGCTGGTCACATTAGGCCTTCCAAGTCTCCTGTGGCTGTTGGATTTTTTTTTGTTAAAAAAAAGGACGGCGGTTTACGTCCTTGTCTGGATTTTCGTGAGATTAATAAAATTACTGTACGCAATCCTTACCCACTGCCATTGATTCCTGATTTGTTTAACCAGTTAGTGGGGGCCAAGTGGTCCTCTAAAATTGATGTCCGGGGGGCATACAATTTGTTGCGCATGAAGGACGGTGATGAATGGAAGACTGCTTTTAACACTCCTGTGGGTCATTTTGAGAATCTGGTTATGCCTTTCGGTCTTACCAATGCACCAGCATTTTTTCAGAATCTTATTAATGACATCCTTAGACCTTTGATCGGCAAAAATTTGGTTGTGTATTTGGATGACATTTTGATTTATTCAACGGATCTGGAGTCTCATTGGCGGAGCGTACGTGAGGTATTACAGTTATTAATTGACAATTCGCTTTTTGCTAAGCTGGAGAAATGTGAGTTCGCTGTACAGAGAATTAGTTTTTTGGGCTACATTATCTCCAGCGAGGGCTTTGAGATGGACCCGGTGAAAGTTCAAGCTGTGCAGGAATTGCCTAGGCCTATTGGTTTGAAATCGATACAGAGGTTTTTGGGTTTCGCCAATTAATACAGAAAATTCATTAAAAATGTTTCTATTATTGTAAAACCACTGACCGATCTCACCAGGAAAGGTGCTAATGCGGTTCAGTGGACTACTGAGGCCATTGAAGCTTTTGTGTTTCTAAAGGAGAGGTTCAGCTCTGCTCCCATCCTTATGCAGCCTGATGTGACTAAGCCGTTTTTGGTTGAGGTTGATGCTTCTTCGGTGGGGGTTGGTGCGGTGTTGTCTCAGAAAAACAAGGATGGAGTACATCCCTGTGCTTTTTTTTCAAAAAATTTTTCTGAGACTGAACTTAATTACGATATTGGTAATCGGGAATTGTTGGCTATTAAACTCGCATTTGAACACTGGCGTCATCTCTTGGAAGGTGCTGAATTTCCCATTCAGGTTTTCACTGATCATAAAAATCTGATCTATCTTGATGCTGCCAAGCGCTTGAATGCCCGTCAGGCTAGGGGGGCACTTTTTTTCTCGCGGTTTAATTTTTCTGTTACTTACATCCCGGGTACCAAGAATGTTAAAGCTGATGCTTTGTCTCGCTGCTTGTCTCCCATGGTCGGTGCTGAGGAGGAGGAGAGCATTTTACAAGAAGGTGTTGTGATTGCTGCATTGGACTCCGTTTTGGAAGATGAGATTCTTAAAGCACAGGAGAATGCCCCATCTAACACTCCCCATGGGAGGTTGTTTGTGCCTAGGACCTTTAGGAGAGATTTGTTTGTTGAGTGTCATGAGTCTCGGTTGGCAGGTCATCCAGGAATTTCTGAGACCAAGAGACTTGTGGGTCGCAGTTTTTGGTGGCCTGGATGGCAGAAGGAAGTTATTAAGTGGGTGCGTCAATGTACTGTGTGTGCTAGATCTAAGTCTTCACATGCTCCTGCTGCGGGATTGCTTTGCCCTCTGGAGGTTCCTAGTGCACCTTGGACACATCTGGCTATGGACTTTATTACTGACCTTCCCCCCTCTGAGGGTTTCACGGTCATCTGGGTGGTCGTGGACCGTTTTAGCAAGATGTGTCACTTGGTTCCCTTCATCAAACTGCCCTGCGCTAAGACGCTCGCTAAGGCCTTTGTCAAGGAGATTGTGAGACTCCATGGCCTTCCTACTGACATTGTTTCTGATACGGGACCTCAGTTCGTGGCTCGTTTTTGGCGTGCCTTTTGTGACAGGTTGGGAGTTCATTTGTCATCTTCATCTGGATATCATCCTGAGTCTAATGGCCAGACAGAAAGGAAGAACCAGGATGTTGAGCAGTTCTTGCATTGTTTTGTGGCAGACAATCAAGAGGGGTGGTCTGAGTTTCTGCCACTTGCTGAATTTGCTCTTCACAACCATACATCCTCTTCTGCTGGGTGTTCGCCTTTTTTTTGTTGTTCTAGGAGACATCCGTCTTTTGGGTCATTCTCCAAATTGGTATCGGCTGTGCCTGAGGAGGAGAGTTTTTCCGGTGATTTGGAAAGAGTTTGGACGGATGTGCGTGGTAATCTGCAGGAAGCTAACAAAAAATCTAAGAGGTACTTTGACAGGAAACGTCAAAAGGTTTTGTTTACGGCTGGTGACATGGTTTGGTTGTTCTCTAAGAATCTGCGGTTGAGGATTCCTTCTAAAAAATTGGGTCCCAAGTTTGTAGGGCCCTTTAAGGTGCTTCAGGTAGTTAACCAATCTGCTGTTAGGTTGGAGATTCCCACCTCCTGGAAGATTAATCCGGTGTTCCATGTTTCTCTATTGAAAAAAGCTGATGTATCTGATAGAGACGCCACTGCCACTGTTCCTCTGGTGGTGGAGGACGGTGAATATGAAATTTCCCGCATCCTTAATTCTAGACTGTATAGAGGGAGTTTGCAGTATCTCATCCCTTGGAAGGGTTTCGGTCCCGAGGATAACTCATGGGTGAGGGCAGATGATGTTTCTGCTTCCAGACTTGTCAGAGCATTTCACAGGAGGTTTCCTGATAAGCCTGGGCCTAGGGGATCCGGAGGATCCTCATAGAAGAGGGGGTACTGTTAGAACTCTCCTGTTGGGTTTTTTCTAGTTTGCTGGTCACATGACCTTTTTTGCCTATTTAAACCTGCTCTGCCCTTCTGGCCTTGCTGGACTTCATTGTAATTTCAACTCTTTATCTAGCCAGGTGCTTTGTTACCTTACTCCGTCAGTTTAGCTAGGTCTCTTGACCTCTATTTTCTATGTTGTTTTGTTTGTCCTTTTCTGCTACAATTTCTGTTAGGAGGTGTCCATCTTTCTCCCAGTCCCTAGTTCTTGTAGGGATCCCTCCCTCACATCTATAGGTCTTCATACAGACTAGCTGAGGACTTTAGCAGGTCTGATCACAGGATCAGGTTCCCCGTTACATCGTAGGGATTAAGCTTAGTTCTATTGTAGGGACAGATCTCCTGTCTTTCCTTATTACTTGTAGCAGATCATAACAATAAACGCACTCAGCCATGTGAGGATTTTTTTTTTTTTTCAGAACGAGTTGTAGTTTTGAATGATGCAATTAATTTTGCTATAAAACATACATTATAAAAGAGGCAGCCATACTTGCCAATACCTAGTCGCAATACTAATATACTACGGTATGTATCAGCCCTCAGGTGAAGACAGAGCTGGTGCAAAATACTAATGAAATAACCACTCTCACACCTACCATTTTTTTTTAGGACCATAAGACGCACCTAGGTTTTAGAGGAGAAAAAAAAAATTGAAGCAAAAAACGTGTTCATGATGCACTTTTAAGGGGGAGGAGGTCTTCTTCTGACACTGGTATAGGGGTAATGTCCCCGAATTCTGACAATATCCCCCATCCTGGTATGTATGTGACGCGCCCCCTGGGCCAGTGTTGTTTGGGGAATACCCGGAGCCGGATCAGATGGGGGTTGTAGTCTCCGAGTGGCGGTGACCCAGTCCGTGCCCAGGGTGTCAAGCTCAGTGTGTGGCAGTCCTACAGGTGTTACTGGATGTTCTTTAGTGTCGACTACGCCACCCGTTGATTTGCGGTCAATACGGCCGCCGCTGCAGCAGGGTCCGCTGAGGCTGGTGGTGTTTGTGCAGCTCCGGTAGTATAACCCCCAACGGGAGGGGTATAGCCTCAGGGGGTCAGGTGTAGAGGATGGTGGTGGTGGTGGTGCAGTGTGGACGGTAAGAAGACTCAGAGTCGGGCTGTGCAGTTCAGGGTCTTTACTTACTGCTGTTCTTGTGGTCACTCTGGCCTTGAGTGACCGCCCGAGCCGTGCTGCGTCCACCAGGTCCTGGACTCGGCCAACCCCCAGGTGATTCTGGAGCGTGGTCCTGAGCTCCCTTTCTGACTTGTCCTTCTCTCTGGCCTTCCCCACCAGGGATCCACCTATGTCCGGCTCCCTCGGGCCTCTTGTTGGTAAAACCCTTGTCTCTGGGTTCCCTGACCCTATTCTTGGTTTGCCTTCCGGGTGGATTTAGTGGGTGGTCGTGGCAGATCCTGCCCACGACCTCCGGTCTCTGGCTAAGGATTAGTGCCCTCCACCAGCTTGGGATCCGGTACCCTTGTGCCAACCCTTCACCCTTCTGGTTGTATTTGGGCTCTTGGGGTTCCCTCTTCTCCCCCTCTGGGTCCTTCTTTCTCCTCTCTCTCTCTTGGCCTTGGAGCTGCTCTTCTCCTCTGCTCTCTTCCTCCACAAAAGGCTGGCTGTTAACTTTCAGACCAAACCTCTACAAAAGACTGACTGACTGACCCTGTCTCTAGATGGTTCCCACCTTATATACTCCCTCTATGTGTGAGCTCAGGTGACCAGCACCCAATGAGCTCCTAACATTACCCAGACTGCTCCCCCTATCTGCCCCTACACTACTGGGATGTTCCAACCCCCTCCCACTCCAGCCAGGGACAGACACTGTCGTACCTGCACATATACACTGGTGGGAGTACCGTTGGTCTGTCCCCCGGAAATGGGATGTGTGTAGTGCATGCAGCCTACTGAGCTCAGTTCCACACTCCATCCTTACCCGGGAGTGGAATATCACACCTCTGGCTGAGGTGCAATAACCCTGTAGCAGTCGAATCCTCAGGGTGCTACATATGCATGGCACCCCTAATCCCTATCCTGGTGTGCATGGCACCCCTAATCCCTTTCCTGGTGTGCATGGCACCCCTAATCCCTTTCCTGGTGTGCATGGCACCCCTAATCCCTTTCCTGGTGTGCATGGCACCCCTAATCCCTGTCCTGGTATGCATGGCACCCCTCATTCCTGTCTTGGTATGCATGGCACCCCTCATCCCTGTCCTGGTATGCATGGCACCCCTCATCCCTGTCCTGGTATGCATGGCACCCCTCATCCCTGTCCTGGTATGCATGGCAACCCTCATCCCTGTCCTGGTATGCATGGCACCCCTCATCCCTGTCCTGGTATGCATGGCACCCCTCATCCCTGTCCTGGTATGCATGGCACCCCTCATCCCTGTCCTGGTATGCATGGCACCCCTCATCCCTGTCCTGGTATGCATGGCACCCCTCATCCCTGTCCTGGTATGCATGGCACCCCTCATCCCTGTCCTGGTATGCATGGCACCCCTCATCCCTGTCCTGGTATGCATGGCACCCCTCATCCCTGTCCTGGTATGCATGGCACCCCTCATCCCTGTCCTGGTATGCATGGCACCCCTCATCCCCGTCCTTGTATCCATGGCACAGCAATCCCCATCCTGGTATGCATGGCACAGCAGTCCCCATCCTGGTATGCATGGCACCCCTAATCCCTATCCTGTTATGTATGACCCCCTCATCTTTATCCTGTTACATATGCCCCCATCATCTTTATCCTGGTATGTATGGCCCGCTCATCTTTATTCTGGTTTGTATGGCCCCCTCATCTTTATCCTGGTTTGTATGGCCCCCTCATCCTTATCCTAGTATGCATGGTCCCCGTAATCCCCATCATGCTGCACATATAAAAAAATAAATATATAAACACTCCTACTCACCTTTCTTCTCTCCTCCAGCGCTGACGCCTGTCTGCCCGCACTGATCTCCCCATGTGAGCCGCGCATGGCGTCACTGCCATGCGCGGCTCACAAGGAGAGATCAGCTGTCGGAAGTCACTGCTCCCCGCGCCGGGACTGTGTGCGCGGGGATCAGTGACTTCATGCTCCTTCATAGCCGGCACACAGCTTAGCCGCGCTGCGGCTCCTGCTGCTGCCGGGTTATCTCGTGTGCCCGCTTATTAAAGGGCATGAATATTCACCCCCTCCCCACGCCCATGGGCATGGAGAGAGGTTAAATATTCATGCCCTTTAACAGCGGGCACAGGCGATTCCGGCAGCAGCTGCGGCTACACTGTGTGCTGCTATTAAGGAGCATGAATATTCAGTGTTCCCCATGGGCGTGGGGAGCAGTGAATATTCATTTTCTTTAGCAGCGGGGACAGCGTAGGCTGCTGCCTCCTGTGCCCCGCTCCTCCACCGCTACCGCTGCCCACAGCACAGTATATATACTCACCCCTCCCCAACATTCGGACTATAAGATGCACCCCCCATTTTCCTCCAAAATTTTGGAGGAAAAAAATGCGTCTTATAGTCTGAAAAATACGGTACTATTCATGTAGGGGATTAGAAATGCACAGTATAAGGCTTGTATAGGGCGCCAGTCACACAGATACATGTAGTGCAACATGCCAACTTGCTGCCTATTAGTGATGCCAAAGCTATTACAGAATTTCCCCAAAAATAAGCCCTAGCATGATTTTACAGGATTTTTGGAGGATGCTTGACATATAGGCCCTACTCCAAAAATAAGCCTTAGTTAGTCAGGGCTGACGTTAGGAGAGGGGAGCAACTGGGCAATTTATCAGGGCCCCTACTCTCTTTGGGGCTCTAAGCATTTCTATTCCAAGGCTGCTTAAGGACCTTTGGTGACATCATAGTCATGTGACCATAATGTCAGCAAAGGTTCTTGAACTGTGGGAGCCTAGAGTAACTGAAGAGTAGATAGACTGGTATGTAGGGGAGGAGACTGGACAATTTCTCTAGGTTCCCACTCTGAGGCCCTCAGCGTTTCTATTCCAAGGTTCAGACTACTTAAGGACCTTTGGAGAAATCACTGTCCTATGACCCTGATGTCACCAAAGGTCTTTTAACAGAGGAAGTCTAGAGGAGCTGAGACAGGCTGGTATGTATGTGCAGTGTGTGTGTCTGTGTATATTCTTGTGTATGTGCAATGTGTGTGATATGACATGATTATTATATATGGATAAATGAAGACATTCCCTGAAAATAAGCCCTAACCCATCTTTTTGAGCAAAAAATGATATAAGACCTTGTCTTATTTTCTGTAAAAGATGCTAGATCAGGCGGTCTGCCGAGCACTATATATGTGCACCCTACAAGAACAGACACATGGTTTCCACCAACACTACAAAAGCCTGGCTGCATCCTGCAAGGATGGAAAATTATGTAAGGTATTAGTTAATATTTTGACCAAAATATGTAAGCCTGCACCTACGTCAGGGGTCCTCATTGTCTTTCCAGCGAAAAGACAATATAACGTATTGGAAAACCAGATTTAACGCTGGCAGTAAAATGTTTTACCTCACAGAAAGAATAAGGCTGTGTGCCCACAATGTGTTTTTCAAGCATTTATGCTGCGGAATTTCCGCAGTATAAACGCTTCAAAAACGCTTGGTAAGCCGCCCCCCATGGTCCCCAATGACAAGCCGCACTTTCAATGCCCATGCTGCGTTTTTTTCCGCAGCTTTTATGCTGCGCTCAAAAATCTGCAGCATGTCCATTAATTTTGCGGAAGCGCGGCGTAATCGCCGCCATTGACTTGCTTTGAGACGCATATAATCCGTGTCAGTACATTTGTACTCACGGATTATATGCGTTTCTATGTGCGGATGGTACCCAGGTCTGGAGTAGAGTAGACTCTCATCCAGACCTGGGTACCATAGAAACTGTAAAAAATAGAATTTAAAATAAAAAATAAAGTTTATACTCACCTTCCGATGTCTTCCCGGTGTTTTGTCTGCTACGTCCAGTGACTTGCAATGTTCGCGTGGTTGTGAAGGACCTGCCATGACGTCACTGAGTCATGTGACCCATCACATGGCTCAATGACGTCACCGCAGGTCCTTCACACCACCGCGAGCAGTGCAAGACACTGGACGGAGCAGACAAAACACCGGGAAGACATCGGAAGGTGAGTATAAACTTTATTTTTTTTTATTTTTCACCATTCTTATTCTCTTTTTTAACTAACTTGGTCACACTACTATAAATCCATGCCCGTTGCAACAAGGTGGACAAGTTGTCAAGCACTTTTCCAAGTGATGCTAAAATCGCTTGGAAAAGTACTTGATAACCCGCATGCAGAAATGCGCATGCAAAGACGCTTCACAAACGCTTCTACCTGGCGGGAAAAACGCATGTAAAATCCGCATGCGTTTTTCCTGCCAGGGAGAAGCGTAAAAAATATGCAGCATTTCTGCATCGTGGGCACATAGCCTCAGCCTCGATCCCATGCTGTCCTGTCTGTATACTTGCTTTTGCTTCATTCTCTGCCCAGGAGCTGTGGTTCCTGCACAGTCAGACAGCCATTACACAGTATACGATTATCTCCACACATTATATTTTTACACATCCAATTATAAAACTTATTAATCCAATGTATGTTGATTAAAATGTACTTTAATATGACAACCCCTTTTGAACTTGGAGGGACCCTTTACTGCCGTGCAGCAATCATAAATGCCCAAAGGCAAAACCCTCTTGGGGAGGGGAGAATAAGTGAACATGTTTGTTGGTAATGCCTCAGTGTTGTTGGACACGTGCACTTATTGGCACTTGCAGTAATCGTTGTTTATGGCTACTTGTAGCATCTGCACAGTGGAAACCTACCTTACTTAAAGGGGTTGTCCGTACTTGGCCAGTGCCAGTCTCTTGAATGAAATTGGAAAACCCTATACTTACCTCCCACACCAGTGCCGTTCCAGCAGTGTTGGCGCCAGGTCTCTCGGTGCTCACGTGACAATATGAAATCTGCAGCCAATTGGGGGGTGTGATCGTCCACTCTGATGAAATAATAAAGGCAACAGCCGGCGACATAGTGTCATGTGAGTGCCAGGAGACCCGATGCCTAATATTGCTGAAAAGGCGCCAGTGCAGGAGATGAGTATAAGCCTCTCTTATTTAACATGGAGAACTCAGGCATTTAGGATGGGGTTGTCCAAGTAGAACTCTTGTGCATATTATTTAGCCAAAATTAAAATGTACCAAATATCCACATGTGCAAATACCGTATATAAAGCCTTTTACTCCAAATTCCGTTATTTCTCCTCTGATCTCATCAGTGGCCGTTCATTCAAAGCCACAAAGTGTTTGTCTATCCTGATATCTTGTGGAACAGCCTGGCCTCACATGGGTTCTCCTCCCTCTTATCTCGGACCCTCAGTATTGACACCCTCACTTTTTTCATGCCCCTACATCTTTATATTTAATGCGGAAAGACTACCAGGAAATGTAGTTTCTGATCACTTGAGTCTTTTCTAATGTGATCGGTTTCATTATACCCTTGTACCATCCACAGCAGTATACGAAAAGGAGTGTAGGTGTGAGTTGTGCAGAGGTAGTGGCTGCACCCAGGCACTGATGCGGAAATCCCAGCTCCCCTCTGCCCATTACCGTTCACCAGTTTTATATGTGATGCATGGTGGTTCAGCAGACAGATTCTAGGGCAAAATAACTACTAAATAATGTCATGTTATAATGACAGATCTGTCACAAGCAGTTTTTCAAGTTGTAGAGCAATAACCTGAATCTCCCCAGTTGTTCTTTCATAACCATAGTCACCAGCATTCATAACCATAGTCACCAGCATTCATAACCATATTCACCAGCATTCATAACCATAGTCACCAGCATTCATAACCATATTCACCAGCATTCATAACCATATTCACCAGCATTCATAACCATAGTCACCAGCATTCATAACCATATTCACCAGCATTCATAACCATAGTCACCAGCATTCATAACCATATTCACCAGCATTCATAGCCATATTCACCAGCATTCATAACCATAGTCACCAGCATTCATAACAATAGTCACCAGCATTCATAACCATAGTCACCAGCATTCATAACCATAGTCACCAGCATTCATAACCATATTCACCAGCATTCATAACCATATTCACCAGCATTCATAACCATATTCACCAGCATTCATAACCATAGTCACCAGCATTCATAACCATATTCACCAGCATTCATAACCATATTCACCAGCATTCATAACCATATTCACCAGCATTCATAACCATAGTCACCAGCATTGGCTGCAATTTCATGAAACCTCATTGTGCGCTAAGGGGATAATATATCATCTAGACATATTCAGAGATAAAGCTAAAATACAACACCAATAGCACAGTAATAATGGCGATCATTTATTGAAAGCAATGTAATATATAGAATTTTTTTATTTTTCCATGTATAATGTAGCCAGCAAGGGTGAGTCTATTTTAGCTTTTAATAATTATTTGCTAAAATAAAGTGGCTGACATTACAAATTATTGCCTAAATGGGCACAAAGCTGCCAGTCAGCGAGCAGCACTGACCATAGCACTGGATAGGGGAAAGCTGTGGACCCCGTATAGCCAGGTTGACAATCGCACCAAGGACGGCTGTAGATGCCGCAGTTGTGTCCTGTAATTCATGCGTCACATCTCCCAACAAGGATTCCAGAGTTTGGATTTTATGACTTCACTTCTGAATCCACCTGGGGAACGTGGCACAGGGGCCTCATTGCTGCTTATGCTCCATCCCAGTTGGCACAGAGCAGACTGCCAGTGGTCACGTTGGCAGTGGAGCAGCAGCTTTCAGCCCTCTGTAAGTAGGTCAGATACATTGTGTGACTGCTTTGCCGCAGATCAGCACATATAGAGATGGAGGTAATAGGAAGATGTGGAAGAATGTTCTTCAGATTGGCAGGCCAGCCATGCTTGTTACTGATGACATGAAACATGATGATGTTGGCATTTTGAGTGCAGGTAGTAGGAGCTGATGGTACAGAAATAAATGAACTCCAGTAGATAGTCTTGCGTCAAGATACAGGAGGATTAGATGGTATGACGGTATTATGCTGTTTCTCCGCTTAGTGGTAAGTTGTGCTCCATGCTGGACCCACAAACGGGAAACTCGTGAAAATCCTCTGTTCTCTAGCAGGAATTGTCTCGTTCACGCCATCACTGCGCGGTGCTGGGATCTGCTGTCTCATGGTGACATACGGGTTCCTTCCTATAATAACTGGAGATGGCGCTTTTCCTGTCCTTATGTCTTTCCAGTTTATATTTGAAAAGAAGGGGTGCGTTCTGATTTTTCCATTAACCCCTAGCCGGACATAATGGTCTTTGCAGAGTAGTTTGGACATAATGTCCATAGCATCGTGGTCAGTGAGGTTTTCATATGATGGTTCTTCGTACAAGACATTATTCACAATCTCTTCAGTGGTGTCTCCTGGAAATGGTGAGTCTTGGAAAATCATGTCGTACAATATGACTCCAAAGGCGAACCAGTCCACACCTTCACCATAAGCGTCTCCCATGATCATTTCTGGGGCGCCATACCCAGGTGTTCCACTGAAATCTCTGGCATTAAATCTCTTATCAAACTCGTATAGAGATAGTCCAAAATCAGTAATCTTTATGTGCCCGTCACCAGTCAGCAGGATGTTATCCGGTTTTAAGTCCCGGTGAATGATGTCATTGCTGTGCAGGAATTGTAGGCCACAAACGATTTCTGCTCCTATAAATGTTACAGGTTCCTTCAGGGGAATGGTACTATATATATAGTGAAGCAGATCCCCTCCACTGGCCAGCTCGGTGACAAAATACGCATGGTTTTCCGTATAAAACGCGGCATGGCAATGGGTTAGGAATCTGCTGTTGTGGCTAAGCTTCAGGACATGGTGTTCTACAAGGCATTCAGGGAAGGAGATTAGGCTTTCTTTCTTAATGATTTTAAGGGCCACACTTTCTTTCCTTATTTTATCAGTGGCCAGCATAACCTTCCCATAACTCCCTTGTCCAAGTATGCCATGGCAGATAAACTTATCCCTGGTGAGAGGGACAGTGGTCTTTATTTTTTTGCTACTGGGGCCACTACATTCACCTGAGATGTCATCTTGACTGGTGGCTGGATCTTCCTGACGTTTCCTTTTTCTCCCAGTTCTCTTCTCTTCTGCTGCACTTTCATTACCTTTCAGGTTAATGATCCTGGTTGGACCCAAAGTACTCAGTTTTTTTAGATTATCAGCTCGATTTGTGATGTATCCCACAAGCTTTTCACATCTGTTTTGTACAGTGTCTAGGAAGGAAATATTCTGGGTTCCCTCATTAACAGGTAATACCTGACCAACCTGCCCAGATTTCTTGGAATCCATCTTCCTTATCTTTGCTGGAGGTTCCTGGTTATTTCCAGTGTCTTCTCCATCTGGTGTTTCTTTCCTTTTTCTCTTTCTATTCCCTGTAAAGTCCATGTTGCATCAGGCAACAACAGGGCAATTATCCAAAAACGTATGTAAAATTATCAGAGAATGCAATCCACACGTATATTGTAGTCAAAGCCAACTACAACTAAAGCTCAATGGCTGCAGTCAGTTGTTTATGGAACTTTGTGGAATGTGATGTCACTGTGCCGGTGATGTCACACTCACTGTGATGTCAGCAGATGCATGTGAGTGTTCCATCTCTGCTGAACGTGAAAGTCTCGGAAGGGGCGGGGCTTAGTCACCATTGACTATAATGGAGTCTGTTGAGTGGGTAGTATTTAGTGACCTGAAGCTGGAAATCAGTGGGATAAATGACATCAGGATTCAGGAATAAGTTACAGTAGTTTTATATTTGTTTTAATTTATTTTATACAAAAAAAGAGCATGGACCGCACCTCCAAAAAAATCATACATTGATCTAATGCCTCTCAGCAAAAATATACATAACTGAACATGAGGTTCTTAGTTTAACATTCTGATCAGACTGTATGAAGCCCACTGCCACGTCACGGCAAACCTCGTAGTGGGTCCTAACATTTCCTGCCTAAAAGGAGCGGCGCCATGTGCCAACCACCGCTACAGTGAGAATGCACCAGCAGGGCGGGCGGCCTGGTGCCTCACAGCATCCATGCTTCAAGACCGAGTCCCCATGACTCCAGGCGCCCCACAAGCACAAAACCACAGCAACAATGGCTGACACATTGCACCAACACCACATGAAAGGAGCATTGTGACTCACCTTCCTCAAGCTCTCAAGTGAGAGCAAAATAGGCTAGACCCTCTTTGCAGACTCCTGCTAATTAAAATTGCCTGTGCCAAATGGGATGAGTGCTGGTCCAAGAAAGGGAAAAGAATAAGCTGGTTCATTGACATGGCAGTGGGCTTCACACAGTCTGATCAGAATGTTAAGCTAAGAACCTCATGTTCAGTAATATGTATTTTTGCTGAGCGGCATTAGATCAAATGTATGATTTTTGGAGGTGCGGTCCATGCTCTTTATTTTTTTTTTTGTATTTATTTTATGTTACATTATTTTGTGTAGGGCTGTGATGATATACATTTTTCAGTTCTTTTGTGTCAAATTTAAAGGAAAATGTGTTAACCACTTCCTGACTGCCCACTGCACATAAACGTCCGCGCTTGCTGGGCTCTGTACATCGCCGATGTTTATGAACGGTCGGCGGTCTTTTAGCGCTCAGGGCCCCCAGGGTCCTGCACCCTGCGATTCCTGTGCAGAGCGATAGCTCTAACAGGTGACATCCTCGAGACCGGATTGGATCAGGTTCCAATAAAGTTAACCCTTTGCTATCTTCTACTACCCCTGGCAAAAATTATGGAATCACCGGGCTCGGAGTATGCTCATGCAGTTGTTTAATGTTGTTGAAAAAAAGCAGATCACAGACATGGCACAAAACTAAAGTCATTTCAAATGGCAACTTTAGGGCTTTAAGAAACACTAAAAGAAATCAAGATTAAAAATGTGGTACTCAGTAAGGGTAATTTTTTTCAGACCAAGCAGAGAGGAAAAAATTATGGAATCACTCAATTCTGAGGAAAAAATTATGGAATCACCCTGTAAATTTTAATTTACAAATCTAACACCTGCATCAAATTAGATCTGCTCGTTAGTCTGCATCTAAAAAGGAGTGATCACACCTTGAAAAGCTGTTGCACCAAGTGGACTGACATGAATCATGGCTCCAACATGAGAGATGTCAATTGAAACAAAGGAGATGATTATCATACTCTTAAAAGAAGGTAAGTCATCACGCAATGTTGCAAAATATGTTGGTTGTTCACATTCAGCTGTGTCTAAAATCTGGACCAAATACAAACAACATGGGAAGGTTGTTAAAAGAAAACATACTGGTAGACCAAGGAAGACCTCAATGCGTCAAGACCGGAAACTAAGCAATATGTCTCCAAAACAGGAAATGCACAACAAAACAAATGAGGAATGAATAGGAGGAAACTGGAGTCAATGTCTGTGACCGAACTGTAAGAAACCGCCTAAAGGAAATGAGATTTACATACAGAAAACCTAAACATAAGCCATCATTAACACCTAAACAGAAAAAAACAAGGTTACAATGGGCTAAGGAAAAGCAATCGTGGACTGTGGATGACTGGATGAAAGTCATATTCAGTGATGAATCGCGAATCTGCATTGGGCAAGGTGATGATGCTGGAACTTTTGTTTGGTGCCGTTCTAATGAGATTTATAAAGATGACTGCATGAAGAGAACATACAAATTTTCACAGTCATTGATGATATGGGGCTGCATGTCAGGTAAAGGCACTGGGGAAATGGCTGTCATTACATCTTCAATAAATGCCCAAGTTTACATTGATATTTTGGACAGTTTTCTAATCCCATCAATTGAAAGGATGTTTGCGGATGATAACATCATTTTTCAAGATGATTATGCATCCTGCCATAGAGCAAAAACTGTGAAAACATTCCTTGAAAAGAAGACACATAAGGTCAATATCATGGCCTGCAAATAGTCCGGATCTCAATCCAATTGAAAATCTTTGGAAGTTGAAGAAAATGGTCCATGACAGGGCTCCAACCTGCAAAGCTGATCTGGCAACAGCAATCAGAGAAAGTTGGAGCCAGATTGATAAAGGGTACTGTTTGTCACTCATTAAGTCCATGCCTCAGAGACTGCTTTAAAGCCAGAGGTGGTGCAACAAAATACTAGTGATGTATTGGAGTGTTCTTTTGTATGTTTGTTTTTCATGATTCCATATTTTTTTGCTCAGAATTGAGTGATTCCATAATTTTTTCCCTCTGCTTGGTCTGAAAAAAATTACCCTGACTGAGTGCCACATTTTTTATCTTAATTTCTTTTAGTGTTTCTTAAAGCCCTGAAGTTGCCATTTGGAATGACTTTAGTTTTGTGCCATGTCTGTGATCTGATTTTTTTCAACAGCATTAAACAACTGAATGAACATCCTCAGAGCCCGGTGATTCCATAATTTTTGCCAGGGGTTATAGATGCTGTGATCCATAGCGATCACGGCACATAGAAGAGAGGGAGAGGCAGTTGTGCACTCACCTTTGACGGCCTCCGAGATAAGGTCTGACGTGGTCATGGCAGCCGGAGATCACATGATGACCTCCGAGGCTGCCAGGTACGGTGGCCTGTTAGGCTCAGCCATCAACGGAGTCTAACACGAGATCTACCAGTGTAAAACTGACATCCGGTCTCATGCAATGCAATACATGTGTATTGCATTGCATGAGACCTGTGATGATAAAAATATTCCCATAGAGGGACTAAGTGAGAAAGTTAAAAACAGAAAGGTTAAAAATTGGGTCACTTGAGGGGGATTCAGCTCTTCTAGTGCTTAAGGGCTCTGTATACGTAGTCCGCAAACTATTCTACAATAATTTGTTCTCCAAAAGCGAAATAGTGCTCCTTCCCTCCCGGGTGTCGCCGTGTGCCTAAGCAGTACTGTACAGCCACATATGGGATATTGCCACGTTCAGCAGAAATTGTGTGATACATTTCGGCACCATTTTTACCCATTGCCTTGTGTGAAAATGTAAAATCTGAGGCTAAAACTAATTTTTTTTGTGGTAAAAATAGAATTATTTTTTTCTTCGCTGCCCAATGGTATAAATTTCTGAGAGTCACATGTGGTGTCAGTTTGATCACTGCATCCGTAGAGGAATTCATTGAGAGGTGTAGTTTATAAAATGGGGTCACTTATGGGGGTTTCCTGCTGCTTTAGGACCTCAGTCTCTCCCAGTGGGTCATGGCACCTGCAAACCACAACAGTAAAATCTGCACTGTAATATGACAATTTTTCCCCTCTGAGCTTTGCACTGTGCCTGAAAAGTAGGCTTCCAGTATCCATTGTTTCAGATGCTGCACATCTCGTATCTTGATGGCCTGGTGTGGTATATGGGGTACAAAGATAGTGGGGCCATTCTTCATCAGTGGAAACCTCAATGCCACTGGATATCTGAAATTGCTACACGATGATGTGTTGCCCTCTTTATGCACTGAAGATGGCACGTTCCCTGAGTTTTTCCAACAAGATGGTGCACCACCACATTATGGGTGTCAGGTCCGAGCATTCCTACATGAACAGTTTCCTGGAAAGTGGATTGGTTGTTGTGGACCTGTTGAATGGCCACCAAGGTCTCCCGATCTGACCCCCTTAGACTTTTATCTTTGAGGTCATCTGAAGACAATTGTCTATGCTGTGAAGAAAGGAGATGTGCAGCATCTGAAACAACGGATACTGGAAGCCTGTGCTAGCATTTCTTCTGCAGTGTTGCTATCAGTGTGTCAAGAGTGGGAGAAGAGGGTTGCATTGACAATCCAACACAATGGGCAGCACTTTGAACACATTTGATAAGTGGTCATAAACTTGTAAAAAACTCATGAAAGAATAAAGTTACGTTAAAACCAAGCACATCATTGTTTTTCTTATGAAATTCTCAATAAGTTTGATGTGTCACATGACCCTCTACCCATTGAAAAAAATTAAGTTGAATCCAAAATGGCCAACTTCAAAATGGCCGCCATGGTCACCACCCATCTGGAAAAGTTTTCCCCTTCCCTTATACTAATGTGCCACAAACAGGAAGTTGATATCACCAACCATTCCCATTTTATTTAGGTGTATCCATATAAATGGCCCACCCTGTAGTTTTAATCCTTCTAACTTCCTAACCAAAAAAAATTGTTTAAAAAATTGTGCAGATGTAAAAGAACTATTTTGTGTGACCTAACTCTCTGGTTTAAGGGCATAAAAATTAAAAGTTTAAAAATTGCAAAATTTTCCCAATTTTGCCAAATTTCTGATATTTTAAAAAATAATCTAGTTACCATATTTTTCGGACTATAAGATGCACCAGACCATGACCATAAGACACACCTGGGTTTTAGAGAAGGAAAATAGAAAAGAAAATTTGAGCAAAAAATGTGGTCATGATGCTCTGTTAAGGGGGATGGGGTCTGCCGCTCACACTGTTAAGGGGTAATGTCCCCCAATTCTGTACTAATATCCCCCATCCTAGTAAATATGCCCCCATCCTTCCTGTTATACATGGCCCTCATCCCCATCCTGGTATGCATGGCACCCCTCATCCCCATCCTGGTATGCATGGCACCCCTCATCCCCATCCCGGTATGCATGGCACCCCTCATCCCCATCCTGGTATGCATGGCACCCCTCATCCCCATCCCGGTATGCATGGCACCCCTCCATCCCGGTATGCATGGCACCCCTCCATCCCGGTTTGCATGGCACCCCTCCATCCCGGTTTGCATGGCACCCCTCATCCGCATCCTGGTATGCATGGCACCCCTCATCCCCATCCTGGTATGCATGGCACCCCTCATCCCCATCCTGGTATGCATGGCACCCCTCATCCCCATCCTGGTATGCATGGCACTCCTCATCCCCATCCTGGTATGCATGGCACCCCTCATCCCCATCCCGGTATGCATGGCACCCCTCCATCCTGGTATGCATGGCACCGCTCCATCCCGATTTGCATGGCACCCCTCCATCCCGGTTTGCATGGCACCCCTCATCCCCATCCTGGTATGCATGGCACCCCTCATCCCCATCCTGGTATGCATGGCACCCCTCATCCCCAATCCTGGCATGCATGGCACCCCTCATCCCCATCCTGGTATGCATGGCACCCCTCATCCCCATCCTGGTATGCATGGCACTCCTCATCCCCATCCTGGTATGCATGGCACCCCTCATCCCCATCCTGGTATGCATGGCACCCCTCATCCCCATCCCGGTATGCATGGCACCGCTCCATCCCGGTATGCATGGCACCTCTCCATCCCGGTATGCATGGCACCTCTCCACCCCAAAATTTTGGAGGAAAAAAGTTCGTCTTATAATCCGAAAAATACGGTATATCTAGAAAAAAAATTACTACTATCCTGACTACTATCATGAAGTACAATATGTCACAATAAAACAATCTCCGAACCACTGGGATATGTTGAAGCGTTTCAGAGTTATTACCTCAAAAAGTGACGCTGGTCAGAATTGAAAAAAATTGGCCTGATCACAAAGGCAAAAACTGGCTCTGGCGCGAAAGGGTTAAATCTATAAGTTTAAAAAATATCTATTTCTGCTATTTTTATTAAAAACACAAAATTCTACTGTGGAAGGGCTAACAAAATGTACTTGTGAACAAATCTTTTGCAAATTACCCAGATATCAAGAGTTTCCAAAAGGTAATTCTGCCCAACTATGGTACATTGGGTAGTAAGAAAAGGGGAGTCAGTGTTTAGCAGGTCTATATTACAGCTCCACAGGGTTTATTACCCCTCTCCCATGACCTTGTAAGGTGAGGCTCCATAGCTAAGCTACAGTATGGAGATTGGTGACCGCATATCTGGGCAGATGAGTTCATTACAGCTTCACACAGATCTTTACCCGGCGTTTCTAAGCTTCTGAGTAGCAACCTGACTAGTAATATTATTATACAAGATTTGATCATTTATTACATAGTTTGTAAAGCCGAATAAAGACTTGCGTCCATCAAGTTCGACCTGTTAGTCCTGTAATTGCTACAGTTGATCCAGAGGAGGGCAAAAACCCCAAATGATTTAGCCAATCTTCACCTGAGGAAAAATTCCCTCCCGACTCTGAAACCAGCAGTCAGAATAAATCCCTGTATCAACCTACTATTTTATTTTATTTTTAAGTATACGCTGAAATCTGCCTGGTATCTAGAAATGCATCCAGTCCCCGCTTGAACTGGTGTAGTGAATCCGACATTACCGTCTCCTCACTCAGTGAATTCCATATTCTCACTGCTCTTACCGTAAAGAACCCCTTCCTATGCTGGTGCTGAAACCTTTTCTCTTCCAGTCTTAGTGAATGCCCTCTTGTTACCGTAATATTCCTCCTTTTGAATAAATCCCGGGCAAGGTCTCTATACTGTCCCCTAACATATTTGTACACATTTATTATGTCCCCCCTCAACCTTCTCTTTTCCAGGCTGAATAGTCCTAGTTTTGCCAACCTCTCTGGGTATTGCAGTCCCTCCATTCCCTTTATTAATTTTGTTGCCCTCCTTTGTACCTTTTCAAGCTCATTTATATCCTTTCTATATATTGGGGCCCATAACTGAGCACATTATTCCAAGTGTGGTCTGACCAGTGCTTTGTACAGTGGAAGAACAATGTTCTCATCCTTTGCAGCTATACCTCTTCTGATACATCCCATTACCCTGTTTGCCCTTACAGCAGCGGCCTGACTTTGGGCACTCCAATTTAGTTTGCTATCAATCAAGATGCCCAAGTCCTTCTCCATCTCTGAATTCCCCAATGATTTCCCATTCAGTGAGTACTGGTGACTTCCATTTTTCCTTCCCATATATATGACCTTATATTTCTCCTCATTAAACCTCATTTGCCATTTAATGCTCCACCTACCCAGTTTATCCAAATCCCTCTGTAGGTCTGCACTGTCCTCTTTTATATTAATTGTTTTACATAACTTTGTGTCATCTGCAAATATTGACATTTTACTATTTATCCCGTTGACTATGTCGTTAATAAAGATATTAAATAACAATGGGCCTAGTACAGACCCCTGTGGTACCCCACTAGTGACGCTTACCCAATCTGAGTATATTCCATTTATAACCACCCTCTGCCTTCTATCCTTTAGCCAGTTAGCTACCCACTTGCAGACATTTTCCCCCAGCCCCATCATTCTCATTTTGTATACCAACCTATTATGTGGCACGCTATCGAACGCTTTTGCAAAGTCTAGATACACGACATCCATTGGTTCCCCCTGATCTAATCGAGAGCTAACCTCCTCGTAGAAGTCAATCAGGTTTGTTTGGCAGGAGCGATTCCTCATGAATCCATGTTGGTTCGGGGTTAAAAGATTATTAGCATCAAGATGCTCCGTAATTGCCTCTTTAATGAAGCTTTCAAAAATTTTGCCCACAACGGACGTCAGACTCACCGGCCGATAGTTTCCGGCGTCACTTTTTGCTCCCTTTTTGAATATTGGCACTACATTCGCCTGTCGCCAATCAAGTGGTACAGACCCAGTCTCAACAGAGTCCTTAAATATAAGATATAACGGTCTGTCTATCACATTACTTAGTTCCCTTAGTACCCGTGGGTGTATGCCATCAGGTCCTGGTGATTTGTTTATTTTAATGTTACTGAGGCGTTTCTGTACCCCAACTTGGGTTAGATTAGTCATACTTAGTGGAGGATTAAGCTTGTCACTTCTCATTTCGCCTGTTAGTTCTATTTCCTTTGTGAAAGTTGTCGAAAAAAAATTATTTAATAGGTTAGCTTTATCCTCATCTTTCTCTATGATTTTGCCTTCATCACTTTTTATCGGTCCAATATTATCCGATTTAATCCTTTTACTATTTATATACGTAAAGAACAGTTTGGGATTTGATCTACTTTCCCTAGCAATACGTCTCTCTGTTTCCTCCTTCGCTATTTTTATTTGTTTTTTACAGGTTCTCGTTTTTTCCTTGTAACACATTAGTGCCTCCTTACTGTTTTCCTGTTTTAATCTCTTGAATGCCTCTTTTTTTGCTATTTAACGCCCCTTTTACGTTCTTGTTCAACCATATTGGTTTCCTCTTATTTCTGGCCCTTTTATTCCCATACGGTATATATCTCTCGCACTGAGTATTCAGAATTCTTTTGAAGGTTTCCCATTTACTATTCGTATTCCTTTGATTAAGAACTTTGTCCCAGTCAATAAGTTGAAGGTTTTCTATCAGCTGATCAAACTTCGCCCTCCTAAAGTTTAATGTTTTTGTTGTTCCCTTATTGATAACCCTACTGAAGGGCATTTTGAAATTGATAATATTATGATCGCTATTACCTAGGTGCCCCCCTATCTGTACCTCAGTTATTCTATCAGGCCTATTAGTCAATATTAAGTCCAACACGGCCTTCCCTCTCGTTGGTTCCTGCACTAGTTGGGAGAGATAATTATCCTTAATATTTGTCCAGAACCTTTTTCCTTTCTGAGATCTACAGGTTTCTGTTTCCCAGTCAATATCCGGGTAGTTGAAATCCCCCATTACAATCACTTCATTATGTTTTGCTACTTTGTCTATTTGTCCTAATAGCAGACTCTCATTCTCCTCTGTTATATTTGGTGGCTTATAGCAGACCCCCAATAATATTTTATTATTATTTTTTGCCCCCTCTATCTCTACCCACATGGACTCGACCCCCTCTTCTCCCTCTCCTATATCTTCCCTTATTCTGGGCTTTAGACATGACTTTACATATAAGCAGACTCCTCCGCCTTTCCCCTGTTTCCGGTCCCTTCTAAATAAACTATAATCCTAATAAATTTACCACCCAGTCGTAGCTATCATCTAGCCAAGTCTCTGTTATACCTACGATGTCATACCTCTCATCCGATATAAGCGCCCGCAGCTCATTCGCCTTATTGGTCAGGCTTCTTGCGTTGGTCAGCATGCAAGATAAAATTTTGGGGTTATTTAGCTTCCTATTCTTCTCTAGCGATCTAACTGTACTATTCTCACCCCCCTCTCCACCCTCATTATATTCACTTCTCCCCTTCCCCCTTGCTTGCCTCACATCCCACCTATTTCCTTGGTCCCCCCCCCCGTCTCTAGTTTAAATACTCCTCCAACCTATTAGCCATCTTCTTCCCCAGCACCGCTGCACCCTCCCCATTGAGGTGCAGCCCGTCCCTACGGTAGAGCCTGTAGCCGACTGCGAAGTCAGCCCAGTTCTCCATGAACCCAAACCCTTCTGCCTTGCACCAACTCTTTAGCCACTTATTCACCTCCCTAACTTCCCGTTGGCGCTCCTGTGTGGCTCGCGGGATTGGTAGTATTTCTGAGAAAACTACTTTGGAGGTCCTTGCCCTAAGCTTCCTACCTAGGTCCCTGAAATCATTTTTAAGGACCCTCTATCTACCACTCACTTTGTCATTGGTGCCGATGTGGACCATGACCGCTGGGTCTTCGCCAGCCCCACCCAGTAACCTGTCAACCCGATCCGCGATGTGCCGGACTCGAGCGCCAGGGAGGCAGCACACCGTTCGGCGATCCCGGTCTTTGTGACAGATTGCCCTGTCTGTCCCCCTAATAATAGAATCACTCACTACCAGGACCTGTCTTGCCTGCCCTACACTTCCCCCCTCCCCCTCATTACTGGAGCATACACTCCCCCGGTGGTCAGAGGATCTGTCGTGCTCCAATAATGCCGGTTCTGAACCAGCCTTCCTATACTTCTTCCCTCTATCCCTCCTAACTGTTATCCAGCTCCCTGCCTGTTCAGCCTGCACTTCCCCTCTATGCTCCACCCCCAGTATTGACCCATTGAGTGTCTGCTCGGTGAGCAGCTAACTCCGTTCCATGTTGTCGATGCTCCTCAGTATCGCTATCTGAGCACTTAGATCCAGAATTTGGGCTTCCAAGTGCACAATATGCTCACATCTCTCGCAGCAGTATGGATCCTCGAGCGGTAGCTCACAGAATGCATACATTGCGCAAGATGTACACTGCACGGCTCCGGCCAAGATGGACGCCATTCTAAATATGGGGATACAGTCAGTATATATATACAAGTACAAAACACAATTATTTATATATAGGTCTATGGACGGGGATCAATTAGGGATGTGCAAGTGTATCAATTAGATATCGGCGGGGGATCAGTTAAGTATGGACGGGGGATCAATTAAGTATGGACCGGGGACTCAGCTGAGTAGGTCAGGTGGATTAATTAAGTATGGACGGTGTGTCAATTGACTATGGACTGGGGATCAATAAATATGGGCTGGGGAAATAATTAATTGTGGACTGGGGAATCAATCAATTAATTATGGACAGGGGGTTAATTAAATATGGATGGGGATAAGGCAAATAAATAGGGACTGGGGGATCAGTAAAAGTGGACAGGGGGAATCTATTAAATATGGACAAGGGGGATCAATTGATTATGGGCTGGGGGGGTCAATCAGTTAAATGTTGTCAGGGGGATCAATTTAAATATGGATGGGGGGTGATCAATTAAATATGGTCTGGGGGATCACTAAAGATGGCCTGGGGAGTTGTATTAAATATGGATAGGGGGGAGATCGATCAAATATGGACAGGGGATTAATTTAAATAAGGCCGGGGGGGGGAGCACTTAAATAAAATACAATTACAATACAAATACAGTACAATACACGCTCGGGTTCAGTAGGACCTCTTATCGCGGCTTCCTGCCCCTCACTCACCTCCTCTAGGGACGCTGCACGCTATCACAGCGCGCTCGCCCCTCCGGTCGCCTCTTACCGGTCCTCCTGGTCACCACCATCTGGCGCCCTCCGCCGGCCGGCGCTGCACGATATCACAGCGCTCTCTTGCGCTCGTTCCTCCGGTCGCCTCCTACCGGTCCTCCCGGTCCACTTGGTCACCTCCGCCTGGCTCCCTCGCCAGAGGGCCGCGAGCCGAGTCGGACCACGCCGCACGCCGCTCACCACAGCCACACCACAGCCCACGTGTTCACACCCCGCGCGCGCTCTCACTTCCGGTCACCTCCACAGTAGCGTTTAGATTGACTGGCCGGGCAGATCTGGCATTCTGCAGACTGGAAAAGCTGGGGAACAACCATTATATAAAATATGAAAAAATAGGAAAATATTAGCAATGTTCTGTAATGGTTAATTTTTACATAACACTGGTTCAATTTACTTGATATTAACCCGTTCATGATCTTGTGATTTTCTATCTTTGCACTTTAGTTTTTTTTCTCCTCTTTTTTCCAGAGCCATAACTTTTATATTTTTTCAATATAACCAAGGGCTTGTTTTTTGCAGGACAAGTTGTACTTTTGAATGACACCATTTTTTTGAAGTGCTACTTTAGTGAAGTAAAAATAATAAATTTAGGATTTTTTATCTTCGTTATTTTTTTATAGACTTTACATTTATCATATTGCGGGCTACAATTAAGATAGAGATGGGAGAGGCAGCATTTTGTTCAGAATTGTACAGGCTTTAATTCGACATGTCTTAACCAAGTTTGTTATTTTGTTTTCGAGGAGTCAAATTCTAAATTTTGATGGGCGATTTCGGGAAAACTGTGTTTTGTAAAAAAAAAAAAAATAAAAAAAATGCGTATGTGTTACTTGTGTTATTGGTTACATTCCTTCAGGGATTCAAGTTGGTATTTCTGTAGGATCATATTTTGTTGTGTGATTTTCTAAATACAGTCTCATCCTAGTCATAGGTTTAATGCTAAACTAAAAGAATCAATATTTTAACACCTTTTTAATATACAGTTATACATGTAATAACTTTTTTTTATTATTACTTCACTAGACATTTCCTTTTTCCAGTTTAAAAAAAAAATGAAAAAAATACAGTAAAATCGTCCAGCGATAAAATAAAACATTATGAATTAGTCTGAACAATTAATAGTACGTCTTTACACTGATCTTTTCTCAATAATTTGTTCTCTCTTCTGGGTGAAATGTAATCTTGTCCACAATCTCTTACTAACAATGGCCGTTTCCTTTTGTGTCAGTATGTACGCCTGTTATGGGGTTTGGGTCCACTTGTGTTAATATCTGATTTTTGGTTACTTTCAAAATGTCTGCTTTCTTGGATACACAAAGGATGGTGATGGACCAGAAGGTGCAGAAAAATGGCTTTACTTCTTCATTGTCCTAGTCTTTGGAGAGTCCATTAGCCAGCAGCCACCAGTGCTGATCATACTCACAGGTCACATATCCAGTTATATCATCCATCGCCAATCTTGTGCCACCTTCAATCACTTCATGGACTTCACTGTCATTTCTGGATGAAAAAATCCTTGTTTATATTTTTGTTTCACTACATGGAATTAAAGTGTGGTATTGCTTAGTTCCTTTGATGGGTTCTGCTTTTTGTAACCAATGTTTTAACAAACTTTCCTCTTCTTCTTAGTCCTGGTTTGTACAGTACGTGAACTGGATGTTAGGAATATTTTTCTCACTCAGTTGGAAAAGTTGCATGGGTGTTAAAATTTGGTCTGAATGTGGTCTATGGAGGCTAGCTTGAGCTGCTAGACATTTCACCGTGCCTCCTAAACCATCACATACACCTTTTGCCAGGAGCTGAATGGCAAAAAAGTGCCATTCAGCTTTCACTCCAAAATGTTTCTTGTGATGGCATACAATTATAAGGTTTCTCCTATTTTTATACTGTGCAGAAGAGTCATCCGAGGAGTAGTAGACCTTGCTCAAACTTGTTAGGATGTCAGTTTTATCACTGAAATCAAATTTTTTTGGAACAAATGAACAGCTGTTGAATCGTGAAGTAAGCACTCAGGCATAAAATACATAAGTGTAGTTCTGATATCTGACTGTAAGCAGAGTCGGCTTATTAGTAATAAGTTATTACTATTCAGCAAGCAGACAACAGACCGGATGCTGCACTTATCGCACAGGGCGCTGAGGGAGACATTGCACGGACCAGCCCCTGAAACCAGCATCACTGATGGGCGGCAAACAAAGCAGGGGAGAGTAGGGATGTCCCAGTCCCCTCCTTTTCGATGATCTTCGTTTCAGTGTGGAAAGGGAAGTGACAGCAGTTTCCACATTTTTGGGTTCACTGTTAAGCCCACGGCTGTGTGCAAATCCACTACTGATTGTACCTGGGACAAGTTGGTATGCCACTTGGTACTAAAGGTAATATCATCCAAATACACCGATACATACTTCTGATAAGGCTCTAACACTATGTCCATCAGCCTCTGGAACATGGCCGAGGCTGCATGTAACCCAAAAGGCAAGACGACCTAGTGATAGAGACCCTCCGGCGTTATGAAGGCTGACTCTGTCCGAGGCACCTGCCAGTAACCCGTGGTGAAGTACTGGGCCTGCCCCAGTCTCTCAATCAGCTCGTCCACCCAGGACATTGAATAAAGGTCAAATTTCAACACTTTATTACATTTTCAGAAGTCGTTACAAAATCATAACGATCCGTCCAGCTTCAGAACCAGTTACAATGGGGCTAGCCCGCTCCCTCCTGGACTCCTCGATAACTCCTAGCTGGAGCATTTGTTTTTCCTCAGCTGCGATGGCTTGTGTCTGGGCCTCTGTGACAATGTTATGTTGGATCACAGATGTTCGGCCAAGCATTTCTGAAAATTACGTCCGTATTCCGCAGCACCAATTTCTGAGTCTCCCGTCGCTTCTGTTTAGAGAGTGTGTCACTTATATTTACCTCTCCCCTGGCCATTGTCGGAGGGTCCCCAGACGATACGACCGGAGTCGCATCCGTAATCATACATTCCCAGTCTTTCCTTGCTTATAGCAAATTTACGTGATATAGCTGTTTGGGTTTTCTCTTCCCAGGTTGATATACTCTCTAATTCATCTCCCCAACCTTTTCCCGGACTTCATATGGCCCTTGCCACTTGGCCATGAGCTTACTTTCTGCTGTGGGCACTAAGACTAATACCTGATCCCCTTGGACATTGACCATGCCAGGGGTGCAACAAAGTGCCATTAGTTGCATAAGGATTAAAAGTGAATTTAGGCTGTGTACCCACGATGTGTTTTTCAAGCGTTTTTGCTGCGGAATTTTCCGCAGCGTAAACGCTTGGGAAACGCATGGTAAGCCTTCTGCCATGGTCCCCTATGCAATTCCGCACTTTCAATGCCCATGCTGCGGATTTTTCTGCAGCGTTTATGCTGCTCTCAAAAATCCGCAGCATGTCCATTAATTTTGCGGAAGCGCTGCGTTTTCGCCGCCATTGACTTGCATTAGAACGCGCCAATTCTGCAAGACTGCTTCTGTACATGCTTAATTGGCGCGTTGTAATGTCTGGATGGTACCCGAGTGTGGAGAAGAGAAGACTCTCATCCACACCCAGGTACCATAGAAACTGTAAAAAAAAGAATAAAATAAAAAATAAAGATTATATTCACCTACCGACAGCCCCCGGTCTCCTTCCCTGTGCTTGCCAGCAGACTGAAGGACCTGCGCTGACGTTACAGTCATGTGACAGCAGGTCTTTCAGTGCAGTGTCCCGCGATCAGCTGGCAGCCAGGAAGGAGCGCAGCAACACACGCCGGGCCATCAGAAGGTAAGTATCAAGGTTTATTTTTTTATTTTTAACCACTCTAAAGGTCACACTATATAAATCCATGCTGTTTGCATGGATTTATATAGTGTGACCTAGTTGTCAAGCACTTTCCAAGTGATGCTAAAATCGCTTTGAAAGCGCTTGTCAATCCGCATGCGGAAACGCATGTGAATCCACATGTATTACGCTGGAAAAACGCATGTACAATCCGCATGCGTTTTTTCTGCCAGGGAGATGCAGAAATGCTGCAGAAATTTTCTGCTTCATTTCTGCATTGTGGGCACATAGCCTTAATGTAAATGATTAAGTAGCTGAATTTCCATTTTGGGGTAACAAACTCCTTTTGAGAGATTCCTTGCAGTTACTTTGCATGTTGATTTACTTTGTAAGGACACAAGTGCACACATTTCAGATTTTGTCACCTTTTTTCTGTGCAGATTTGTCACAAAACCTAAAGGGTTTCCCGATGCCAGGAAAGTGACTGAGAATCCTGACGTCTCCTGCACATGTTACTTATTTGTGACTTGCAGGTTTGGTGAAGATATAATTCTGCAGGATGTCAATTCTGTCAGCGTTTTTGCTGCAGATTTCACCCACACTGATGAGTGGGGAAAAATCTGCACCTATTTACAGCATTTTCCAGACAAGAGATGGAGAAACCAAAAGCTTAATGTGTGCACACAGCCTAATAGACGTCATTACTAGTGTTGAGCGAGCATGCTCGACACTGCTCGTTACTCGCCCGAGCATCTCACTACTCGGGATGTTCGGCGAGCACCGAGCATTTCCGGGTTACTCGGGCGGGAGCTCGGGTCTCCGCCCTGCATGTTTGGCGCTCTTTACAGAGCCAATGAACATGCAGGGATTGCCAGCCAGTCACTGTAATGCCGCAGCCATGTTGTTTGTGGGCATTACAGTGATTGGCTGGCCGCCCAGCGTCACCTCGAGTATTTAAAACCGGGCGCCGCCATCTTGGACTCAGTCGCCCGGGATCACACAGTCTAGGGAAAGTGCTGCTGATTTAGGGAGAGATATATACTGCGAAATAGTTAGTGTAGGGTCTGTAAAAGCTGCCAGATCAAACAAACCGTCCTTCTCAGGACTAATATCCATCCCAGATATCAGGCAGGCAGGCTGTATAGGAAACGCAGTGGTTATACCAGCAAACGCTGCATTACAGTCCTGTGTGCTCCTGCTGCTCAAATTGCTAGACTTAGCTCCAGGTCTCGGGGGCCAGGAAAAATCCTTTTTTTTTTTTTTTCATCTAAATCCTCTTTTTTTCTCCGCTAGAAGTGGTGGAAGAGGAGATCCCATGTAGCGATGCCCAAATATTTGAACAGCCACGGCCACAGGAAGGCGACGCTGGCGCAATTTGTCACAAGAGGTGGACGATGACGAGACACAATTGCCACGAAGTGAGGAGGAGGATCGTGGTGCGGAAGTGGAAGAGGAGGACGTGGTGGATGATCTAGTAACTGACCCAAGGTGGCAGGAGGACACGCAGAGCGAGGCGAGCAGCACACAGGGGGAGGGAGGCAGAGCACCCCAACAGACAGGAAGAAGCAGTGTGGTGGCTGCACACAGAAGGCGGGCAACCGTTCCCCGTAACACCAACACGAGGGACGTTGCCAGTACAACCGGTAGGTCTTCCAGAGTCTGGAATTTTTTTAAAGACTCTGCTGATAACCCCAAAAAGGCCATTTGTACCACCTGCCATGCCAGTGCCAGCAGGGGTGACAAAAGTACCAGCCTGACCTCCACCAACATGATCAGGCACATGTCAGCAAAGCACCCGACTTTGTGGGGTGAACCCCAGGGTCCACGACCAGTGTCAGCGGGTGTCACCACTGTTTTTTCCGCCGTTGTGCGTGTAAGAGAACCCCCTGTTGTGCGTGCAAGGCAATCCCCTGTCCATACTGCATGCAAAGATTCCCCCTCCTCTCAGTCTTCACTTGTTATGGCAGTTTCTCAAGAAACAGCATCAACGTCCACGTCAGCGTTCAATTGTCCTTATCCCAGACCTTTGAACGAAAGAGCAAATTCGCAGCCAACGCCCCACAGGCCACAGTCCTAAATTCGCACATTTCACGACTGCTTGCGTTGGAAATGCTGCCTTTTAGGCTGGTGGAGACGGAATCCTTCCGCAACCTTGTGGCGGTGGCCGTCCCTCGGTGCTCGGTCCCCAGCCGACACTATTTTGCCCGGTGTGCCATCCCCGCACTACACAAGCATGTGTCCCAAAACATCTGCCGTGCCCTCAACAACGCAATTACTGGGAGAGTCCACCTGACAACGGACACGTGGACAAGAGCTTGTGGCCAGGGACGGTACATCTCTCTGACGGCACACTGGGTAAACATAGTGGAAGCCGGGAACCAGTCGGACCTTGGGACGGAACACATCCTCTCCACATCGAGGATTGCGTGCCCTATGTCAGTCAGAGTTGCCCCCACAGTGTACAGCTCCTGATGATCATCCTCCTCATGTTCACCCTCCATCTCAGATATCACCGCATCAGTTACAAGCTGGAAGCACTGCCGTACTGCCTCCGCCAAGTAGCAACAGGCTGTGCTGAAACTCATAAACTTAGGTGATAAACCTCACAGTTGTGGACAGCTGTGAAAGAGCAGGCAGATCTGTGGCTGAGACCGCTGAACCTACATCCAGGCATGGTCGTGTGTGACAATGGCCATAACCTGGTGGCGGCTCTGAGGCGAGATCACACACGTACCATGCCTGGGTCATGTGCTTAAACTCGTGGTTCAGCGGTTTCTTAAATCGTACCCCGAGTTGCCATATCTGCTCGTCGAAGTACGCCGCCTGTCAGCTCATTTTCAGAAGTCGGCTACAGCTTCCGCCGCCCTTGCTGTGTTGCAACAGCGTTTGCAGCTTCCGTCACACCGACTTGTGTGTGATGTCCCTGACGCGCCCCTGGGCCTGAGTCGCGCAGCGTTGCGCACGCGGGAGCCTACCCGGAGCCGGATCTGATAGGGGTAGTAGTCTCGTGGCGGTGACCCGGTCCGTGCCCAGGGAGTCAGACTAAGTGGCGGTGTATTAGCAGTAGATGTAGGACGACTACGCCACCCGTTGAATGCAGCTATGGAGCTGCCGCTGCAGGGCAGACCGCTGAGGCCGGTGGAAGGATGGTGCAGCGTGGATGGTATAACCCCCAACGGGAGGAGTATGGCCTCAGGGCAGCCGACGTGGATGATGGGGGTAGCAGGAACCACTCAGAGACGATGCGGTGTAGTTCAGGGTCTTTACTGGTGACAAAGATAGACCCTCCCGGAGTACTGGCTAGCGGTCGGGGCCTGGTCAGTCCTTGAGCAGATGGGATCCCCCTTGGCCAGGCGGAGTTGTAGGCCTCCCCAACTAATTGTACTCTTCTGGCTACCTTGCTAGAGGCGGGTAAAGGTAGCCCACGTCCCTGAGTGTACCGTGTGGTGCTCACCCGTATGGCCGGTGACTCGGGGCCTTCTAGTGGCTTCCGCTCCACGACGGCGGTGCTGGTCCCACGCGTGTGACCGTTTCTTCGGGTTTCTTGGCCAGAGGACCTGAAATCCCCTGCCGGTCGGTTTCTGCTGCTGGGTCAGGGTTAGTCCCCACAGCCTCGGACTCCGGGTCCGGTGGTAACTCTTCAATCAGGGCGAGCTCTTCAGCTGCCAGCCCCTGATTCCTTTTAGCACGACTTCCTCAGAGCTCCTGATCTTTCTTTCCTATAGCTGCTTCTCCTCTTCTCTCTCTACTCTTCTCTTCTCTCTAACCCTGCCTCAGCCCCAGTTTTATATAGGGGAAGTTCTTCCCCTCCCAGGACTGGGCAGGAGGTATGGCATGCATAGGATTCCTGACCAAGAGACCTCCCACCTGCTCTCAGACATAACATTGCTATTACTGTGGAGACCAGAGCTCTGGGGTGCCACATTCCCCCCTAGTGAAATTTAGTACTCCGGGACTAAACATACTTTTGTAAACATAACAAGGTGTAAACAAAAACAGTACAATAAAGAAAACACATTAGGATGGTCACGGCGTGTCCGCAACCGGGTGTAACTTTTGAGGAAAACAAGGGTGTCCATTTCACCAACACAGGGAGACGTAACCAGGTAGGGGTCTGTCCTGCCCCGAGTCCTTAACAGTCTTTTAGTCCGTCCTGGGTTACGCTCCAACTATATGCACAAAGGATTCCCGGTAAATCCACCAAAGACTCCTATAAATAACTAGAAACACATAATTATACACAAGCAAAAATAAACAGGTAAACATTAATAAAACAGCTTGAACATTTAGATCCTCCACCGTATGGGCAACTGGCCTCTAGTGACCCTAGTGGACCTACGGAGCTGGTTGACTGGTCCTGAGCTACAGGGTATAGGAGCTGTCAAGGGTAAACTGGGCAGCCGTCTACGGACTCTTTGGGTCACTAGGGGTATGGCAGGCTCACTATAAGCAGAGGGTTGATTTTCCTGGTCTGCTTGTGTGGGGCCTTCTGCCTCCTGGACCGGCTGTTCTTCCCACTCTACCTGTGTCTCCTTAGGCACTTGGGATGCTGGTTGGAGGAACGTGAGGACGGGTACCACAACAGCACCATTGACTTGAGTCCAAGACCGAGGGAAGTCTCCGAGCACAGTACTAACCCTATCTTCCCTTTCCTCTACGGGTCGAGGGTCCTCTTGTTCCTCTTCAGGGTTCCGTAGCTGTTCGGGACACTTCTTCAGGTGATCCCGGGATACAATGGCTGTGGTTTCCCCTCCGTCTTTACTGATCGTACAGATCTTTGGGTTGTCGTGGCTTGAGGGCAGTACGGTGTACGGGTCCTTCTCCCACTGGTCGTCCAACTTGTGGAGCCGTCTTTTCCTCTTCAAGACCTGCTCTCCGGGCACCAGGGGAACAGCGGGAGCATACTGGTTGTAAGTTTTCTCTTGTCTTTCCCTAGCTTGACAGAGACTACGCTCCACGCTCTCCTGTACTTTTCGGTACTGCTGCTGCCTCTCTGTGTCCCAGTCTGCTTCTGGTGAAGTGTCCTCGGGTGTCAGGACTCCCATCTCCAGATCAACAGGAAGCTTACCAGGTCTTGCCCTCATCAGGTAAGCCGGGGTACAGTTGGTGGAACCTACAGGGATGTGGTTGTATAGGTCCACCAGGTCGGGCAGCTTCTCAGGCCACAGACTGCGTTCCTCCAGGGGCAATGTTTTCAGAAGATCTATCACCACCTGGTTCATTTTCTCACAAAGTCCATTAGTTTGCGGGTGATAGGGTGTTGTTCTTATCTTCCGGCAGCCATACAGGGTGCAGAACTCCTGGAAGACCTCCGCTTCAAAGGCAGGCCCCTGGTCCGTCAGCACCTGCTCCGGGTATCCGTGCGGACGGCAGAAGTGCTGCTGGAAGGCTCTAGCTGCTGTTTGAGCCGTTAAGTCCTTGACGGGGACGACAACCAAGAACCGGGAGTAGTGATCCACGATGGTTAACGCGTAGACGTAGCCACTTCTGCTTGGGGTCAGTTTTACATGATCCAAGGCTACCAGTTCCAACGGCTGTCTGGTGATGATGGACCGCAGGGGAGTCTTCTGGCTGGCACGGTCCCTCCTTCTTAGGTTGCATGGGCCACAGTCTCTGCACCACCTCTCGATGGTTCCTCTCATGCCTACCCAATGGAACCGCCCGCGCAGCAGGAACTCCAGCTTCTTCCATCCGAAATGTCCAGCTCCGTCGTGGTATGCCTCCATCACCATAGCTGCGTCTCTTCTTGGCACCACTACTTGCCAGATTAGTTCATGCGTCCGGGAGTTAACCATTCTGCGGCACAACTTCCCTTTGTAAAGGAACAGTCGACTCTTCTCAGCCCACAGTTGTTTGGCTTCCTCCGGAGCGTCCGGGTCAAGGCGTGCATCTGGCCGAGTCAGCATCTCCTTTACCAGTCGGACGGCAGGGTCACTGTCTTGCGTCTCCACCCAGTTGTAATGAGGTAAGGGGTTGAACGTAGCGGATTGCTTACTCCTTACACGGTGGGAATACTGGATAGTTCCATGACGGTGGAACGCGGGGAGCTCAACTTCTTCCAGTCCCTCTGAATCTTCCCCTACGTCCGGTAGGTTTGGCATCCTGGACAGGGCGTCCGCGTTGGTATTGGAGCGTCCTGCCCGGTATTTGATTGTAAACTCATAGTTGGACAAGCGGGCCATCCATCTCTGCTCTAGGGCACCGAGTCTTGCAGTGTCCAGGTGTGTCAACGGGTTGTTATCCGTGTACATGGTGAACCGGGAAGAAACGAGGTAGTGCTTAAAGCGTTCGGTGACTGCCCACACCACTGCCAGGAACTCTAGCTTAAATGAGCTGTAATTCTCAGGGTTTCTTTCGGTGGGTCGCAGTTTTCGGCTGGCGTAAGCAATTACCCTTTCTTTCCCCTGCTGGATCTGGGACAGTACGGCTCCTAGCCCGATGTTACTGGCGTCGGTGTAGAGGATAAAGGGCTGGCTATAATCAGGGTACGCCAGGATTTCATCCCCCGTGAGGGCCATCTTCAGCTGGCGGAAGGACTCTTCTTCCAGCTTCTCCCATCTGAAGGGTGGCTTCTGGTTCTTGGCCTTCCTGGACTGGCCTATCAGGAGGTCCTGCATAGGAGCTGCCTTTTTGGTGAAACCGGGAATGAACCTTCGGTAGTAGCCTACCAACCCGAGGAACTGCCTCACTTCCTTTACGCTGGAGGGGCTTGGCCATTCCTTAATTGCGGTGATCTTATCAGGGTCGGGAGCCACTCCGTCAGCACTCACCACGTGTCCCAGGTACTGCACCTTTGGCTTCAGGAGGTGACACTTGGAGGGTTTCACCTTTAGGCCGTAACTTGCCAGAGCTTCGAACACTTCCGCCAGGTGTTTCAGGTGGTCCTCGTAGGTCTTGGAGTAGACGATGACATCGTCCAGGTATAACAGGACCGTCTCAAAGTTTCGGTGTCCCAGACAGCATTCCATCAATCGCTGGAAGGTTCCTGGTGCGTTGCAGAGTCCAAACGGCATGCAGGTAAACTCGCTAAGTCCCATCGGGGTGGTGAATGCGGTCTTCTCCCGATCCGCCTCTGCTACAGGAACCTGCCAGTACCCACTAGTGAGATCCAAGGTGGAGAAGAAGTTAGCAGATTTTAAAGCAGCCAAAGACTCCTCTATTCTTGGTAAGGGGTACGCATCTTTGTGTGTGATACGGTTAATTTTCCGGTAATCTACACACATTCTCATGGTGTTGTCTTTCTTTTTGACCAAGACTAGTGGAGCTGCCCAGGGGCTACAGCTATCCCTGATTACCCCAGCCTCCTTCATGTCTCTAAGCATCCCCTTGGCGTGTTGGTAGTGTGCAGGGGGTACGGGTTGATACCTCTCTTTTATGGGAGGATGGTCTCCCGTGGGGATGTGGTGTTCTACCCCCTTGACTCGCCCGAAGTCTAACGGGTGTTTACTAAACACTCTCTCGTACTCTTGAACCACCCGGTAGACTCTCTGTTTCTGGTGGGAGGGAGTGGAGTCAGTACCCAAATGTAGTTGCTGACACCAAGCCTCCATTATTTTCTTAGAGCCGTTACCTTCCTCCGGATGAGATGGAGGCAAGGGTTCCACAGACTGTATAGAATTTTGGTTGATAGTATATAATTTGGCTAGCGTAGCATACCGGGGCAGGTATACTTCCCTTTTCCCGATATTTATTATGCGAACGGGCACCCTCCCATGGCGTACATCAACTACCCCCCGGGCTATCAAAATGGTGGGCCTACTGTCTGAGTAGACTGGTTCTACCATGGCCTGGTAATTCTACCTCTCAGACCAATAGCTGCCCGGCACCAAATCATCATTTCACTTTTCGGGGGCATGGCAATAGGGAAAGGGTCACACATTCTTACGCTACCAATCTCACCGCCGGAGAGTTCCACTTGTTGCCGTCGCATCAGTGCCCGGATCTCTTTCTGGAGCACTCGCTGCTGGCCGGAGCTGGCGTTCTTGGCAACCTGCTGTAAAATGAAAATCACCTCTGCAAGACAATTTTCAATCACATTAGTTCCTAGAGTTATCTTTGGGTGACTCTCGCGCTTGTCAATGTCTACAATGATCAGTCCCTGTGCTGCCAGTTCGACTCTACCGATTTTAATGGTCATCTCTTTAAATCCGATCTGCGGCACGGGTTGACCATTGCTGGCGATGATACTCAAGTCGTCGTCAGGGTAGCGGGTTATATCCGAGTCATTCCAGTACTGCTTGAAGAGCACGTTCGGGATGGTGGTGACCTGTGACCCGGTGTCCAGTAGGGCACTCATAGGAATGCCATCCAGTACCACAGGCAAGACTGGACGTCCTCCCACATATTTGTCGCGCCAGTTCGATGGGCCTGGTGATCTTTTTCCTGGGGGTTGGCCCTCTACCCCAGGTTGTGCCAGTTTAAAGGACAGTACCTTGCCATATGTCCGGGTTGATTGCAGCGGCGGCAGATGGGTTGTCCGTCCTCGTTGTATCGGTCGCTGGGTCTTCCTCTGGCCGGTGGGGTCCTCCTTGGTCGACGCCACGGGATGTCCTCCGGTCCGGATTCCAGCTGGATCTTCCCTGGAGCAGAAACCTGTAAAGACTGCACAGTTCGGGTTAGCGCAGCAACGCTTTTAGCTAGCTCTTGGACCTGATGGTGCAGGTCTGGAGCCGGGTCATTGTTCAAAGCCTGCGCATCAGCCCCCACAGGCCCTGCCGACAAGGGCGCCGCCTCCTGGTGGTAAGTGATAGCTGGGCGCCTGTGGGTCACAACGCCACCCGGTGCCGGTTCTCGGAGCACCCGGATGGCTCTGTCCTTGAACTGTGCAAAGTCCAGATGAGGATCCTGTAAGGCTATGGCCCGCAACTGGGTTCGGTGGACATTGCAATATAGTCCCTCTATAAATTGTTCGGTCAACAGCCTGTCCTCGTTTCCCACGCTGTCGGGGTCGGTCTGCTTAATGGCTCTCAGGGCCTCTTGTAGGTTTAGTGCATAGTCCCTTATACTCTCATGTGCTCGCTGCTTGCACCCATAGAATTTAAGCTTAATCTCGGCTGAGGTGCGGGTATCAAAGGTGTCCCTCAGCCGGGTTAGTATCCCTGGGACAGTCCTCCTCCCAGGTGGCCAGGACTTTACCTCCCTTTGGGCTGCCCCGGTTAGTTGGGCCACCAGGATGCTCACTTTTTGCTCTTCTGTGAGGGGGTACACCTGGAAGAGGCTATCCAGCTTTTCTCTAAAGTCATTCAGGGTATGTGACTCCCCTGAGTATTGGGGTAGCCAGGCTGCTCCCGGGATATAGGGCATGGTGAAAGGCATGACTGCAGCAGCGCTGGCGGGGGTTGAGGCAGTGAAGCTCTCCTCCGTATCCGACATCTTCCTCCCCCCTAGTGGACCGTGGCCTACCTTGCGATGATCCTCTTCCGTAGGCCGCGGCTCCGCAGTGGATCGTCAGGGTTGAGAACCTTCCGTCGCGCTCCTGTGACGTCGGCGTCTGCTGGGCTCCTTCCAGGACCTTACGCAACGTCCAGACGTGAGGCGGGGCTTCAGTTCTCGCGCGCTTTCGGAGTCCACGCCCCTCTTCTTCCCGCGCGGCGTCTTCAAGATGGCGTCCAACGGCGGGAAAACTCCACGGATGGCGGGAAGAAGGTAGAAGATGGCGCCGGATGGCGGGAAAACTTTGCGGATGGCGGGAAGAAGGTAGAAGATGGCGCCGGATGGCGGGAAACTTCACCACTGGTAAGTTTGAACAGTCTTTTTCAGGCACGCAGTACCCGGTGGTTGCGGGCACGTAATCCTGCCGACTACGCCAAAAGTTGACGCGCCCCTGGGCCTGAGTCGCGCAGCGTTGCGCACGCGGGAGCCTACCCGGAGCCGGATCTGATAGGGGTAGTAGTCTCGTGGCGGTGACCCGGTCCGTGCCCAGGGAGTCAGACTAAGTGGCGGTGTATTAGCAGTAGATGTAGGACGACTACGCCACCCGTTGAATGCAGCTATGGAGCTGCCGCTGCAGGGCAGACCGCTGAGGCCGGTGGAAGGATGGTGCAGCGTGGATGGTATAACCCCCAACGGGAGGGGTATGGCCTCAGGGCAGCCGACGTGGATGATGGGGGTAGCAGGAACCACTCAGAGACGATGCGGTGTAGTTCAGGGTCTTTACTGGTGACAAAGATAGACCCTCCCGGAGTACTGGCTAGCGGTCGGGGCCTGGTCAGTCCTTGAGCAGATGGGATCCCCCTTGGCCAGGCGGAGTTGTAGGCCTCCCCAACTAATTGTACTCTTCTGGCTACCTTGCTAGAGGCGGGTAAAGGTAGCCCACGTCCCTGAGTGTACCGTGTGGTGCTCACCCGTATGGCCGGTGACTCGGGGCCTTCTAGTGGCTTCCGCTCCACGACGGCGGTGCTGGTCCCACGCGTGTGACCGTGCCTTCGGGTTTCTTGGCCAGAGGACCTGAAATCCCCTGCCGGTCGGTTTCTGCTGCTGGGTCAGGGTTAGTCCCCACAGCCTCGGACTCCGGGTCCGGTGGTAACTCTTCAATCAGGGCGAGCTCTTCAGCTGCCAGCCCCTGATTCCTTTTAGCACGACTTCCTCAGAGCTCCTGATCTTTCTTTCCTATAGCTGCTTCTCCTCTTCTCTCTCTACTCTTCTCTTCTCTTCTCTCTAACCCTGCCTCAGCCCCAGTTTTATATAGGGGAAGTTCTTCCCCTCCCAGGACTGGGCAGGAGGTGTGGCATGCATAGGATTCCTGACCAAGAGACCTCCCACCTGCTCTCAGACATAACATTGCTATTACTGTGGAGACCAGACCCCTGGGGTGCCACATCCCTACACGTTGGAACTCTACCCTCCACATGTTGCAAAGGATTTGTGAGCAGAAGAGAGCAGTTGTAGAGTACCAGCTGCAACAAGGCCGTCGATATTCAGGTCAGACTCCACACATAAGACCTCAGGAGTGGACCTGGATGTCTGACATATGTACCATCCTGACAATCTTTGAGGAGTCCACCAAGATGGTGAGTGGCGATGACGCCATCATTAGCGTCAGCATCCCACTTGTCTGTCTTTTGCAACGCACTCTGCAGAGAATTAAAGAGGAGGCATTGCAGCCAGAGTATGATGAGATGGATCAAGAAGCCGTAGCGGGCGATTACACACAGCCCAGCCTCATCTCATCCCAATGTGCATTGGGGGACCATGAGGGAGAGGAGGAGGAAGAAAAACAGGAGCTGGTATCATGTTCTTTAGACTGTAGTACCTGTACAACTGTCATATCATCGGTTTAGCGTTGGTGGCCTGAGGACGGGGAGGAGGAGGAGAGCATGGTCAGTCGTGATCTTGGTGAGCACACGGAAGTCTTGCCCGTTACCAGTCTGGCACGCATGGCTGACTTTATGTTACGCTGCCTTAACCGTGACCCTCGCGTTGTCAAAATGTTGGTTGACAGTCATTACTGGTTGGTGACACTTTTAGACCCCCGCTACAAGGAGAACTTTCACTCTCTTATTCCTGAGGTGGAGAGGTCTACAAAAATGGGGCAGTACCAGAAGGCTCTTGCTGCAGAACTGTTAAAAAAAAAATTCCCATCTGAACACGCTAGCGGCAGAGGTCACAGTTGGTTGCCCAACCAAGGCGTACAGGCGAGCGAGACGCAACTCCAATCCAGCAGAGGCAGGGGAACACTGTCAACGTTCTGGGACAGTTTTCTGAGACCCACCCAATTTACAGGCCCTGAGGCTCAGGGTACTCTCACAAGGAGTGGAAAGTTTCAAAAGATGGTGAGGGGGAGTACCTTGCCGACCGTACCAGCGTCCTCCGTGATTCCTCTGTGCCTTTTAATTATTGGGTATCCAAGCTGGACACTTGGAATGAACTTTCTCTGTATGCCTTGGAGGTCCTGGCCTTCCCTGCCGCTAGCGTGTTATCGGAGCGTGTTTTTAGTGCCGCTGGGGGAATTATAACTGATAAGTGTTAGAACTCTCCTGTTAGGTTTTTTCTAGTTTGCTTGTCACATGACCTTTTTTGCCTATTTAAACCTGCTCCGCCCTTCTGGCCTTGCTGGACTTCATTGTAATTTCAACTCTTTATCTAGCCAGGTGCTTTGTTACCTTACTCCGTCAGTTTAGCTAGGTCTCTTGACCTCTATTTTCTATGTTGTTTTGTTTGTCCTTTTCTGCTACAATTTCTTTTAGGAGGTGTCCATCTTACTCCCAGTCCCTAGTTCTTGTAGGGATCCCTCCCTCACATCTATAGGTCTTCGTACAGACTAGCTGAGGACTTTAGCGGGTCTGATCACAGGATCAGGTTCCTCGCTACAACGTAGCGGGTTAAGCTTAGTTCTATTGTAGGGACAGATCTCCTGTCTTTCCTTAGTGCTTGTAGCAGATCATAACAGTAAGTCCAGCCCAAAAATATCTCTAAGGAAAGACTTCCCATTTCCATCATGGTGTCGGTTCAGGATTTGGCTCAACGCCTGCAGGGACTCTCTCTGGAGGTGGCCGAGCTCCAACAACACGTGAGTAGCTGTTCTGGAGCACATTTTGTGGAGCCAAAGGTACGTTTGCCTGATTTATATTTTGGTGATCAAGAAGATTTTTTTTCCTTTTAAAAATGCTTGTTTATTATATTTTCGTTTGAGACCCAGATCCTCTGGTGATGAATCACAGCGCATAGGGTTCATAATGTCACTTTTGCGCAAAGAACCTCAGGGATGGGCCTTTTCTCTCCAACCTAGTGATCCATGCTTTAGATCAGTGGATAGTTTTTTTTCTGCTTTGGGTCTGTTGTATGATGATCCTGATCGTGTCTCATCAGCTGAGACTGAATTGAGACGTTTGAGGCAGGGATCAGGTAATGTGGAAAAATATTGTTCTCACTTACGTCGGTGGTCTGCCCAGGTGGGGTGGAACGATTCAGCTTTGAAAAGTTTGTTTCTTGCGGGGCTAGGTGAAAGGGTTAAGGATCTGCTGATTGCTTATCCCACACCTGGAAACTTGCAGGAGGCAATGCAATTAGCTATATGGGTGGACAGGAGACTGCGTGCAAGGGTTAATGAGAGTAAAACCTCTGCCATGTCAGCTCCGAGTCTTGAGAGGGTCTGTACTGACATTGGAGAGCCGATGGAGATTGGGGCGATGGCACCCCGCTCTCAGGAAAAAGACCGCAGGTTTTCTGAAGGTTTGTGCTTTTATTGCGGAAAATCTGATCATTTCATTAAGAACTGTGTGCTTCGTATGAACAAAGAAAAAAAAAAAGGTCAGTTACGTCCATATAGCCTGTTTAAATACTAAGCGGGTATTCCTATCTGCTACTACCGTTGCTCAGGAAGAATTAATTGAATTTCGGGTATTTGTGGATTGTGGTTCTACTCTGAATGTGATTGATGGGGGGATTCTTGGAAAAACTTAAATTAAAACCCAAACCTTTGTCATCCCCTATTGCTGTGGTTTCCGTCGATGGCTCTCCCTTGAAGAGTGTTACTCACAAGGTCTGTGAATTTCCCCTCACTATTAATGGTGTTCACCAAGAGAATTTGGATTTGGTAGTATTAAATAATTTGCCTTGTCCAGTAGTTTTGGGGTTGCCCTGGTTAAAATTGTACAATCCTGTACTGGATTGGTCTACCAATGAAATTAAGTCCTGGAGCCCTAAGTGTTATGACAAGTGTTGTAACGGACGTATTGCTGCGGTGGAAAAAGGGGAATTACCTGTACCTATTTAGGATTTTTGGAGAGTTTTTTCTGAGGATGAGTCACAAATTTTGCCTCCCCATAGAGACTATGATTGTACCATTGAATTTGTCCATGGAGCGACTCTTCCTAAAAGTCGTTTATTTAATCTTACTATTCCTGAGAGAAAGGCTTTGGAGGAATACATACAAACGAGCTTGGCCGCCGGTCACATTAGGCCTTCCAAGTCTCCTGTGGCTGTTGGATTTTTTTTTGTTAAAAAAAAAAGGACGGCGGTTTACGTCCTTGTCTGGATTTTCGTGAGATTAATAAAATTACTGTACGCAATCCTTACCCACTGCCATTGATTCCTGATTTGTTTAACCAGTTAGTGGGGGCCAAGTGGTTCTCTAAAATTGATGTCCGGGGGGCATACAATTTGTTGCGCATGAAGGACGGTGATGAATGGAAGACTGCTTTTAACACTCCTGTGGGTCATTTTGAGAATCTGGTTATGCCTTTCGGTCTTACCAATGCACCAGCATTTTTTCAGAATCTTATTAATGACATCCTTAGACCTTTGATCGGCAAAAATTTGGTTGTGTATTTGGATGACATTTTGATTTATTCAACGGATCTGGAGTCTCATTGGCGGAGCGTACGTGAGGTATTACAGTTATTAATTGACAATTCGCTTTTTGCTAAGCTGGAGAAATGTGAGTTCGCTGTACAGAGAATTAGTTTTTTGGGCTACATTATCTCCAGCGAGGGCTTTGAGATGGACCCGGTGAAAGTTCAAGCTGTGCAGGAATGGCCTAGGTCTATTGGTTTGAAATCGATACAGAGGTTTTTGGGTTTCGCCAATTAATACAGAAAATTCATTAAAAATTTTTCTATTATTGTCAAACCACTGACCGATCTCACCAGGAAAGGTGCTAATGCGGTTCAGTGGACTACTGAGGCAATTGAAGCTTTTGTGTTTCTAAAGGAGAGGTTCAGCTCTGCTCCCATCCTTATGCAGCCTGATGTGACTAAGCCGTTTTTGGTTGAGGTTGATGCTTCTTCGGTGGGGGTTGGTGCGGTGTTGTCTCAGAAAAACAAGGATGGAGTACATCCCTGTGCTTTTTTTTCAAAAAAATTTTCTGAGACTGAACTTAATTACGATATTGGTAATCGGGAATTGTTGGCTATTAAATTCGCATTTGAACACTGGCGTCATCTCTTGGAAGGTGCTGAATTTCCCATTCAGGTTTTCACTGATCATAAAAATCTGATCTATCTTGATGCTGCCAAGCGCTTGAATGCCCGTCAGGCTAGGGGGGCACTTTTTTTCTCGCGGTTTAATTTTTCTGTTACTTACATCCCGGGTACCAAGAATGTTAAAGCTGATGCTTTGTCTCGCAGCTCATCTCCCATGGTCGGTGCTGAGGAGGAGGAGAGCATTTTACAAGAAGGTGTTGTGATTGCTGCATTGGACTCCGTTTTGGAAGATGAGATTCTTAAAGCACAGGAGAATGCCCCATCTAACACTCCCCATGGGAGGTTGTTTGTGCCTAGGACCTTTAGGAGAGATTTGTTTGTTGAGTGTCATGAGTCTCGGTTGGCAGGTCATCCAGGAATTTCTGAGACCAAGAGACTTGTGGGTCGCAGTTTTTGGTGGCCTGGATGGCAGAAGGAAGTTATTAAGTGGGTGCGTCAATATACTGTGTGTGCTAGATCTAAGTCTTCACATGCTCCTGCTGCGGGATTGCTTTGCCCTCTGGAGGTTCCTAGTGCACCTTGGACACATCTGGCTATGGACTTTATTACTGACCTTCCCCCCTCTGAGGGATTCACGGTCATCTGGGTGGTCGTGGACCGTTTTAGCAAGATGTGTCACTTGGTTCCCTTCATCAAACTGCCCTGCGCTAAGACACTCGCTAAGGCCTTTGTCAAGGAGATTGTGAGACTCCATGGCCTTCCTACTGACATTGTTTCTGATACGGGACCTCAGTTCGTGGCTCGTTTTTGGCGTGCCTTTTGTGACAGGTTGGGAGTTCATTTGTCATCTTCATCTGGATATCATCCTGAGTCTAATGGCCAGACAGAAAGGAAGAACCAGGATGTTGAGCAGTTCTTGCATTGTTTTGTGGCAGACAATCAAGAGGGGTGGTCTGAGTTTCTGCCACTTGCTGAATTTGCTCTTCACAACCATACATCCTCTTCTGCTGGGTGTTCGCCTTTTTTTTGTTGTTCTAGGAGACATCCGTCTTTTGGGTCATTCTCCAAATTGGTATCGGCTGTGCCTGAGGAGGAGAGTTTTTCCGGTGATTTGGAAAGAGTTTGGACGGATGTGCGTGGTAATCTGCAGGAAGCTAACAAAAAATCTAAGAGGTACTTTGACAGGAAACGTCAAAAGGTTTTGTTTACGGATGGTGACATGGTTTGGTTGTCCTCTAAGAATCTGCGGTTGAGGATTCCTTCTAAAAAATTGGGTCCCAAGTTTGTAGTGCCCTTTAAGGTGCTTCAGGTAGTTAACCAATCTGCTGTTAGGTTGGAGATTCCCACCTCCTGGAAGATTAATCCGGTGTTCCATGTTTCTCTATTGAAAAAAGCTGATGTATCTGATAGAGACGCCACTGCCACTGTTCCTCTGGTGGTGGAGGACGGGGAATATGAAATTTCCCGCATCCTTAATTCTAGACGGTATAGAGGGAGTTTGCAGTATCTCATCCCTTGGAAGGGTTTCGGTCCCGAGGATAACTCATGGGTGAGGGCGGATGATGTTTCTGCTTCCAGACTTGTCAGAGCATTTCACAGGAGGTTTCCTGATAAGCCTGGGCCTAGGGGATCCGGAGGATCCTCATAGAAGAGGGGGTACTGTTAGAACTCTCCTGTTGGGTTTTTTCTAGTTTGCTGGTCACATGACCTTTTTTGCCTATTTAAACCTGCTCTGCCCTTCTGGCCTTGCTGGACTTCATTGTAATTTCAACTCTTTATCTAGCCAGGTGCTTTGTTACCTTACTCCGTCAGTTTAGCTAGGTCTCTTGACCTCTATTTTCTATGTTGTTTGTTTGTCCTTTTCTGCTACAATTTCTGTTAGGAGGTGTCCATCTTACTCCCAGTCCCTAGTTCTTGTAGGGATCCCTCCCTCACATCTATAGGTCTTCATACAGACTAGCTGAGGACTTTAGCAGGTCTGATCACAGGATCAGGTTCCCCGTTACATCGTAGGGATTAAGCTTAGTTCTATTGTAGGGACAGATCTCCTGTCTTTCCTTAGTGCTTGTAGCAGATCATAACAATAAACGCACTCAGCCATGTGAGGATTTTTTTTTTTTTTTCAGAACGAGTTGTAGTTTTGAATGATGCAATTAATTTTGCTATAAAACATACATTATAAAAGAGGCAGCCATACTTGCCAATACCTAGTCGCAATACTAATATACTACGGGATGTATGAGCCCTCAGGTGGAGACAGAGCTGGTGCAAAATACTAATGAAATAACCACTCTCACACCTACCTTTTTTTTTTTTGGACCATAAGACGCACCTAGGTTTTAGAGGAGAAAAAAAAAATTGAAGCAAAAAACGTGTTCATGATGCACTTTTAAGGGGGAGGAGGTCTTCTTCTGACACTGGTATAGGGGTAATGTCCCCCAATTCTGACAATATCCCCCATCCTGGTATGTATGCATGGCACCCCTAATCCCTATCCTGGTGTGCATGGCACCCCTAATCCCTTTCCTGGTGTGCATGGCACCCCTAATCCCTTTCCTGGTGTGTATGGCACCCCTAATCCCTGTCCTGGTATGCATGGCACCCCTCATTCCTGTCTTGGTATGCATGGCACCCCTCATCCCTGTCCTGGTATGCATGGCACCCATCATCCCTGTCCTGGTATGCATGGCACCCCTCATCCCTGTCCTGGTATGCATGGCACCCCTCATCCCTTTCCTGGTATGCATGGCAACCCTCATCCCTGTCCTGGTATGCATGGCACCCCTCATCCCTGTCCTGGTATGCATGGCACCCCTCATCCCTGTCCTGGTATGCATGGCACCCCTCATCCCTGTCCTGGTATGCATGGCACCCCTCATCCCTGTCCTGGTATGCATGGCACCCCTCATCCCTGTCCTGGTATGCATGGCACCCCTCATCCCTGTCCTGGTATGCATGGCACCCCTCATCCCTGTCCTGGTATGCATGGCACCCCTCATCCCTGTCCTGGTATGCATAGCACCCCTCATCCCTGTCCTGGTATGCATGGCACCCCTCATCCCTGTCCTGGTATGCATGGCACCCCTCATCCCTGTCCTGGTATGCATGGCACCCCTCATCCCCATCCTGGTATGCATGGCACAGCAGTCCCCATCCTGGTATGCATGGCACAGCAGTCCCCATCCTGGTATGCATGGCACCCCTAATCCCTATCCTGTTATGTATGACCCCCTCATCTTTATCCTGTTACATATGCCCCCATCATCTTTATTCTGGTTTGTATGGCCCCCTCATCTTTATCCTGGTTTGTATGGCCCCCTCATCCTTATCCTAGTATGCATGGTCCCCGTAATCCCCATCATGCTGCACATATAAAAAAATAAATATATAAACACTCCTACTCACCTTTCTTCTCTCCTCCAGCGCTGACGCCTGTCTGCCCGCACTGATCTCCCCATGTGAGCTGCGCATGGCGTCACTGCCATGCGCGGCTCACAAGGAGAGATCAGCTGTCGGAAGTCACTGCTCCCCACGCCGGGACTGTGTGCGCGGGGATCAGTGACTTCATGCTCCTTCATAGCCGGCACACAGCTTAGCCGCGCTGCGGCTCCTGCTGCTGCCGGGTTATCTCGTGTGCCCGCTTATTAAAGGGCATGAATATTCACCCCCTCCCCACGCCCATGGGCATGGAGAGAGGTTAAATATTCATGCCCTTTAACAGCGGGCACAGGCGATTCCGGCAGCAGCTGCGGCTACACTGTGTGCTGCTATTAAGGAGCATGAATATTCAGTGTTCCCCATGGGCGTGGGGAGCAGTGAATATTCATTTTCTTTAGCAGCGGGGACAGCGTAGGCTGCTGCCTCCTGTGCCCCGCTCCTCCACCGCTACCGCTGCCCACAGCACAGTATATATACTCACCCCTCCCCAACATTCGGACTATAAGATGCACCCCCCATTTTCCTCCAAAATTTTGGAGGAAAAAAATGCGTCTTATAGTCTGAAAAATACGGTACTATTCATGTAGGGGATTAGAAATGCACAGTATAAGGCTTGTATAGGGCGCCAGTCACACAGATACATGTAGTGCAACATGCCAACTTGCTGCCTATTAGTGATGCCAAAGCTATTACAGAATTTCCCCAAAAATAAGCCCTAGCATGATTTTACAGGATTTTTGGAGGATGCTTGACATATAGGCCCTACTCCAAAAATAAGCCTTAGTTAGTCAGGACTGGCGTTAGGAGAGGGGAGCAACTGGGCAATTTATCAGGGCCCCTACTCTCTTTGGGGCTCCCTAAGCATTTCTATTCCAAGGCTGCTTAAGGACCTTTGGTGACATCATAGTCATGTGACCATAATGTCAGCAAAGGTTCTTGAACTGTGGGAGCCTAGAGTAACTGAAGAGTAGATAGACTGGTATGTAGGGGGGGAGACTGGACAATTTCTCTAGGTTCCCACTCTGAGGCCCTCAGCGTTTCTATTCCAAGGTTCAGACTACTTAAGGACCTTTGGAGAAATCACTGTCCTATGACCCTGATGTCACCAAAGGTCTTTTAACAGAGGAAGTCTAGAGGAGCTGAGACAGGCTGGTATGTATGTGCAGTGTGTGTGTCTGTGTATATTCTTGTGTATGTGCAATGTGTGTGATATGACATGATTATTATATATGGATAAATGAAGACATTCCCTGAAAATAAGCCCTAACCCATCTTTTTGAGCAAAAAATGATATAAGACCTTGTCTTATTTTCTGTAAAAGATGCTAGATCAGGCGGTCTGCCGAGCACTATATATGTGCACCCTACAAGAACAGACACATGGTTTCCACCAACACTACAAAAGCCTGGCTGCATCCTGCAAGGATGGAAAATTATGTAAGGTATTAGTTAATATTTTGACCAAAATATGTAAGCCTGCACCTACGTCAGGGGTCCTCATTGTCTTTCCAGCGAAAAGACAATATAACGTATTGGAAAACCAGATTTAACGCTGGCAGTAAAATGTTTTACCTCACAGAAAGAATAAGGCTGTGTGCCCATAATGTGTTTTTCAAGCATTTATGCTGCGGAATTTCCGCAGTATAAACGCTTCAAAAACGCTTGGTAATCCGCCCCCCATGGTCCCCAATGACAAGACGCACTTTCAATGCCCATGCTGCGTTTTTTTCCGCAGCGTTTATGCTGCGCTCAAAAATCTGCAGCATGTCCATTAATTTTGCGGAAGTGCGGCGTAATCGCCGCCATTGACTTGCTTTGAGACGCATATAATCCGTGTCAGTACATTTGTACTCACGGATTATATGCGTTTCTATGTGCGGATGGTACCCAGGTCTGGAGTAGAGTAGACTCTCATCCAGACCTGGGTACCATAGAAACTGTAAAAAATAGAATTTAAAATAAAAAATAAAGTTTATACTCACCTTCCGATGTCTTCCCGGTGTTTTGTCTGCTACGTCCAGTGACTTGCAATGTTCGCGTGGTTGTGAAGGACCTGCCATGACGTCACTGAGTCATGTGACCCATCACATGGCTCAATGACGTCACCGCAGGTCCTTCACACCACCGCGAGCAGTGCAAGACACTGGACGGAGCAGACAAAACACCGGGAAGACATCGGAAGGAGAGTATAAACTTTATTTTTTTTTATTTTTCACCATTCTTATTCTCTTTTTTAACTAACTTGGTCACACTACTATAAATCCATGCCCGTTGCAACAAAGTGGACAAGTTGTCAAGCACTTTTCCAAGTGATGCTAAAATCGCTTGGAAAAGTACTTGATAACCCGCATGCAGAAATGCGCATGCAAAGACGCTTCACAAACGCTTCTACCTGGCGGGAAAAACGCATGTAAAATCCGCATGCGTTTTTCCTGCCAGGGAGAAGCGTAAAAAATATGCAGCATTTCTGCATCGTGGGCACATAGCCTCAGCCTCGATCCCATGCTGTCCTGTCTGTATACTTGCTTTTGCTTCATTCTCTGCCCAGGAGCTGTGGTTCCTGCACAGTCAGACAGCCATTACACAGTATACGATTATCTCCACACATTATATTTTTACACATCCAATTGTGGAACTTATTAATCCAATGTATGTTGATTAAAATGTACTTTAATATGACAACCCCTTTTGAACTTGGAGGGACCCTTTACTGCCGTGCAGCAATCATAAATGCCCAAAGGCAAAACCCTCTTGGGGAGGGGAGAATAAGTGAACATGTTTGTTGGTAATGCCTCAGTGTTGTTGGACACGTGCACTTATTGGCACTTGCAGTAATCGTTGTTTATGGCTACTTGTAGCATCTGCACAGTGGAAACCTACCTTACTTAAAGGGGTTGTCCGTACTTGGCCAGTGCCAGTCTCTTGAATGAAATTGGAAAACCCTATACTTACCTCCCACACCAGTGCCGTTCCAGCAGTGTTGGCGCCAGGTCTCTCGGTGCTCACGTGACAATATGAAATCTGCAGCCAATTGGGGGGTGTGATCGTCCACTCTGATGAAATAATAAAGGCAACAGCCGGCGACATAGTGTCATGTGAGTGCCAGGAGACCCGATGCCTAATATTGCTGAAAAGGCGCCAGTGCAGGAGGTGAGTATAAGCCTCTCTTATTTAACATGGAGAACTCAGGCATTTAGGATGGGGTTGTCCAAGTAGAACTCTTGTGTATATTATTTAGCCAAAATTAAAATGTACCAAATATCCACATGTGCAAATACCGTATATAAAGCCTTTTACTCCAAATTCCGTTATTTCTCCTCTGATCTCATCAGTGGCCGTTCATTCAAAGCCACAAAGTGTTTGTCTATCCTGATATCTTGTGGAACAGCCTGGCCTCACATGGGTTCTCCTCCCTCTTATCTCGGACCCTCAGTATTGACACCCTCACTTTTTTCATGCCCCTACATCTTTATATTTAATGCGGAAAGACTACCAGGAAATGTAGTTTCTGATCACTTGAGTCTTTTCTAATGTGATCGGTTTCATTATACCCTTATACCATCCACAGCAGTATACGAAAAGGAGTGTAGGTGTGAGTTGTGCAGAGGCAGTGGCTGCACCCAGGCACTGATGCGGAAATCCCAGCTCCCCTCTGCCCATTACCGTTCACCAGTTTTATATGTGATGCATGGTGGTTCAGCAGACAGATTCTAGGGCAAAATAACTACTAAATAATGTCATGTTATAATGACAGATCTGTCACAAGCAGTTTTTCAAGTTGTAGAGCAATAACCTGAATCTCCCCAGTTGTTCTTTCATAACCATAGTCACCAGCATTCATAACCATAGTCACCAGCATTCATAACCATAGTCACCAGCATTCATAACCATAGTCACCAGCATTCATAACCATAGTCACCAGCATTCATTACCATAGTCACAAGCATTCATAACCATATTCACCAGCATTCATAACCATAGTCACCAGCATTCATAGCCATAGTCACCAGCATTCATAACCATAGTCACCAGCATTCATAACCATAGTCACCAGCATTCATAACCATATTCACCAGCATTCATAACCATATTCACCAGCATTCATAACCATATTCACCAGCATTCATAACCATAGTCACCAGCATTCATAACAATAGTCACCAGCATTCATAACCATAGTCACCAGCATTTATAACCATAGTCACCAGCATTCATAACCATAGTCACCAGCATTGGCTGCAATTTCATGAAACCTCATTGTGCGCTAAGGGGATAATATATCATCTAGACATATTCAGAGATAAAGCTAAAATACAACACCAATAGCACAGTAATAATGGCGATCATTTATTGAAAGCAATGTAATATATAGAATTTTTTTATTTTTCCATGTATAATGTAGCCAGCAAGGGTGAGTCTATTTTAGCTTTTAATAATTATTTGCTAAAATAAAGTGGCTGACATTACAAATTATTGCCTAAATGGGCACAAAGCTGCCAGTCAGCGAGCAACACTGACCATAGCACTGGATAGGGGAAAGCTGTGGACCCCGTATAGCCAGGTTGACAATCGCACCAAGGACGGCTGTAGATGCCGCAGTTGTGTCCTGTAATTCATGCGTCACATCTCCCAACAAGGATTCCAGAGTTTGGATTTTATGACTTCACTTCTGAATCCACCTGGGGAACGTGGCACAGGGGCCTCATTGCTGCTTATGCTCCATCCCAGTTGGCACAGAGCAGACTGCCAGTGGTCACGTTGGCAGTGGAGCAGCAGCTTTCAGCCCTCTGTAAGTAGGTCAGATACATTGTGTGACTGCTTTGCCGCAGATCAGCACATATAGAGATGGAGGTAATAGGAAGATGTGGAAGAATGTTCTTCAGATTGGCAGGCCAGCCATGCTTGTTACTGATGACATGAAACATGATGATGTTGGCATTTTGAGTGCAGGTAGTAGGAGCTGATGGTACAGAAATAAATGAACTCCAGTAGATAGTCTTGCGTCAAGATACAGGAGGATTAGATGGTATGACGGTATTATGCTGTTTCTCCGCTTAGTGGTAAGTTGTGCTCCATGCTGGACCCACAAACGGGAAACTCGTGAAAATCCTCTGTTCTCTAGCAGGAATTGTCTCGTTCACGCCATCACTGCGCGGTGCTGGGATCTGCTGTCTCATGGTGACATACGGGTTCCTTCCTATAATAACTGGAGATGGCGCTTTTCCTGTCCTTATGTCTTTCCAGTTTATATTTGAAAAGAAGGGGTGCGTTCTGATTTTTCCATTAACCCCTAGCCGGACATAATGGTCTTTGCAGAGTAGTTTGGACATAATGTCCATAGCATCGTGGTCAGTGAGGTTTTCATATGATGGTTCTTCGTACAAGACATTATTCACAATCTCTTCAGTGGTGTCTCCTGGAAATGGTGAGTCTTGGAAAATCATGTCGTACAATATGACTCCAAAGGCGAACCAGTCCACACCTTCACCATAAGCGTCTCCCATGATCATTTCTGGGGCGCCATACCCAGGTGTTCCACTGAAATCTCTGGCATTAAATCTCTTATCAAACTCGTATAGAGATAGTCCAAAATCAGTAATTTTTATGTGGCCGTCACCAGTCAGCAGGATGTTATCCGGTTTTAAGTCCCGGTGAATGATGTCATTGCTGTGCAGGAATTGTAGGCCACAAACGATTTCTGCTCCTATAAATGTTACAGGTTCCTTCAGGGGAATGGTACTATATATATAGTGAAGCAGATCCCCTCCACTGGCCAGCTCGGTGACAAAATACGCATGGTTTTCCGTATGAAACGCGGCATGGCAATGGGTTAGGAATCTGCTGTTGTGGCTAAGCTTCAGGACATGGTGTTCTACAAGGCATTCAGGGAAGGAGATTAGGCTTTCTTTCTTAATGATTTTAAGGGCCACACTTTCTTTCCTTATTTTATCAGTGGCCAGCATAACCTTCCCATAACTCCCTTGTCCAAGTATGCCATGGCAGATAAACTTATCCCTGGTGAGAGGGACAGTGGTCTTTATTTTTTTGCTACTGGGGCCACTACATTCACCTGAGATGTCATCTTGACTGGTGGCTGGATCTTCCTGATGTTTCCTTTTTCTCCCAGTTCTCTTCTCTTCTGCTGCACTTTCATTACCTTTCAGGTTAATGATCCTGGTTGGACCCAAAGTACTCAGTTTTTTTAGATTATCAGCTCGATTTGTGATGTATCCCACAAGCTTTTCACATCTGTTTTGTACAGTGTCTAGGAAGGAAATATTCTGGGTTCCCTCATTGACAGGTAATACCTGACCAACCTGCCCAGATTTCTTGGAATCCATCTTCCTTATCTTTGCTGGAGGTTCCTGGTTATTTCCAGTGTCTTCTCCATCTGGTGTTTCTTTCCTTTTTCTCTTTCTATTCCCTGTAAAGTCCATGTTGCATCAGGCAACAACAGGGCAATTATCCAAAAACGTATGTAAAATTATCAGAGAATGCAATCCACACGTATATTGTAGTCAAAGCCAACTACAACTAAAGCTCAATGGCTGCAGTCAGTTGTTTATGGAACTTTGTGGAATGTGATGTCACTGTGCCGGTGATGTCACACTCACTGTGATGTCAGCAGATGTATGTGAGTGTTCCATCTCTGCTGAACGTGAAAGTCTCGGAAGGGGCGGGGCTTAGTCACCATTGACTATAATGGAGTCTGTTGAGTGGGTAGTATTTAGTGACCTGAAGCTGGAAATCAGTGGGATAAATGACATCAGGATTCAGGAATAAGTTACAGTAGTTTTATATTTGTTTTAATTTATTTTATACAAAAAAAGAGCATGGACCGCACCTCCAAAAAAATCATACATTGATCTAATGCCTCTCAGCAAAAATATACATAACTGAACATGAGGTTCTTAGTTTAACATTCTGATCAGACTGTATGAAGCCCACTGCCACGTCACGGCAAACCTCGTAGTGGGTCCTAACATTTCCTGCCTAAAAGGAGCGGCGCCATGTGCCAACCACCGCTACAGTGAGAATGCACCAGCAGGGCGGGCGGCCTGGTGCCTCACAGCATCCATGCTTCAAGACCGAGTCCTCATGACTCCAGGCGCCCCACAAGCACAAAACCACAGCAACAATGGCTGACACATTGCACCAACACCACATGAAAGGAGCATTGTGACTCACCTTCCTCAAGCTCTCAAGTGAGAGCAAAATAGGCTAGACCCTCTTTGCAGACTCCTGCTAATTAAAATTGCCTGTGCCAAATGGGATGAGTGCTGGTCCAAGAAAGGGAAAAGAATAAGCTGGTTCATTGACATGGCAGTGGGCTTCACACAGTCTGATCAGAATGTTAAGCTAAGAACCTCATGTTCAGTAATATGTATTTTTTCTGAGCGGCATTAGATCAAATGTATGATTTTTGGAGGTGCGGTCCATGCTCTTTTTTTTTTGTATTTATTTTATGTTACATTATTTTGTGTAGGGCTGTGATGATATACATTTTTCAGTTCTTTTGTGTAAAATTTAAAGGAAAGTGTGTTAACCACTTCCTGACTGCCCACTGCACATAAACGTCCGCGCTTGCTGGGCTCTGTACATCGCAGATGTTTATGAACGGTCGGTGGTCTTGTAGCGCTCAGGGCCCCCAGGGTCCTGCACCCTGCGATTCCTGTGCAGAGCGATAGCTCTAACAGGTGACATCCTCGAGACTGGATTGGATCAGGTTCCAATAAAGTTAACCCTTTGCTTTCTTCTACAACCCCTGGCAAAAATGATGGAATCACCGGGCTCGGATGATGTTCATTCAGTTGTTTAATGTTGTTGAAAAAAAGCAGATTACAGACATGGCACAAAACTAAAGTCATTTCAAATGGCAACTTTAGGGCTTTAAGAAACAGTAAAAGAAATCAAGATTAAAAATGTGGTGCTCAGTAAGGGTAATTTTTTTCAGACCAAGCAGAGGGAAAAAATTATGGAATCACTCAATTCTGAGGAAAAAATTATGGAATCACCCTGTAAGTTTTGGAAATTAAAATTAACACCTGCATCAAATTAGATCTGCTTTTTTAGTCTGCATCTAAAAAGGAGTGATCACACCTTGGAGAGCTGTTGCACTCAGTGGACTGACATGAATCATGGCTCCAACACGAGAGATGTCAATTGAAACAAAGGAGATGATTATCATACTCTTAAAAGAAGGTAAAAATCATCACGCAATGTTGCAAAAGATGTTGGTTGTTCACAGTCAGCTGTGTCTAAAATCTGGACCAAATACAAACATGGGAAGGTTGTTAAAGGCAAACATACTGGTAGACCAAGGAAGACATCAAAGCGTCAAGACCGGAAACTTAAAGCAATATGTCTCCAAAGCAGGAAATGCACAACAAAACAAATGAGGAACGAATAGGAGGAAACTGGAGTCAATGTCTGTGACTGAACTGTAAGAAACCGCCTAAAGGAAATGAGATTTACATACAGAAAAGCTAAACATAAGCCATCATTAACACCTAAACAGAAAAAAACAAGGTTACAATGGGCTAAGGAAAAGCAATCGTGGACTGTGGATGACTGGATGAAAGTCATATTCAGTGATGAATCGCGAATCTGCATTGGGCAAGGTGATGATGCTGGAACTTTTGTTTGGTGCCGTTCTAATGAGATTTATAAAGATGACTGCATGAAGAGAACATGCAAATTTTCACAGTCATTGATGATATGGGGCTGCATGTCAGGTAAAGGCACTGGGGAAATGGCTGTCATTACATCTTTAATAAATGCCCAAGTTTACATTGATATTTTGGTCAGTTTTCTTATCCCATCAATTGAAAGGATGTTTGCGGATGATAACATAATTTTTCAAGATGATTATGCATCCTGCCATAGAGCAAAAACTGTGAAAACATTCCTTGAAAAGAAGACACATAAGGTCAATGTCATGGCCTGCAAATAGTCCGGATCTCAATCCAATTGAAAATCTTTGGAAGTTGAAGAAAATGGTCCATGACAGGGCTCCAACCTGCAAAGCTGATCTGGCAACAGCAATCAGAGAAAATTGGAGCCAGATTGATAAAGAGTACTGTTTGTCACTCATTAAGTCCATGCCTCAGAGACTGCTTTAAAGCCAGAGGTGGTGCAACAAAATACTAGTGATGTATTGGAGTGTTCTTTTGTGTGTTTGTTTTTCATGATTCCATATTTTTTTCCTCAGAATTGAGTGATACCATAATTTTTTCCCTCTGCTTGGTCTGAAAAAAATTACCCTGACTGAGTGCCACATTTTTTATCTTAATTTCTTTTTGTGTTTCTTAAAGCCCTAAAGTTGCCATTTGGAATGACTGACTTTAGTTTTGTGCCATGTCTGTGATCTGAGTTTTTTCAACAGCATTAAACAACTGAATGAACATCCTCCGAGCCTGGTGATTCCATAATTTTTGCCAGGGGTTATAGATGCTGTGATCCATAGCGATCACGGCACATAGAAGAGAGGGAGAGGCAGTTGTGCACTCACCTTTGACGGCCTCCGAGATAAGGTCTGACGTGGTCATGGCAGCCGGAGATCACATGATGACCTCCGAGGCTGCCAGGTACGGTGGCCTGTTAGCCATCAACTGAGTCTAACAGGAGATCTACCAGTGTAAAACTGACATCCGGTCTCATGCAATGCAATACATGTGTATTGCATTGCATGAGACCTGTGATGATAAAAATATTCCCATAGAGGGACTAAGTGAGAAAGTTAAAAACAGAAAGTTTAAAAATTGGGTCACTTGAGGGGGATTCAGCTCTTCTAGTGCTTAAGGGCTCTGTATACGTAGTCCGCAAACTATTCTACAATAATTTGTTCTCCAAAAGCGAAATAGTGCTCCTTCCCTCCCGGGTGTCGCCGTGTGCCTAAGCAGTACTGTACAGCCACATATGGGATATTGCCACGTTCAGCAGAAATTGTGTGATACATTTCGGCACCATTTTTACCCATTGCCTTGTGTGAAAATGTAAAATCTGAGGCTAAAACTAATTTTTTTTGTGGTAAAAATAGAATTATTTTTTTCTTCGCTGCCCAATGGTATAAATTTCTGAGAGTCACATGTGGTGTCAGTTTGATCACTGCATCCGTAGAGGAATTCATTGAGAGATGTAGTTTGTAAAATGGGGTCACTTATGGGGGTTTCCTGCTGCTTTAGGACCTCAGTCTCTCCCAGTGGGTCATGGCACCTGCAAACCACAACAGTAAAATCTGCACTATAATATGACAATTTTTCCCTTCTGAGCTTTGCACTGTGCCTGAAAAGTAGGCTTCCAGTATCCATTGTTTCAGATGCTGCACATCTCGTATCTTGATGGTCTGGTGTGGTATATGGGGTACAAAGATAGTGGGGCCATTCTTCATCAGTGGAAACCTCAATGCCACTGGATATCTGAAATTGCTACACGATGATGTGTTGCCCTCTTTATGCACTGAAGATGGCACGTTCCCTGAGTTTTTCCAACAAGATGGTGCACCACCACATTATGGGTGTCAGGTCCGAGCATTCCTACATGAACAGTTTCCTGGAAAGTGGATTGGTAGTCGTGGACCTGTTGAATGGCCACCAAGGTCTCCCGATCTGACCCCCTTAGACTTTTATCTTTGAGGTCATCTGAAGGCAATTGTCTATGCTGTCAAGATACGAGATGTGCAGCATCTGAAACAACGGATACTGGAAGCCTGTGCTAGCATTTCTTCTGCAGTGTTGCTATCAGTGTGTCAAGAGTGGAAGAAGAGGGTTGCATTGACAATTCAACACAATGGGCAGCACTTTGAACACATTTGATAAGTGGTCATAAACTTGTAAAAAACTCATGAAATAATAAAGTTACGTTAAAACCAAGCACATCATTGTTTTTCTTATGAAATTCTCAATAAGTTTGATGTGTCACATGACCCTCTTCCTATTGAAAAAAATTAAGTTGAATCCAAAATGGCCAACTTCAAAATGGCCGCCATGGTCACCACCCATCTGGAAAAGTTTTCCCCTTCCCTTATACTAATGTGCCACAAACAGGAAGTTGATATCACCAACCATTCCCATTTTATTTAGGTGTATCCATATAAATGGCCCACCCTGTAGTTTTAATCCTTCTAACTTCCTAACCAAAAAAAATTGTTTAAAAAATTGTGCAGATGTAAAAGAACTATTTTGTGTGACCTAACTCTCTGGTTTAAGGGCATAAAAATTAAAAGTTTAAAAATTGCAAAATTTTCCCAATTTTGCCAAATTTCTGATATTTTAAAAAATAATCTAGTTATCGTATTTTTCAGACTATAAGATGCACCAGACCATGACCATAAGACACACCTGGGTTTTAGAGAAGGAAAATAGAAAAGAAAATTTAAGCAAAAAATGTGGTCATGATGCTCCCCATCCTGGTATGCATGGCACCCCTCATCCCCATCCCGGTATGCATGGCAGCCCTCAACCCCATCCCGGTATGCATGGCACCCCTCCATCCCGGTTTGCATGGCACCCCTCCATCCTGGTTTGCATGGCACCCCTCATCCCCATCCTGGTATGCATGGCACCCCTCATCCCCATCCTGGTATGCATGGCACCCCTCATCCCCATCCTGGTATGCATGGCACCCCTCATCCCCATCCTGGTATGCATGGCACCCCTCATCCCCATCCTGGTATGCATGGCACCCCTCATCCCCATCCTGGTATGCATGGCACCCCTCATCCCCATCCCGGTATGCATGGCACCGCTCCATCCCGGTATGCATGGCACCTCTCCATCCCGGTATGCATGGCACCTCTCCACCCCAAAATTTTGGAGGAAAAAAGTTCGTCTTATAATCTGAGAAATACAGTATATCTAGAAAAAAAATTACTACTATCCTGACTACTATCATGAAGTACAATATGTCACAATAAAACAATCTCAGAACCACTGGGATATGTTGAAGTGTTTCAGAGTTATTACCTCAAAAAGTGACGCTGGTCAGAATTGAAAAAAATTGGCCTGATCACAAAGGCAAAAACTGGCTCTGGCGCGAAAGGGTTAAATCTATAAGTTTAAAAAATATCTATTTCTGCTATTTTTATTAAAAACACAAAATTCTACTGTGGAAGGGCTAACAAAATGTACTTGTGAACAAATCTTTTGCAAATTACCCAGATATCAAGAGTTTCCAAAAGGTAATTCTGCCCAATTATGGTACATTGGGTAGTAAGAAAAGGGGAGTCAGTGTTTAGCAGGTCTATATTACAGCTCCATAGGGTTTATTACCCCTCTCCCAGGACCTTGTAAGGTGAGGCTCCATAGCTAAGCTACAGTATGGAGATTGGTGACCGCATATCTGGGCAGATGAGTTCATTACAGCTTCACACAGATCTTTACCCGGCGTTTCTAAGCTTCTGAGTAGCAACCTGACTAGTAATATTATTATACAAGATTTGATCATTTATTACATAGTTTGTAAAGCCGAATAAAGACTTGCGTCCATCAAGTTCAACCTGTTAGTCCTGTAATTGCTACAGTTGATCCAGAGGAGGGCAAAAACCCCAAATGATTTAGCCAATCTTCACCTGAGGAAAAATTCCCTCCCGACTCTGAAACCAGCAGTCAGAATAAATCCCTGTATCAACCTACTATTTTATTTTATTTTTAAGTATATGCTGAAATCTGCCTGGTATCTAGAAATGCATCCAGTCCCCGCTTGAACTGGTGTAGTGAATCCGACATTACCGTCTCCTCACTCAGTGAATTCCATATTCTCACTGCTCTTACCGTAAAGAACCCCTTCCTATGCTGGTGCTGAAACCTTTTCTCTTCCAGTCTTAGTGAATGCCCTCTTGTTACCGTAATATCCCTCTTTTTGAATAAATCCCGGGCAAGGTCTCTATACTGTCCCCTAACATATTTGTACACATTTATTATGTCCCCCCTCAACCTTCTCTTTTCCAGGCTGAATAGTCCTAGTTTTGCCAACCTCTCTGGGTATTGCAGTCCCTCCATTCCCTTTATTAATTTTGTTGCCCTCCTTTGTACCTTTTCAAGCTCATTTATATCCTTTCTATATATTGGGGCCCATAACTGAGCACAGTATTCCAAGTGTGGTCTGACCAGTGCTTTGTACAGTGGAAGAACAATGTTCTCATCCTTTGCAGCTATACCTCTTCTGATACATCCCATTACCCTGTTTGCCCTTACAGCAGCGGCCTGACTTTGGGCACTCCAATTTAGTTTGCTATCAATCAAGATGCCCAAGTCCTTCTCCATCTCTGAATTCCCCAATGATTTCCCATTCAGTGAGTACTGGTGACTTCCATTTTTCCTTCCCATATGTATGACCTTACATTTCTCCTCGTTAAACCTCATTTGCCATTTAATGCTCCACCTACCCAGCTTATCCAAATCCCTCTGTAGGTCTTCACTGTCCTCTTTTATATTAATTGTTTTACATAACTTTGTGTCATCTGCAAATATTGATATTTTACTATTTATCCCGTTGACTATGTCGTTAATAAAGATATTAAATAGCATTGGGCCTAGTACAGACCCCTGTGGTACCCCACTAGTGACGCTTACCCAATCTGAGTATATTCCATTTATAACCACCCTCTGCCTTCTATCCTTTAGCCAGTTACCTACCCACTTGCAAACATTTTCCCCCAGCCCCATCATTCTCATTTTGTATACCAACCTATTATGTGGCACGCTATCGAACGCTTTTGCGAAGTCTAGATACACGACATCCACTGGTTCCCCCTGATCTACTCGTGAGCTAACCTCCTCGTAGAAGTCAATCAGGTTTGTTTGGCAGGAGCGATTCCTCATGAATCCATGTTGGTTCGGGATTAAAAGATTATTAGCATCAAGATGCTCCGTAATTGCCTCTTTAATGAAGCTTTCAAAAATTTTGCCCACAACGGACGTCAGACTCACCGGCCGATAGTTTCCGGCGTCACTTTTTGCTCCATTTTTGAATATTGGCACTACATTCGCCTGTCGCCAATCAAGTGGTACAGACCCAGTCTCAACAGAGTCCTTAAATATAAGATATAACGGTCTGTCTATCACATTACTTAGTTCCCTTAGTACCCGTGGGTGTATGCCATCAGGTCCTGGTGATTTGTTTATTTTAATGTTACTGAGGCGTTTCTGTACCCCAACTTGGGTTAGATTAGTCATACTTAGTGGAGGATTAAGCTTGTCACTTCTCATTTCTCCTGTTAGTTCTATTTCCTTTGTGAAAGTTGTCGAAAAAAAATTATTTAATAGGTTAGCTTTATCCTCATCTTTCTCTATGATTTTGCCTTCATCACTTTTTATCGGTCCAATATTATCCGGTTTAATCCTTTTACTATTTATATACGTAAAGAACAGGTTGGGATTTGATCTACTTTCCCTAGCAATACGTCTCTCTGTTTCCTCCTTCGCTATTTTTATTTGTTTTTTACAGGTTCTCGTTTTTTCCTTGTAACACATTAGTGCCTCCTTACTATTTTCCTGTTTTAATCTCTTGAATGCCTCTTTTTTGCTATTTAACGCCCCTTTTACGTTCTTGTTCAACCATATTGGTTTCCTCTTATTTCTGGCCCTTTTTTTCCCATACGGTATATACCTCTCGCACTGAGTATTCAGAATTCTTTTGAAGGTTTCCCATTTACTATTCGTATTCCTTTGATTAAGAACTTTGTCCCAGTCAATAAGTTGAAGGTTTTCTATCAGCTGATCAAACTTCGCCCTCCTAAAGTTTAATGTTTTTGTTGTTCCCTTATTGATAACCCTACTGAAGGGCATTTTGAAATTGATAATATTATGATCGCTATTACCTAGGTGCCCCCCTATCTGTACCTCAGTTATTCTATCAGGCCTATTAGTCAATATTAAGTCCAACACGGCCTTCCCTCTCGTTGGTTCCTGCACTAGTTGGGAGAGATAATTATCCTTAATATTTGTCCAGAACCTTTTTCCTTTCTGAGATCTACAGGTTTCTGTTTCCCAGTCAATATCCGGGTAGTTGAAATCCCCCATTACAATCACTTCATTATGTTTTGCTACTTTGTCTATTTGTCCTAATAGCAGACTCTCATTCTCCTCTGTTATATTTGGTGGCTTATAGCAGACCCCCAATAATATTTTATTATTTTTTGCCCCCTCTATCTCTACCCACATGGACTCGACCCCCTCTTCTCCCTCTCCTATATCTTCCCTTAGTCTGGGTTTTAGACATGACTTTACATATAAGCAGACTCCACCGCCTTTCCCCTGTTTCCAGTCCCTTCTAAATAAACTATAATCTAATAAATTTACCGCCCAGTCGTAGCTATCGTCTAGCCAAGTCTCTGTTATACCTACGATGTCATACCTCTCCTCCGATATAAGCGCCCGCAGCTCATCCTCCTTATTGGTCAGGCTTCTTGCGTTGGTCAGCATGCAAGATAAAACTTTGGGGTTATTTAGCATCCTATTCTTCTCTAATGATCTAACTGTACTATCCCCACCCCCCTCTCCACCCTCATTATATTCACTTCTCCCCTTCCCCCTTGCTTGCCTGACATCCCACCTATTTCCTTGGTTTCCCCCCCCGTCTCTAGTTTAAAAACTCCTCCAACCTATTAGCCATCTTCTTCCCCAGCACCGCTGCACCTTCCCCATTGAGGTGCAGCCCGTCCCTACGGTAGAGCCTGTAGCCGAACGCAAAGTCGGCCCAGTTCTCCATGAACCCAAACACTTCTGCCTTGCACCAACTCTTTAGCCACTTATTCACCTCCCTAACTTCCCGTTGGCGCTCTTGTGTGGCTCGCGGGATTGGTAGTATTTCTGAGAAAACTACCTTGGAGGTCCTTGCCCTAAGCTTCCTACCTAGGTCCCTGAAATCATTTTTAAGGACCCTCCATCTACCACTCACTTTGTCATTGGTGCCGATGTGGACCATGACCGCTGGGTCTTCGCCAGCCCCACCCAGTAACTTGTCAACCCGATCCGCGATGTGCCGGACTCGAGCGCCAGGGAGGCAGCACACCGTTCGGCGATCCCGGTCTTTGTGACAGATTGCCCTGTCTGTCCCCCTAATAATAGAGTCACCCACTACCAGAACCTGTCTTGCCTGCCCTACACTTCCCCCCTCCCCCTCATTACTGGAGCATACACTCCCCCGGCGGTCAGAGGATCTGTCGTGCTCCAATAATGCCGGTTCTGAACCAGCCTTCCTATACTTCTTCCCTCTATCCCTCCTAACTGTTATCCAGCTCCCTGCCTGTTCAGCCTGCACTTCCCCTCTATGCTCCACCCCCAGTATTGACCCATTGAGTGTCTGCTCGGTGAGCAGCAAACTCCATTCCATGTTGTCGATGCTCCTCAGTATCGCTATCTGAGCACTTAGATCCAGAATTTGGGCTTCCAAGTGCACGATATGCTCACATCTCTCGCAGCAGTATGGATCCTCGAGCGGTTGCTCACGGAATGCATACATTGCGCAAGATGTACACTGCACGGCTCCGGCCAACATGGACGTCATTCTAAATATGGGGATACAGTCAGTATATATATACAAGTACAAAACACAATTATTTATATATAGGTGTATGGACGGGGATCAATTAGGGATGTGCAAGTGTATCAATTAGATATCGGCGGGGGATCAGTTAAGTATGGACGGGGGATCAATTAAGTATCAAGTATGGACGGGGGAATCAGCTAAGTAAGTCAGGTGGATTAATTAAGTAAAAAGTAAAGTAAAGAAAGAATGAAATACAGTCAGCAATTCAGTCCTAAGTCCTCCCTTCCAAACTCCCTGAATCCAAAGTCACTGAAAAACAAGTCACACACTTACTTTCGTTCGCACTTACGCTCCGGACACACGCAGCTCGTTCACACTCGCAAACTAAGAGATTTAAAGAGGTTTTTTTTTTGTTTGTTTGTTTTTTCCTTTTCCAGCAATGTACCCTTCACCTCAATGCACTTCCAAAGGACTTGATGCCCAACCAGCTGCCCCTTATAAACCCTTAATTATGACCCCTTCCCCTTAATTAACCCCTTGTGAGTAAATCTACACCTCAGGATTTTAGTGCAATGTAGTTAACCCTTAAATACACAGGTAGTAAACTAAGAAACTAAAACTGTAGTGAGAAAATAGGTTTTAAAAAGCCCAATAAATCTAAACAGGTAGAAAAGCACTCCGCAGGTCACAATGCAGCACTTACCGCAATTCACACAGGTATTTTCTGCAGGATTCCCAATACCTCTTCACTGAAAAACAAGTCACACACTTACTTTCGTTCGCACTTACGCAGCTCGTTCACACTCGCAAACTAAGACATTTAAAGAGTTTTTTTTTTTTTTTCCTTTTCCAGCAATGTACCCTTCACCTCAATGCACTTCAAGCCCAGTCAAGAGAGCTTGTAAAAGAACTTCTACAAGATGTTTCAAGGATGGAAAGAGACTGCCATCTACTGGCCAGACGCAGTCATGCGGAACCAGGATATGCAAGGGAAGTTGCAGGGAGAGCAAGTTCAGACGCTGGACCTGATCAGGTGACTTCCAGGAAGGAGTTCCGGAAAATAAGAGGCCAGCGCGCCAAACCTGAGGGGTCTTTGGCGCCAAGCAGCAGAAAGGAGCAGATGTGTTCCCTGCGTCTTGAGAAACCCCGCGTGACAGGCCTAAGCTAGAGGCCTGTGAGGTGCCACAGCCGGGCACCGGTAAAAGAGCTCCGGATATCTCGTGGATGTTACCTGAGTGCTGTGCCTGCTGAGGAGACTAGGAACCTAATTGCGGTGCTGAGTGAGTTTGTGGAACCCGACGTCGCCCGCCGACAGACGAGGCCTGGACCCCCCTATCCAAGGCTCGAGAGACTGCCTCCAACAGCCAAGGAGAGAGGAGTTGAGAGATGGTTGCCCCAGTAAAGTCATGCCAGCGGAAGCGGAGGAGCTGCATACGTGAACAGGGCCGTCACTTCCACTCTTCACCCACAGTACCGGGGACAATTGGGTTTAGATAATCAGGTTGGGAGGGGAACGGTTGGGACTAAAGGAGCACAACGTGATCTAATTGAATTTATGCGGAAGAGACTCACGGCCTAGCGTGAATAACCGATGACCCCCGCTAGGGCCAAATGTACAGTTAAAGAACTTACGTGGTGTCTCCCATGACTGAGGGCATCACCCTACTTAAGAGACTTCGCCTTACTTAAGAGACTTCACCTTACTTAAGAGACTTCACCCTACTAAAGAGACTGCACCTTACTTAAGAGACTTCACCTTACTTTGAGAGGCTTCACCTTACTTTGAGAGACTGCGTCTTATTTTGAGAGATTTTGACTTTTGCTGATATATTGAATTACTGTTCATTACCCTTGTTACTAATCCCATGTTCAGAATACCTGTTGCATAAAATTGTTTATTTTCATCTCAGACTGTTCTCGCCTTGTGTCTCTGTGCGTTGCATTCCCGCACCTGCATTACATTTGGCGTAGTCGGCAAGATGCAACATTCAGACGCAGAGATGGGGGATCAGTCTGTGGCTGGGTCCGGTCGGACCCATATACCCCTGGGGGCTATGCTCAGCCATCTTCCCAAGTTTTCAGGGGATGGCATGTCACTGTGGGACTGGGTAGAAAGACTGAGAAGTATGCTACGGATGTACCCCCTTGATCCCCTAGCCCAGGCGGAGCTGGCCCTCCTAACCCTTGATGGAGAGGCCCGACAGACTGTGATGTACCGCCCACCTGGGGACCGTGACACTGTGGATAAAGTGATAAAAATTTTAGAGGACATGCACGATGACACTACAGATTTGGGACACTTGCGTTTACGGTTGTTCCAGTGGGTCCAAGGGAAAAATGAGACAGTAAATCAGTATGTTAATGCGTTGCAGGAAGTGACGGCCCATATCACTAAGAAAGCTCGAGATGGGAACCGAGGACTGAGACCATTGGATGAGGTGTTGCGTGACCAACTGATTGCCGGCTTGAAAGACCCTTCCCTGAGGCAGATCCTGAAGGAGCGGCTGTGATTGAGCCCTGATATGGGCTTCCTGGAGGTAGGGGCTGAAGCTAGAGTGCTGGAGAGAGAAGTTCCTGTTCTCAAAGCCCCAGTTAGAAGTCAAGAGGCAATTGCTCCTGGATTCACCAACCAAGAGCCTGATTGGGTACGGGAAATACGTCAGGAAATTCGAGACATTCGGGGTGAGCTGAATGCTATTAGAAAGCCCCCTACTGCCCCCTTGCGGACGGATACCAGAACGAGAGAGACGCTCCTATCCGGCCCCAGCACGACATGTACCAGACCTATCGGCAGAAAGAGGACCGGAGTGCTGGACTTGCGAAGGTAGGGGGCATATCTCCAAAGACTGTCCCAACCGAGAAAGGAGGAGGAGGGTACAGCCGTTAAACTAAAATGCCCCATGGTTGTGGAGCATACCGTGGGGTCTCGTGCTTCAGAGAGTAGAAGAGGGAGCTCTGAAGACATTGTCTCCGAGAGGCCCATCATCTGGGCTGAATTCAATGGGCAGCGGATCCGCTGTTTGATGGACACCGGGTCTCAAGTGACCACTATGCCTGAGACGTATTTCCAAAGTCACTTTCCTGAAGTCACTCGTTCCTGTCGGGAACCCACTGTCAAATTGGTGGCGGCCAATCAACTACCTATCCCAGTAGCGGGAGTAGTATGGATGTCCATGCGGGCATGTGGAAAGGACCTCGGTCGAAAAGGGATCGTACTAACCACAGGGCCCGGAGGCGATGGGCCCATTGTTACCCTGGGCATGAATGTGCTGAAAGAAGTCGGACAGTTCCTGGCTGAGGGCTGTAGCAAAAACAACTGGACCCTCGCCACTCGAGACCCAGCTAGCAAGAGAGTGTTCCAACACCTCGTGAGGGTCAGTCAGATTTAAAAATTGCCCGCTACCTCTCAGTACCTTGGCAAGGTATCGATACCGCCCGAAGCCACAATGACACTGCCGGTGGGACAGACTGTACTCACGTTGCCGGTGCTGGCACATGTGTCCTTAGAGGGCGTGGACATTCAAACTGAACAGATGGAAGGAGAAGAAGCGCCCTCTGGACTCCTGATTGCTCGAACCCTGGGCACCGTGCGGCGCGGCCGAGTACCCGTGCGCTGCATCAATTTAGGTGGCACCAGTTTACAGTTGTTGCCCCGACAAGAGGTGGCGCGAGTGTACATAATTCCAGAGGCCCTTACTAGAGCGGACGCTATAGACCTGGCACCTGTGGAAGGAAAACCATGGACCCTGGAGGTGTCCCTCAACAGCCAGGAGAATGGAAGAGAACCCTTGGCTGGACGCCACCTTCTGGAAGAAATGGAGGCTAATCTGACTTAGTTTTCTGCTGGAGAAGTAAGGCAGATCGAACAACTTCTACAGCGATATCAGGGAGTGTTTGCACAGCATGAAGATGATTTCGGATGCACTCGGGACATTCAGCACGAAATACCCACCGGAAATACTGCTCCCATCCGAGAGAGATATCGGCAGATCACGCCTCAAATGTACAAGGAGGTGAAAGAGCTGTTGGCCCACATTTTGCGGAACGGTGTGATCTGTGAAAGTCAGAGCCCCTGGGCGGCTCCGATCATGCTGGTCCGAAAGAAGGATGGTACCCTGAGATTTTGCGTGGACTATCGAAAGCTGAATGCCTGTACAGTTCGGGACTCCTATCCACTCCCCCGAATTGAAGAGTCTCTATCTGCACTAGGGAGCGCCAAATTCTTCTCTTCCCTCGACCTGGCCAGTGGCTATTGGCAGGTCCCAGTAGCTGAGAAGGATTGCCCGAAGACCGCTTTTGTTCTCCCTATGGGCCTGTTTGAGTTCAATCGGATGCCGTTCGGACTAACAAATGCGCCAGGGACCTTCCAACGGCTGATGGAGAGATGCTTGGGGGACCTCAACTTTGAAGCCACTTTAATATATCTGGACGATATAATTATCTATTCCGCTACGTTTGAGGATCATCTCCGCCGATTGGAACAAGTGTTAGAACGGCTTCAGAGACACGGCCTGAAAATTAAGCCTCGAAAGTGTCGTCTCTTCAAACGAGAAATTGAGTATCTGGGGCACACTGTGTCCAGTGCAGGAGTACACCCAACTGCAGAGAAAGTAGCTGCCGTGCAGAAGTGGCCCACGCCCGCCAACCTAAGGGAATTGAGGGCGTTCCTGGGGCTTGCTGGATACTACCGCAGATTCATTAAAGACTTCGCTAAGATTGCGATCCCGCTCAATGAATTGCTGAGAGGAACAGCTGGGGGAGCCAAGCGACAGCCCATCCAGTGGGGCCCACGACAAGAAGAGGCATTCCGAGCATTGAAAATGGCGCTAACAGATGCCCCAATCTTGGCCTACGCCCACTTTTCGCAGCCTTTCATGTTGTACACCAATGGAAGCTTGCATGGACTGGGAGCAGTGCTGGCTCAAGTACAAGGAGGAAAAGAGCGAGTTATCGCGTATGCCAGCAGGTCACTCCGAGATACGGAGAAGAATCCAGAGAACTACAGTTCGTTTAAGCTGGAGCTACTAGCACAGGTGTGGGCAATGACCGAGAAATTTGCTGAGTACTTGTCAGGGTCAGAAGTGCAAGTGCGGACAGATAACAACCCTTTGGCCCACTTGGAGAATGCCAAACTGGGCCCGTTAGGACAGCGGTGGGTTGCAAGGATGTCCAAATACCAGTATAAGATTGCCTATCGGTCCAAGGCCCTGAACACCCATGCCGATGCCCTGTCCCGGGTGACTCAGGCGGGGCCGAAGGAGGACAGAGATGAGGAGCTCGAAGGCGACGAGATTCCGGATTTCAGCCAGTTCGACGCTGCCCAAGAGACTAGAGAGGAGCCGAAGCCCACTCAGATTCTGGGCTGTTCAAGAGACGAATGGATACATTTGCAGCAATCCGATCCAGACTTAGCAAAATTGAGGGAATGGGTCGCCCTAAATCAAAGACCCGACCAGGAAACCAGAGCCGCTTCACTTCCAACTACCCTACAAATCCTAGGTCAGTGGGAGAGGCTTCTACTGAAGGACGGCTTGCTATGCCGAAGAATCCAGCTGGCTCGAGAGTTTGATGTTACCTGGCAGGTGGTAGTTCCAGGAGCGCTAGTAACACAGCTAGCCCAAGAAGCTCATAGAAGAGGTGCTCACTTCGGAGTAGAAAAGACCTTTCGGTGGTTGCAACGGCTGGTGTATTGGCCTCAACTGCAGCAAGAAGTCGAGGGAGTCTGCCGAGCATGTCGCCAGTGTGAGTTCAATAAGCCCCCGGAACAAAGAGCTCCCATTCAGACCATCCGAACTTCTGCCCCCTTGGAGGTCTTGATGATTGACTACTTGATGATAGGAACTTCATACAATGGTCATGGACACTGTTTGGTCATGACTGATCACTTCAGCAAGTTCGCAGTAGTGACGCCTACTAAAGACCAGACGGCAGAAGCCGCAGCTAAGGCCATCTGTCAAGATTTCATGCGGATTTATGGGTGCCCGAAGCGAATACATTCTGACCAGGGGGCCTGCTTCCAAGGGTGAGTGATGGATGAGTTCTACCGCATCTATGGAATCGACCGTTCCCGAACAACGCCCTACCACCCGCAAGGGAACGGCATATGCGAGCGCTTTAACCGAACCCGGTTATGTGTCCGAGCTGGTGTGAGTGTATAATAATCAAGTTCATGCGACCACCGGCTACACCCCTTACATGTTGCTGTTTGGAAGAAGTGGCCGAGAAATCACTGAACTGGAGCTAGACTCAGAAGACCCCGGCCCGGGCGGTAGCCCAAGTACCTGGATTCGAGAACACCGGCGTCAGCTCCATACAGTGAGAAGACTGGTTGCTCAGAAGTTTCAGGAAGTAGAGCATGCAGTTTGGCCCCCGACGACAGGTGGATCACTTCAGCCAGGAGACCGAGTGCTGGTGAGGGCTAAACGATTTGGAAGTAAACTGGACCATCGTTGGGAGGCGATACCATATCGGGTGGTGAAGAAAGTTCACCCAGACAACCCAGTCTACGAGGTTAGGCCCGAAGGGGATGACGCCGCGACACCCAGGGTGTTGCACCGTAATATGCTGCAACCTTGCTCCTCTGAAGCAGAAGTCTGTAACGGAGTTGGGCCCCCAGACGTATTGGCTGAAGTGCCACATGCAGGAACCTTAGGGGATGAAGAAGGATGGGCCACAATGCAGTTGGGCCCGTCAGAACCGTTGATGCCAACCCCGAGTGGAATTCCAAATGAGTCGGGAAATGATTTGCAATCCCCAGTGGTTGATTCCTCGGATCTCCCGGAGTCACCTCCGCAAGAAGAGCTCCGCAGAACTGAGCGGGCTAATGCCAGAATCCCTCCTAACCAGTATGCTCAGGAAGAGTTCATCTGGTCTCAAATCCAACAGAAAACACAGGAGTGTGCCCAACTCCTGTCTGAGCTTGCACTGCCTGGAAGGAGGCATCAGTTCTGCGAGAAGCCCACTCGCCCGAGGACTGGCGAGCAAATAGGAGGGAGGAAGGTAGCCCAGTCAAGAGAGCTTGTAAAAGAACTTCTACATGATGTTTCAAGGATGGAAAGAGACTGCCATCTACTGGCCAGACGCAGTCAAGCGGAAACAAGATATGCAAGGGAAGTTGCAGTGAGAGCAAGTTCAGACGCTGGACCTGATCAGGTGACTTCCAGGAAGGAGTTCCGGAAAATAAGAGGCCAGCGCGCCAAACCTGAGGGGTCTTTGGCGCCAAGCAGCAGAAAGGAGCAGACGTGTTCCCTGCATCCTGTGAAACCCCGCGTGACAGGTCTAAGCCAGAGGCCTGTGAGATGCCACAGCCGGGCACCGGTAAAAGAGCTCCGGATATCTCGCGGATGTTACCTGAGTGCTGTGCCTGCTGAGGAGACTAGGAACCTGATTGCGGTGCTGAGTGAGTTCGCGGAACCCGACATCGCCCGCCGACAGACAAGGCCTGGACCCCCCTATCCAAGGCTCGAGATACTGCCTCCAACAGCCAAGCAGAGAGGAGTTGAGAGACGGTTGCCCCAGGAAAGTCACGCCAGCGGAAGCGGAGGAGCTGCATACATGAACAGGGCCGTCACTTCCACTGTTCACCCATGGTATCGGGGACAATTGGGTTTAGATACTCAGGTTGGGAGGGGAACGGTTGGGACTAAAGGAGCACAACGTGATCTAATTGAATTTATGCGGAAGAGACTCATGGCCTAGCGGGAATAACCGGTGACCCCCGCTAGGGCCAAATGTACAGTTAAAGAACTTACGTGGTGTCTCCCATGACTGAGGGCATCACCCTACTTAAGAGACTTCGCCTTACTTAAGAGACTTCACCTTACTTAAGAGACTTCACCCTACTAAAGAGACTGCACCTTACTTAAGAGACTTCACCTTACTTTGAGAGGCTTCACCTTGCTTTGAGAGACTGCGTCTTATTTTGAGAGATTTTGCCTTTTGCTGATATATTGAATTACTGTTCATTACCCTTGTTACTAATCCCTTGTTCAGAATACCTGTTGCATAAAATTGTTTATTTTCATCTCAGACTGTTCTCGCCTTGTGTCTCTGTGCGTTGCATTCCCGCACCTGCATTACATGATTGTATATGGGGGATAAAGGAAAGTTGTGTGTCAAATATGACTCCAAGACATCGAGCTTGCTGCTTGGGGGTTTATGGTGGCGCAACCCAAGAAAATTGAAAAGTCAGGTATAGGTAGGTTAGTAGAGAGAGAAAAAACAAGGAGTTCCGTTTTGGAGAGATTCAGTTTCAGATAGAGGGAAGACTTGATGTTAGAGACAGCAGACAGACAATCACTGGTATTTTGTATTACAGTGGCGGTGATGTCAGGTGAAGAGGTGTATAGTTGGGTGTCATCAGCATTGAGATGGTACTGGAAATCAAATCTGCTGATGGTTTGTCCAATAGGAGCAGTATACAAGGAGAAGAGGAGGGGACCTAGGGCTGATCCTTGTGGAACCCCGATAGTAAGAGGAAGATTAGAGGAAGAAGAGCCGACAAAAGATACCGTGAAGGAGCGGTCAGAGGTAGGAGAAGAACCAGGAGGGAGCTGTGTCCTTGAGGCCTATACAGCGGAGCATAGTGAGGAGGAGCTGATGATCTACAGTGTCAAAAGAGAGATCCAGGAGAAACAGCAGGGAGTAGTGACCATTAGATTTAGCTGTTAGTAGATCATTAGAGACTTTAGTGAGGGCAGTTTCAGTAGAGTGTGAGGAGCGGAAACCGGATTGTAAAGGGTCGAGAAGAGAGTTATCTGAGAGATAGCGGATTAGGCGGGAATGGACCAGGCGTTCCTGGAGTTTAGAGATGAAGGGAAGATTAGAGACCGGTCTGTAGTTAGCAGTGCAGTTCTGGTCCAGGGATGGCTTTTTCAGTAAAAGGGTTATGATGGCATGTTTAAGTGAGGAGGGAAAGATACCTGAAGAAAGAGAGAGGTCAAATATTTTAGTTAGGTGGGTAGTGATGTCAAGGTAAAATATATATATTATAGAAAATCAATTATTTTATTTTAATAGATTACCTAATCAGTGTGAATTAATATAGAGATGATGGAATAATCTATGTGTATGTATGTATGCAAATGTGTATATGCACATTGATTATGTTAATAGTTAATGATATATAACAGTTTCTGTTCTCAGGCTATGTGCCCACGATGCAGAAATGCTCCGGATTTTTCCTGAGCGTTTCTGCATCTCCCTGGCAGAAAAAATGTATGCGGATTGTACATGCGGATTTTACATGTGGATTGTACATGCGGATTTTACATGCGTTTTTCCTGCTAGGGACAAGCGGATGTGAAGCGTTCTTCACATGCATTTCCGCATGCGCGTTGAAAAGCGCTTTCCAAGCGATTTTAACATCACTTGGAAAGTGCTTGACAACTTGGTCACACTATATAAATCCATGCAAACGGCATGGATTTATATAGTGGGTCCGAAAGAATGTTAAAAAATAAAAAATAAATGTCATACTTACCTTCTGATGGCCCCCGGTGTCTTTATCCGATGCGTCTCAGCTTGCCGGCACTTGTCTCAGACACTCTGAAGACTGTGGTCAGTGATGAATATTGGGGTTTGCATCGATCCAATATTCATGGGAGATGTATTTTCGACATCGTAGCAAAGGGACGATCATAACGCATTCACTCACATCATTGTAAGGCCAGCCGAACACCCCCAACTTAATATCGTTTAGATGGATAATGCTATCCACGCCATGTTTCATCTCTATAGAAAGGTAAAATCATGATAGAAAACATGACCATGATATTTCCCGCCCGAGACCTCCATGGGTGAAGATATCCTGAAAGTTGGGGATCTCATAAACTTCTAAAAGATCTAGCACCCCTATGACAAGTCCTCATATGAGCTCACCAATAGAAGGTATGTGGGTGTAACCGTGATCTTATTAAATCAGGGCTTGGATTTTGGTCATTGGTCAGTCCTGGAAGGTACAGCTTGCTGTAGTTGTATCTGTTTTCCTAAGGAGTTCTTCTAAGGAGTGCTTCCTTGCGCTAAGCTCTGAGCTATTTCTCTGACACAGGTTTAGCACTTTTCTTTTATTATCTTTTTGATTTTATGTTAATGTATATATCATATTGTTTGTATCATCTTTGTGTATTTTTTATACACACTGCCTACTTTTCAAGATTAGATCACTTGTTTTTATTCTGTTATTCCCACACCCTATCATTTCCTTACTTAGAAAATTGGGCGTGAGGAACGATCAACACGCCCATATGATGGCGCGGTCGAGCATGTAAATTGTAACTCCCTACATGTATTTCTATAGCAGGACGAAGAACGTTTGGCGTTCGAAACGTGTAGGTTTCACAGAGGTCTCCACCTTTATTTATTTTATTTTTGCAATGTGTATATCTTTTTAATGGATTAACAATAAAATCATAATTTTATCTGCAATTGGATCTGGAAGCTGGCGTATCACAATGTCGGTGGATATGCACCTTCTCTTTTTGGTTGAGGAGAAGGTGACTCCTACAGGGTGAGATAGAAAAATGCAATGGGCCTAAGAAGTATCAGGCAGGTAATTGCTTATTACGTGCTTGTTCTACCCTGTGGTGGCTAAGATTGCTCCTGGACCGCTCCTAACAGCGATTCTGCTGCTTCACGTCAACAGAACAGCTCTTCCTCTTCCCGACTGCTCTGTCAAAGAGGCGTGACTGCCAACTTTATGCTGATTGACAGACGGCTACCTGCAGTTAGACAGCAGGGAGCCAGCTGTCAATCAGCATGACACCGGCAGTCACACCCCATCAACAGATCAGAGCGGGAGCTGAAAAATCACTGTCAGGAGCGCTCCGTGACCACTCTGAACCAGCAGATATCAGCGCCTGGCACAACAGGCACATAGTTAGCAAATACTTGCCTGTTAGTTCTTAGGTCCATGGTAAAAAAAAAAAAAAAAAGTCCCGGACAACCCCTTTTAATATTAAGGAGCAGGAATTCTCCGCATGATGCTATAATCAAGAAAACATGAAATTCTCTCCTGCCCAGTCAGTCTGCCCGATCTGTTACACCATGATTACCAAAACCTCGACTCATTCCACTGCCCACTTGTATTACCACTTACCCGGCTCTGATTGGCCCCTGTTACCAGGCCATTGGCTTATCTGACTGCAAGTGCACACTTCTGAACCGGGAGTCCCTGTGGATTTTCACATCCCCTCAATTTGACATAATGAATTTCAGTGGCACAGAGGATTGTTCGGCTAGACTGAACAAACTAGCATCTATTTTTGATAATAAACCGTCAGTGGTGACAACAGAACCGGATGAATTTAAAGATCTCATGTTCCAGATGGAAAACAAAATGACCAGAGAACTTAAAGTTTGGTGGGATCTCACAACCTTGGACACATATATAAAAAAGGAAATGATCCCTAGAGGTCTGCGTTTAAAAAAAAGTCGCCACCACTATATACAATGACGGTTTTCAAGAAGATCAGAATGCGATTCTTAGTCAATGTTCACTGAATCTTATGCACCTCATAATCAAACATGAGGAACTGGAACTGACTTAAATTAAATTGGATATTAAAAATATACAATCGTCTTTGGGGAAATATGTGCAACTAAAAGAATTTAATATTTGTAATGACAAACTGAAATCTAATTTGGCCAAGTTGGAGAACACCATTATGGATATAAAAAGATCCAAGTTCAAAAGGGACAGTGAGGACTATGCGCAGAACAAGATTTATAGTTGGAATAAACAATTACCATCCATCTTAAAAAAAACGCTCCCACAAACGTTTTCAGAGATCTGGAAGAGGGAGTTTTAAGGAGCATGATGATGTTACGGATAATTCTTTTGCTGCCACCTCTGATGATTACTCAGATTCATCTATGAGTTCAATGGGAGAAATGCAACAATTGTATTTTATCAAAAATAAATTATCTAGTGCTGGTGGAACGATTACAAAAAACGGAGGAAGAGGGTGTGGCGCCCCTGAGGGTTCGGTCGCCACAGGGGGGTACTGCATCTTGTGAAAGAGGTGTGATATCTCCTCTCCCAGGTTAGGATGGAGCACCTGTCAGGACCCCACCTCATCACTCAACACTACACACTCCTGTCCTATGGGGGACTAGTATGCACTAGGGTGCTGCCCCAGCAGGATAATGGAGATGGGGGAGCCAAAGATAGGGGGAACCATGTAGTGGGTGAGGGTGGAGGACGCACTTTTAGGTTACACTTGTAGATACATATTTAATAGCCAGCCATCTTAAGTTCAAGGTTGTTTGATTGTGGTCTTCACAGCTGGCAGTGGCCTTGTGTAGGAGCCTGCAGCGTGCTGGAGATGCACGGTCCTCGTGCTCTGGCCTTGAGACGAGGAGCAGGATAGAGTTAACGGAGGTCTCTACCCGGTTAAGGTCCCTGCTTAAGAAGGCCTAGAGGGGAGCTGAGGAGGAGAGCTCCGCAGGCAAAAGGATCCCAGGGAATACGGACCGATCGGCATACGCCACCTGTACTCTCCATTCTGGCCTAGTCAAAGGGACTCCTGCTGCAAGAGGGGTACCGGCCCCCGATATCTGACTTTGTTACTTCACGTCTCTGTCAGAAAAGCCTGAAGGCTAAGTGGTTCCCACCGGGTAACAGACGGAGCGGAGTCGCCACCTGTGCCCTTGCTCTGTGTATAGCCAGAGGGAGACCGAGCCTTGCAACACGCACCGCACACGGACAGGAGAGGCCCAAGGGGGAGATTTCTAGGAACACACTGGTGCTGGGGGTCCTGATAGACGCACCTGAACTACCGGGGTGTGCCGAACCCCCTTCTCTGGTGGCCGCAGAACACTGTGAGGAGCAAGGAGAAGCCTTGCAGCTGACCTCTAGCAACGTGAGTAAAGCTTGGAAGACTACATCCATTGCCTCCGGTCCATTATTGCAGCGGGACACCACACCGCACAACTGCACCTACTACGACTCCCCTCATCCTCCTGTTTCCTCTGCCCTGAGGCCCTGCTCCGCCTGTGGGGAGTAGTACTACAGTCGGCTGCCACAACATCCCGCCTCAGAGGACTGCAGCAGCGCTGGTGGCGCATCACCAGACACCACAGATGGCGTAGTCGTTTATCCACTCATAATTGCCACTCATCAACTAGCCCCTATTTTTAATGTGTGCGCCCTGGGCACGGACCGGGCCGAGACCGCTACTGCATCCCCATTCTACCAACTGGGCCCGCCGTCCGAGTACACCCCTTTCCCAGGGAGGGCTAGCCGCTACTGAAACAGCTAGTGGCGGGTCAAACATCACTGGCGTAGTCGGCAGGATTGCGTGCCTGCAGCAACGGAAGAAGTGATTCCCTTTGCCAGCGGGTACTGTGCGCCTTTACAACAGACTGTCTTTAACACACAAGATGGCGCCCGCCCAAGAAGAACGGACGCCATTGTGTGCAAAAAGGACAACCACCCAGCACCTCCCATCGTGGGTCTGGCTTCCCCCATGGCGCCAACAGCTAGGACCGGCCCTTGCATTAGAGACTGTCCGAGAGGTAGTGTCCGTCAAGACGGATGGGACGTCCCAAGGGCTGCCTGTCAGCCAGCCACCCTGGAGCCGCCCCAAGAGAAGGAGGAGTAAGCAACAACAAGGTGTGGCCACAACAATCCTAGAGACTCCACACCCAGCAGCGAGGATGGAAGCAGTGCAGGAGAGATGCTCCGATGCCGCCCCACCAACTGCTGCCTCGCTCGGAATACGGGGGATTCACCTGACCCCGGAGGAGGCTGAGTTCCTCCGAGTGGAGTCACAGGACCTGACCCGGAGGGTTGCGGAGGCCCAGCGTACGGTGTCCGCAGCATGGAGAGAGGAGGTGCTGCAGAAGATCCGGTCCCGCCGCCAAGGGGCTGCAAGCCAAGAAAGCGGATCAGCAACCCAGGAGGAAGAAACCTCAGAGGCCGCATGCAGCCCAGGACTGGGTAAGATACAAACCCCTGTCCCGGGTGAGAGATGCACGGAGGGCCTATTGGATCTAATGCCGGCACCCCTGTCCCCAGGCGCCATTGTTTGGGAGCAGATCTTCGCTCCGGAGCTGGAGGCCCACGTGTTGTTCTCCGCCGGAGGCCTGCAATGCCTCCCGACTCCCGGCCTAGAAGAGCCTGTGCTTGGTGGGGACACCACCTGCCCCAACCCGGACTGGTCCGCATCACCGAAGGACCTGCAGCAACCCCTGCTGTCGCCGCTGCCAGCGCCTCTGGTTACCTGCCCGGCGGCGGTGGAGATGGTCTGGGACAACCAGGGGGGGAACTAATGGGCTTCCCCCAGGAGACCCGGGCAGAAGCGCGGAGGCGTAAGGACTTCTGCCGCAAGGAGCTCCTCCTGCTGGACAAGGAGAGGCGGGTACGCTGCGAGCGCCTGGAGGTGTGCACTAAGGCCGCCAAGTCCAAGGCCTGCCATAAGGGGGCAGCCCATCCAAGCCCCCGGGAGGAAGGGCTGATCGTCCGCTTCCACGAGGAGGCGGAGTGGGGCTTCATCAGGAGTCCCCAGTTTGCTCAGGACGTATTTGTGAACCGCAGAGACTTCGAGCCACAACTGAGGAGGGATGACCCTGGCCGGAATCTCTACCCGGGTGACTTGGTGTCGTACACCCGCTACCATGGGGAGCGTGGGTGGTACGCCCTGGATGTGCATAGAGTATTCCAGGGTGAGGCCCCTGCGCACCTGCCGGTAGGGGACCGGTCTGGCTCCTTGAGCAAGAACGAGCCTTTCCCTAGGTGGAGGTACCTGGACTAAGCGGCCCCAGAGTCTGTACCTTTGAGTTGACTTGTTGATTGTTTATGTTTATTAGCATGTTTTCCTCCCGGTTTAGAGAGACATTTGTCCCTGCGGACTGGCTGTAGACAGACTCTATTGTATATAGTTATGCATCTATTTAGGTACTCCCTATTGGTTTTATACAAAACCCACTTCTACTTCTACCTCAGACCTCAGAAGCAAAACCTGTCTGGAGTGGCTCTCCTGGAGGTCCAACACAGGATCTCCATGCCCTGCAGCCACCCCAGGGCCTACGTTGAGGGTTTGGGACAGGTCCCTCTTGCTGCTGAACTGCCTCTTTTTCTATTTTCCTACCAAGCTGTCTACGTGCATAATGTCTCTTTGATGTTTTTATACTTTTGTACTATTTATCTGCAACTTTTAAGAATCAGAGCCTCCCGTAATGGGAAGATTGTTGATTGTTGTGAAAAAGCAGATAAAAAGTCTGTACCATGTTTTGCTCTCTTTGCAGCCCGCGGATGTGCGGTGTTTCACCAGGGGGGAATGTGGCGCCCCTGAAGGTTCGGTCGCCACAGGGGGGTACTGCATCTTGTGAAAGAGGTGTTGTATCTCCTCTCCCAGGTAAGGATGGAGTATCTGTCAGGACCCCACCTCATCACTCAACACTACACACTCCTGTCCTATGGGGGGCTAGTATGCACTAGTGTGCTGCCCCAGCAGGATAATGGAGATGAGGGAACCAAAGATAGGGGGAACCATGTAGTGGGTGAGGGTGGAGGATGCACTTTTAGGTTACACTTGTAGATACAGTACATATTTAATAGCCAGGGAATACGGACCGATCGGCATACGCCACCTGTACTCTCCATTCTGGCCTAGTCAGAGGGACTCCTGCTGCAAGATCGGTACCGGCCCCTGATATCTGACTTTGTTACTTCACGTCTCAGTCGGAAAATCCCGGAGGCTAAGTTGTTCCCACCAGGTAACGGACGGAGCGGAGTCGCCACCCGTGCCCTTGTTCTGTGTATAGCCAGAGGGAGACCCAGCCTTGCAACACGCACCGCACACGGACAGGAGAGGCCCAAGGGGGAGATTTCTAGGAACTCGCTGGTGCTGGGGGTCCTGATAGACGCACCTGAACTACCTGGGTGTGCCGAACCCCCTTCTCTGGTTGCCACAGCACGCCATGAGGAGCAAGGAGAAGCCTTGCAGCTGACCTCTAGCAACGTGAGTAAAGCTTGGAAGACTACATCCATTGCCTCCGGTCCATTATTGCAGCGGGACACGACACTGCACCACTGCATCCTCCTTTTTCCTCTGCCCTGAGGCCCTGCTCCGCCTGTGGGGAGTAGTACCAGGGCCGGCTCCAGGTTTTTCTGGGCCCCGGGCGAAAGAGTCTCAGTGGGCCCCTTTAACACATACCACGATTCATGATGCAGAGATACGGCGGAGAAATATATATATATAGTACAATGCAAAGATTTCACTTCATGAGTGATATCTATTGTAAATTCCACAATAGCTCAGAAACCGGTGAATCGCTCCACACAGAATAGTGGCCCCCATATAAGGCTCCATATGGAATACTGGTCCCCATATAACGCCCATACGGAATACTGGCCCCCATATAACGCTTCATACGGAATACTGGCCCCCATATAAGGCCCCATACGGAATACTTGCCCCCATATAAGGCCCCATACGGAATACTGGCCCCCATATAAGACCCCATACGGAATACTGGCCCCCATATAAGGCCCCATACGGAATACTGGCCCCCATATAAGGCCCCATACGGAATACTGGCCCCCATATAAGGCCCCATACGGAATACTGGCCCCCATATAAGGCCCCAAACGGAATACTGGCCCCCATATAAGACCCCATACGGAATACTGGCCCCCATATAAGACCCCATACGGAATACTGGCCCCCATATAAGACCCCATACGGAATACTGGCCCCCATATAAGGCCCCATACGGAATACTGGCCCCCATATAAGGCCCCATGCGGAATACTGACCCCCATATAAGGCTCCATGCGGAATACTGACCCCCATATAAGGCTCCATGCGGAATACTGACCCCCATATAAGGCTCCATGCGGAATACTGACCCCCATATAAGGCTCCATGCGGAATACTGACCCCCATATAAGGCTCCATGCGGAATACTGACCCCCATATAAGGCTCCATGCGGAATACTGACCCCCATATAAGGCTCCATGCGGAATACTGACCCCCATATAAGGCTCCATACGGAATACTGGCCCCCATATAAGGCTCCATACGGAATACTGGCCCCCATATAAGGCCCTATACGGAATACTGGCCCCTATATAAGGCTCCATATGGAATACTGGCCCCCATATAAGGCTCCATACGGAATACTGGCCCCCATATAAGGCTCCATACGGAATACTGGCCCCCATATAAGGCTCCATACGGAATACTGGCCCCCATATAAGGCTCCATACGGAATACTGGCCCCCATATGGAATACTGGCCCCCATATGGAATACTGGCCCCCATATAAGGCTCCATACGGAATACTGGCTTCCATATAAGGCTCCATACGGAATACTGGCCCCCATATAAGGCTCCATACGGAATACTGGCCCCCATATAAGGCTCCATACAGAATACTGGCCCCCATATAACGCTCCATACAGGATACTGGCCCCCATATAACGCTCCATACAGGATACCGGTCCCCATATAATGCTGCATGCAGGCTGTTACCCCCCACATAATGCCCCATACAGGCTGTCCCCCCCTTATAATGCTCCATGCAGGCTGTTACCCCCCACATAATGCCCCATACAGGCCCCTCCCTTTTAATGCTCCATGCAGGCTGTTACCTCCCACATAATGCCCCATACAGGCTGCCCCCCCTTATAATGCTCCATGCAGGCTGTTACCCCCCACATAATGCCCCATACAGGCCCCCCCTTTTAATGCTCCATGCAGACTGTTACCCCCCACATAATGCCCCATACAGGCTGCCCCCCCCTTATAATGCTCAATGCAGGCTGTTCCCCCCCACATAATGCCCCATACAGGCCCCCCCCCTTTTAATGCTCCATGCAGGCTGTTACCCCCCACATAATGCCCCATACAGGCTGCCCCCCCTTATAATGCTCCATGCAGGCTGTTACCCCCCACATAATGCCCCCCCTTTTAATGCTCCATGCAGACTGTTACCCCCCACATAATGCCCCATGCAGGCTGGTCCCCACCTTATAATGCCCCATGCAGGCTGTCACCCCTCCTCATTATAATGCCCCAAGCAGGAATCCCCCCCTCTTTATAATGCCCCATGCAGGCTGTTCCCCACCTTATAATGCCCCATGCAGGCTGTCACCCCTCCTCTTTATAATGCCCCATGCAGGATGCCCCCCCTCTCTTTATAATGCCCCGTGCAGGCTGTTCCCCCCCCTTATAATGCTCCATGCAGGCTGTTACCCCCCACATAATGCCCCATACAGGCCCCTCCCTTTTAATGCTCCATGCAGACTGTTACCCCCCACATAATGCCCCATGCAGGCTGGTCCCCACCTTATAATGCCCCATGCAGGCTGTCACCCCTCCTCATTATAATGCCCCAAGCAGGAATCCCCCTCTCTTTATAATGCCCCATGCAGGATGCCCTCCCCTCTTTATAATGCCCCATGCCTCCATACATTTAAAAAAAAAAAAAAATCAAATACTCACCTCCCTTCTCCTCACCTGCTACCTGCTGCCCGCTGCCTGCTGCCTGCTGCCCGCCGCTCGCTGCTCGGCTCCGAACTCCAGCGTTGTCGGCGTCTTCCCGCTCAGCGCTCCCTGTGACGGCTCAGGGGAGGGCGCGGTGTAAAGACGTCACCGCGCCCTCTGACCTGAGACGTCACAGGGAGCGCAGAGCAGGAAGACAGCTGATCTGCGGAGGCACGGGGAGAGGTAAGTATCGGGCTGCCGGGGCCCTGAGCAAGCGGGGGAGAAGGGCGGGCGCTGACACCGCTCTCCTCCGCCCATAGCCCAGCGGGGTGCGCGACCGCCAGTGGGCCCCTCTGCCTGCTCAGGGCCCCGGCATTTGCCCGGGTGCGCCGGGTGCTGACGCCGGCCCTGAGTAGTACTACCATCGGCTGTCACAACATCCCGCTTCAGAGGACTGCAGCAGCGCTGGTGGCGCATCACCAGACACCACAGGTGGTGTAGTCGTTTATCCACTCATAATTGCCACTCATCAACTGGCCCCTATTTTTAATGTGTGCGCCCTGGGCACAGACCGGGCCGAGGCCGCGACTGCATCCCCATTCTACCAACTGGGCCCGCCGTCCGAGTACACCCCTTTCCAAGGGAGGGCTAGCCGCTACTGAAACAGCTAGTGGCGGGTCACACAAAGGCGGGACGGGACGTAAGCGTAAATGCAAACAAGTGCCCAACACAGAGCAAAAAACCCCATTATTAGAGTCACCTGTTTGGAATCTCTCTAGCTACATCTTATCTGAGAGTCAAATTTCTCTCCTGGCTAAAGGCCTGAGCTTTTCACCTTCTAACGAATTCGACATTTTCAGAACAATTCTGGATGTTAACAAACTAGCACGTAACCTCACCATCCGATGTCATTTTATGGACATGAAAAATCCACAGAATACAGCTTCAGAAGAAGTTTCTCCGAGGACAAGCCAGGATTCCATGTTATTATTCACAGAACAACAGTCTTTATTACAAATGAAACAATTCGAGACGGAATCTTTAATTCCAAATGTAAATTTAAATGAGGACTTTCGGGCTGGTAATCCTTTCTTTTACCCACTTCAGTCCAGACCATTGGTTCTGGATCAGTTCCAGGACTTAATTGAAAAAGAACTAGTGGAATTAAAGAATGAATTATCTTCTACTAATCATTTGGACTCTAATCTGACATATAGAGAAAAAGACGCTCTGAAAAAATGAAAGGATAATTCAGACATACTAGTCCGCTCAGCGGATAAAGGTGGCACTATAGTACTGAATGCAGGATTGTATAAAAAATTGAATTTGATGGATTTAGAAAATAGGGATGTTTATTTGGAGTTAGCTAGAGATCCTACTGTTGAGTTTAATGCTGCTATGTATAATCTATTAAACGAAGGTTTGCACTGAGGGGCCCTAAAAAAAAAATTAATGGAATATTTATACGTAGATCACCCAATTGTTCCAGTTTACCATTCGCCTCCAAAAACACATAAAATTATTTTTCCACCACCTTTAACCCCTTTACTACCCAAGGTGGTTTGCACATTAATGACCAGGCCAATTTTTACAATTCTGACCACTGTCACTTTATGAGGTAATTACTCTGGAACGCTTCAACGGATCCCCTTGATTCTGAGAATGTTTTTTCATGACATATTGTACTTCATGATTATGGTAAAATTTCTCCGATAACACTTGCATTTATTTGTGACAAAAACTGAAATTTGGCGAAAATTTTTCAAAATTTAGCAATTTTCAAAATTTGAATTTTTATGCCCTTAAGTCAGAGAGATATGTCACACAAAATAGTTAATAAATAACATTTCCCACATGTCTACTTTACATCAGCACAATTTTGGAACCAAAAAGTTGACCAGAGATTTCTCATTTTTCCAACAAAATTTACAAAACCATTTTTTTAGGGACCACATCACATTTGAAGTCACTTTGAGGGGTCTTTATGACAGAAAATACCCAAAAGTAACACCACTCTAAAATCTGCACCCCCAAGGTGCTCAAAACCAAATTCAAAAAATTTATTAACCCTTCAAGTGCTTCACAGAAATTTTTGGAATGTGGACGAAAAAAATTAACATTTAACTTTTTTCACAAAAATGTTACTTTAGACCCAATTTTTTTTATTTTCACAGGGTTAACAGGAAAAAATAGACCCCAAAATTTGTTGTTCAATTTCCCCTGACCACACAGATACCCCATATGTGGGGAAAAACCACTGTTTAGGCGTACGGCAGGGTTCGGAAGGGAAGGAGCGCCATTTGACTTTTTTAAAGTAAAATTTGCTTGAATAATTAGCGGACGCCATGTTGTGTTTGGGGAGCCCCTGATGTGCCTAAACAGTGGAAACCCCCCACAAGTGACACCATTTTGGAAACTAGACCCCTCAGAGAACCTTTACAGAAGTTTAAACATGGAGCCATGAAAATAAATAATCAAACTTTTTCCACAAAAATTATGTTTTAGCCCCAATTTTTTTATTTTCACAAGGGTAAGAGGAGAAAATGGACCCCAAAAACTTTTTGCAATTTCTCCTGAGTACGCCAATACCCTATATGTGGGGAAAATACAGTGTTTGGGTGCACGGCAGAGTTCAGAAGGGAAGGAGCACTGTGTGACTTTTTGAACGCAAAATTGGCTGGAATTGAGGGCGGACGCCATGTCACGTTTGAAGAGCCCCTGATGTGCCTAAATAGTTGAAACCCCCCCACAAGTGACCCCATTTTGGAAACTACACCCCTCAAGGATTTTATCAAGTGGTATAATGAACATTTTGAACCCGGTACGAAACATAATTTGATAACATTAGGTCATCATATTGAATAAGTTCTGATTAGTCTTGAGCACAAGTGCTCGCTACTTGAGTTTGCATCGTGTACTCGGGTATGCACCATGTATTGCACGTGCTTGAGTGACATTCTCGAGTCCTGCCCACATGTTTCACGGTTATTAGACACCCAAAACAAACATGCAGGGATTGCTGGTGCATGGCAGGCAATCCCCACACATTTTTTTTGACTGTGAAGCAGAGACTCGAGCACCCGAGATACTCAATGCATACCCGAGCACCCGATGCAAACTCAAGTAGCGAGCACTTGTGATCAACACTAGTCGCCATATCGTCATCTTTTTTTTTGCTTTTGAAAAAAATCCCAAACCTAGCACAACCCTAACCCTAGAGTTTATTTTTTACACCGTTCCTTGTGCAGTATAAGTGATTAGACGACTTTATTCTTTGGGTCGGTGCGATTACAGCGATACCAGAATCCTATCGGGTTTATATGATTGACAGCTGTCTCACACTAAAAGACGCATTTTTTTGCAAAATCTAGTTTTTGCATCGCCATATTTTGAGAGTTATAATTTTTCCATATTTTGGCCGACAGAGTCATTTGACAACTTGTTTTTTGCGGGATGAGTTGACGTTTTTATTGGTACCATTTTCAGGCACGTGACATTTTTTGATCGCTTTCTATTCCGATTTTTGGGAGGCAGAATAAGCAAAAACCAACAATTCAGGAATTGTTTTTTTAATTTTTTTTATGCTGTTCCGCGTGTGGTAAAATTGATGAGGTAGCTTTATTCTTTGGGTCTGTACTTTTACAGCGGTACCACATTTATATTTTTTTTATGTTTTGGCGCTTCTACACAATAAAAGCTATTTTCTAGAAAAAAATATTTTTTTGCATCACTTTATTCTGAGAGCTATAACTTTTTTATTTTTCAGCTGATGGAGCTGTATGGTGGCTTGTTTTTTGTGGAACAAGATGACGTTTTCAGTGGTACCATTTTTATTTATATTCATCTTTTTGATCGCGTTTAATTCCATTTTTTGTTTGGCGGTATGATGATAAAGCATCATTTTTTGCTTTGTTTTTTATTTTAATTTTTTACCGTGTTCACTAAAGGAGTTAACTTGAGACACAGTTTTATAGGTCAGGTCGTTCCGGACGTGGCAATACCAAATATGTGTACTTTTATTGTTTTGTTTGTTTTTTTTCATTATAATATTTATTGATGGGTACATTATATTTTTATTTTTGGTGGATTATTTTTTTTTACATTTTTTTACCACTTTTTTTTACTTTTATACTTTGTCCCACTATGGGACTTTCACTTTTTATACTCTGATCGCCTGTATAACATAGGGATGGAGCACCATCTCTGTGCTATACAGGCTGTCAGCGCTGTAGATGCAGAAGATACTTTGGTCATGCACTGTGCATGATCAAAGTATCTTTCTGCTGTCTGGTGACCCGGATGTTGTCATGACGACATCTGGGTTACCATGACAACCACGAAACCCAGCCTCAGACAGCGCGCGACGGTGGGGAAGAGGTGAGTATGCAGTACTTACCTCCGCAATGCTGTGATCGACTTCGATCGCAGCATTGCGGGGAGTTAATGTGCCGGAGCTGTGCGTGACCGCTCCCAGCACATAGAAAAAATCAGCTCACACCCGGCGGCGATCGCGCCCGCACAGCCTGTGTGTGGCCGAAATCAACAGGGCGTACTAATACGTACCTGGCTCTTAAATCCAAGGGCGCAGGTACAGTACGTATTAGTACGCCCTGGGCTGTAAAGGGGTTAAGACCCATAGTGGTGGGGATTGGTTCCCATGGTGAAAAATTAAGTGCCTGGATGGATTTTTACCTACAGCCTCTGGTTCAGGAAACTCCGAGTTACATTAGGGATTCAAAATTCATAGTGACCATTTTTGATAAATTTGAATGGCCAATAAACTTTGGATGATTGTCCTGTGATGTGGTGGCATTATACCCCCTCAATTCCACACCATATTGCTTTAGCATGTTTAACCTACCACCTTGACACATACAGTTCGTACACTATAGAAATAAAAGAATTTCTGGTCATAGCAGTACAGTTCCTCTTAGAGCGTAATTATTTTAGCTTTGATAAAAGTTTTTTTTTACAGAAAAAAGGAGTCAGCATGGGCAGTAAATTTTCTCCTTCGCTAGCGAACATAGTGATGTGTAGGTGGGAGGAGCTTTTCATTTACCATAATGATAACACATATAGTGGACACATTGTGTGGTACGGTAGATTTATTGATGACCTCCTCCTGGTGTGGGGGGCACACAGGAGGAGGTGGTACAATTTGTACAGTACATCAACTGCAAAAATTTTAATCTTAAATTCACTTAGTTCTACCATTCATCCAAAATTACTTTTTTGGATCTCGAACTTGAGGCTACCAAGGAGAAAGAATTGGTCAAAATTAATCCCCACAGAAAATCTACAGCCTCAAATTCTATTCTATCAGCTAAATGTTGTCATCCGCCACATATTAAGAGAAATATCCCTTACGGTGAGCTAATACGAACAATACGAAATTGTTCAGATAACATCACTTTTCAGAAGGAATCAGAAAAAATGTGTAACAGACTATCCAATAGGTGCTATCCCGAGTGGTCTTTAAGAAAAGCGAGTAGAATTGTCTCCAATATAAATCGGAAAGATATACTCCGAAATAAACAGAAAAATAACATTAACACATTGGATACTAGGGTAACGTTTTCTACCACCTATAGTCCTCAGTATAAGAAAATTACATCTAGAATTAAAAAGTATAACCCTATTATATATCAGAACAAGAAACTAAAAAACCTACTTTCTAATGCCATCCGCTTTGCAGCCAGGAAAGCGCCCGCTCTGGGAACCATCCTTTCTCCTAGCTTATACACCAGTGAGACTAATACTGTACAACCAAATTGGCTCAGCACAAAAGGTTTCTTCAGATGTGGAGCCAATCGGTGCAAAGCGTGTCTACATGCGGTTAAAACAGATCGTTTTATGTCCTTAAGTAATGATAGAGAATATAAAATTCATGATTTCCTCAATTGTAATTCATCAGGGGTTATATACCTTATAGAATGCACCTTGTGTAAGGTCCACTATGTGGGTTGTACCACAGGTGCGCTGAAAGTCCGTATCAGAAGACATCTTTCTGATGCGATTCATTTGGAAGCCATAAATACATCAGCAGTATCGAGGCATTTTGCGAGAGTTCATAAAGGTGACACCTCATTCTTTAAATATATGGAGATAGAGAAGGTATATAGATCCACACGAGGGGGGGATCATAAGTGCAAACTTCTGAACTGGGAGTCCCGGTGGATTTTCACATTGGATACCACAGGGGTTAAATTCAAGACAGGATCTGATACTGCAGTATTAAGAAATATAATTCTGCATTTATTTCCATGCATGTACACTGGGTACGGAAAGTATTCAGACCCCTTTACATTTTTCACTCTTTGTTTCATTGCAGCCATTTGGTAAATTCTAAAAAGTTCATTTTTTTCTCATTAAAGTCCACTCTGCACCCCATCTTGTCTGAAAAAAAACAGAAATGTAGAAATTTTTGCAAATTTAATAAAAAAGAAAAACTGAAATATCACACGAGCATAAGTATTCAGACCCTTTGCTCAGTATTGAGCAGAAGCACCCTTTTGGGCTAGTACAGCCATGAGTCTTCTTGGAAATGATGCAACAAGTTTTTCACACCTGCATTTTGGGATCCTCTGCCATTCTTCCTTGCAGATCCTCTCCAGTTCCATCAGGATGAATGGTAAACGTTGGTGGACAGCCATTTTCAGGTCTCTCCAAAGATGCTCAATTGGGTTTAGGTCAGGGCTCTGGCTGGGCCAGTCAAGAATGGTCACATAGTTGTTCTGAAGCCACTCCTTTGTTATTTTAGCTGTGTGCTTAGGGTCATTGTCTTGTTGGAAGGTGAACCTTTGGCCAAGTCTGAGGTGCAGAGCACTCTGGAAGAGGTTTTCATCCAGGATATCTCTGTACTTGGCAGCATTCATGTTTCCTTCAATTGCAACCAGTCGTCCTGTCCCTGCAGCTGAAAAACACACCCATAGCATGATACTGCTGTTATGATCTGCTACAAGAACTAAGGAAAGAGAGGAAATCTGTCCATACAATAGGACTAAGCTGATTTCCTACAATGCAGCGGGCAACCTGTTCCTTGTGAACAAACCTTTGTCCTTCGTTCGCGGCTAGTCTGAACGCAGACCTATAGATTAAAGGGAGGGGTCCCTAAAAGAACTAAGGACTGGGACAAAATTGGACACCTCCTGGCAGAAGTAGTATCAAAAGAAGACAAACAGACAAAAGTACTTAGTGGTCCAAACACCAAACAAACTAGAGAGATACAGTAGGTACAAAGCACCTGGCCAGATTAAGAGTCAAAGTAACACTGAAGTCCAGCAAAGCCTGAAGGGCGGAGCTGGAATAAATAGGCAGAAGGTCACGTGACCACAAAATAGAAAAAACTAACAGGAGGGTTCTAACAACTGCCACCACCATGTTTCACTGTTGGGATTGTATTAGGCAGGTGATGAGCAGTGCCTGGTTTTCTCCACACATACCACTTAGAATTATCACCAAAAAGTTCTATCTTCATCTCATCAGACCAGAGAATCTTATTTCTCATAGTCTGGGAGTCCTTCATGTGTTTTTGAGCAAACTCTATGTGGGCTTTCATATGAGGAGAGGCTTCCGTCTGGCCACTCTGCCATAAAGGCCCAACTGGGGGAGGGCTGCAGTGATAGTTGACTTTGTTGAACTTTCTATCATCTCCCTACTGCATCTCTGTAGCTCAGCCACAGTGATCTTGGGGTTCTTCTTTACCTCCCTCACCAAGGCTCTTCTCCCACGATTGCTCAGTTTGGCTGGATGGCCAGGTCTAGGAAGACTTCTGGTGGTCCCAAACTTCTTCCATTTAAGGATTATGGAGGCCACTGTGCTCTTATGAACCTTGAGTAACGCAGAAATTCTTTTATAACCTTGGCTAGATGTGTGCCTTGCCACAATTCTGTCTCTGAGCTCCTTGGGCAGTTCCTTTGAGCTCATGATTCTCATTTGGTCTGACATGCACTGTGAGCTGTGGGGTCATATATAGACAGGTGTGTGCCTTTCCAAATCAAGTCCTATTAGTTTAATTAAACACATTTGGACTCCATTGAAGGAATAGAACCATCTCAAGGAGGATCACAAGGAAATGGTCACCATGTGACTTAAATATGAGTGTCTGAGCAAAGGATCTGAATACTTATGACCATGAGATATTTCAGTTTTTCTTTTTTAATAAATTTGCAAAAAAAATTCTACATTGCTGTTTTTTTCAGTCAAGTTGGGGTGGAGAGTGTACTTTAATGAGAAAAAAAATGAACTTTTTAGAATTTATCAAATGGCTGCAATGAAACAAAGATTGAAAAATTTAAAGGAGTCTGAATACTTTCCGTACTCACTGTATGTATCTATATACACTGCTCCAAAAATAAAGGGAACACTTAAAACAACAGAATGTAACTCCAAGTAAATCAAACTTCTGTGAAATCAAACTGTCCACTTAGGAAGCAACACTGATTGACAATCAATTTCACATGCTGATGTGCAAATGGAATAGACGATAGATGGAAATTATTGGCAATTATCAAGACACCTTCAATAAAGGAGTGGTTCTGCAGGTGGGGACCACAGACCACATCTCAGTACCAATGCTTTCTGGCTGATGTTTTGGTCACTTTTGAATGTTGGTTGTGCTTTCACACTCGTGGTAGCATGAGACAGACTCTACAAACCACAGAAGTTGCTCAGATAGTGCAGCTCATCCAGGATGGCACATCAATGCGAGCTGTGGCAAGAAGGTTGGCTGTGTCCAGAGGCTGGAGGCGCTACCAGGAGACAGGCCAGTACACCAGGAGATGTGGAGGGGGCCGTAGGAGGGCAACAACCCAGCAGCAGGACCGCTACCTCCACCTTTGTGCAAGGAGGAACAGGAGGAGCACTGCCAGAGCCCTGCAAAATGACCTCCAGCAGGCCACAAATGTGCATGTGTCTGCACAAACGGTTAGATACCGACTCCATGAGGGTGGTATGAGGGCCCGACGTCCACAGATAGGGGTTGTGCTCACAGCCCAACACCATGCAGGACGCTTGGCATTTGCCACAGAACACCAGGATTGGCAAAGTCGCCACTCGCGCCCTGTGCTCTTCACAGATGAAAGCAGGTTCACACTGAGCACATGTGACAGACGTGACAGAGTCTGGAGACGCCGTGGAGAGCGACATCCTTCAGCATGACCGGTTTGGCAGTGGGTGAGTAATGGTGTGGGGTGGCATTTCTTTGGAGGGCCGCACAGCCCTCCATGTGCTCGCCAGAGGTAACCTGACTTCCATTAGGTACTGAGATGAGATCCTCAGACCCCTTGTGAGACCATATGCTGGTGCTGTTGGCCCTGGGTTCCTCCTAATGCAGGACAATGCCAGACCTCATGTGGCTGGAGTGTGTCAGCAGTTCCTGCAAGATGAAGGCATTGAAGCTAAGGACTGGCCCGCCCGTTCCCCAGACCTGAATCCGATTGAGCACATCTGGGACATCAAGTCTCGCTCCATCCGCCAACGTCACGTTGCACCACAGACTGTCCAGGAGTTGGCGGATGCTTTAGTCCAGGTCTGGGAGGAGATCCCACAGGAGACCATCCGCAACCTCATCAGGAGCATGCCCAGGCGTTGTAGGGAGGTCATACAGGCACGTTGATATATATATATATATATATATATATATATATATATATATATATGCCTTTTTGTCATTCTAGTAGTAGGGCCATAATTAAGACATGATTTGTTGAAACGCGTAGGTCTGTAAGCTATGATAGTTGCACATTTGCTGTATTCTTTGTGGAGCAGTATTAGATATGGCTAATAAAAGCTAAGTTTTAATATTTTTTCTACTAAACAAACCTTTACGCTGGATCATTTGCACTTTTCCCTTGTCTGACTACACTTACGTTTCGCCCTGGTACCACTTATCTGCATCTCCAGAAGTTTCCCATTTCTCTATTATACTCTTCAAATTACATTTTGAGACTTTCTCCTCCTGTTGTTGCACATATTTTATTCCCTTCATCTGCACAGGTATCATTAATCTATCAACTATAATGGCCGTACCAGGTCCTGCAGGTCCTGTATCCCGTACACATGACGTGGGCAGTGCACGGCATGCCGCTAGTTTTTATTCTGAGTGCTCTTATATACGGTGGTAGTTTTACACAATGTTGAGCCTGTGATCTGCAGAGTGAAATGTCTGATTGCTAGAACAGAAGTATACGGCAGATTCTACAGCATGGATACATAAAGGACGTCCTGGGGGAATATACCTCCCTCCAACACTCGTCCAGTCCCTGTCTCACACTAGAGACATTTATAATAACTCCAGGACTATGGAGCTGGTCATTTTCTCATAATCTGTGGCCATTATTAGTGATCTCGCATTGTACGGTAATATCACCCTGGAGGTTGTGATGTATTTAGTGTAATAGCGCCATCTAGAATATACAGTATATATCAGGCGATACCATGCTTTCTATAGTTAGTCGTCTTATGTGCCCTCTATAGCTATCTATTATACTTTATATTTCTTTATAATAATTTATAATAAATTACTCGATAGTTTTACAGCTTTATGATGTTTATTAATCTGCTGTAATTATAAAAGAAAGTCCAACCTTACAGTGGACACAGGTGGAAGTGTCCTCCATGATGGTGTAGGCTGAGGTGAAGCAAGTATATAGTCAGTGGGGGATCAAGATGACCAGTATTCCCCAGGGTTCCTTGTTATCAGGGAGGGACCCGGTGTATGCAATCAAAAGATCTTATCCTCTGACCGGCTGTGTGCCATCAACAGGTAATAATCCTCTGTCCGGCTGTGTGCCATCAACAGGTAATGACCATCCGGCAGTGCGACATCAACTGGTCATCACCCTCCAGCTGTGTGCCATCAACAGGTAATGACCATCCAGCAGTGCGCCATCAACAGGTAATGACCCTCTGGCTATGGCCATCAATAGGTCATCACCCTCCGGCTGTGTGCCATCAACAGGTAATGACCATCCGGCAGTGCGCCATCAACAGGTAATGACCCTCTGGCTATGGCCATCAATAGGTCATCACCCTCCGGCTGTGTGCCATCAATAGGTCATCACCCTCCGGCTGTGTGCCATCAACAGGTAATGACCATCCGGCAGTGCGCCATGAACAGGTAATGACCATCCGGCTGTGTGCCATCAACAGGTAATGATCCTCTGTCCGGCTGTGTGCCATCAACAGGTAATGACCCTCTGGCTATGGCCATCAATAGGTCATCACCCTCCGGCTGTGTGCCATCAAATGCTTTTATCTTCTGTCCAGTTTTGTGTCATCAAGAGGTAATGACCCTCCAGCTGTGGGCCATCAACAGGTCTTCACCCTTCGGCATTTAGGCTTCTTGTCTTCTGTAAGATGCGATTCTTGAGTCTCCTGATGTTAAAAAATATTTAAAAAATCACCGATTAAACTAATAATCTATGTAGTACATAAGCATCACAATTTATAATCTATCTAGTGCATAAGTATGACAATTTAGCTCACAGAACATACACTATGCTAAAACATTAGACCCTACAAGCAGACATTTGCTAAACTAACATAAATATAACTGACAAATCAGTAGAAAAATCGTCACCAATGGCACAGCTCTCTTCACATCAACCTGTAACCATAGTAGATAAGAAATAGAGGACAATGCTCATAGTCAGTTATCAACAATTCGGCATGGGGCATCCCACCAGAGACATTATAATATCTAGTAGATTATAGATGGCAATAGAATTTACCAACAAGCACATAGTACGCCAAACTCAAGTACATAGTATGCCAAACCTCGACACGTTTTCCAAAAATAGGTTCATCAGAAGCACATACTAGACAGTGATACTTAGCAAAGCGTTCATAGATATATGCGCCATATGATAAGGTGCTAAAGTGCAAGTATGTGACAAAATATCCATTCGATTTCAGGTGCAATGCTGACTTGTATGTAGTAACATGGTGCCCATCAGACAGCATGTATAGGACTAACCTGTGATGAAAACACGAGCAATGGGAAAGTTCAAGCAGTTGCCTTCTCAATCTTCCTCGCCTCTAAGACATCTAAGGAAACATCTTCTCCTCTTGATTTTGGGTGGAGGTGTTGTAGGCATTTCAGTCTCTGGCATTCTAGGTTCTGACATACTAGGTTCTGACATGGTAGGTTCTGGTGTTCTAGGTTCTAGTGTTCTTGGCTCTGGAATTCTGGATTGTTGGCTTCTCTGAAAAATCAGTAACCTCTCTTTATGCTCCGTGGAATTTCGAGCTCTTCTTCCTATATTGTTGTGAGGGATCATTCTGACCCAGACAATATCACTGAATGCCACTTTATAGTTGCAACTAGGAACCTTTTTCGCATCCTGCGGTGCAGGAGCCATGGATGGAGTAGAACATTTGCCATTGGGCAGGACAGGTGTTCTCCTGGAGTCTTGCTCCTGAATCTGAGGGATGCAAATCGGCTCCTTACAAGCACTTTGTCCCTTCAGAATGGTTTTGTTCTCAGGAGTTTTCTGATTGTTTCACCAGGTTCAGACATTGCCCACTTGCTCAGGACAAGACTTAAGGCCAAATACTCTAGTATTGTCAGTAGTGTCATCACCGCAACAAAAACTGCATCACGGAAGAGCCAAAGAGGAAGATTGATGGAAGCTTGATAGGTGCTTCTCCTGAGATCCACGGGTAGTGGGTCATCCTATAATAAAGAAAAAAAACATAATTAAGTCCTGTATATTTATACCCAATCCAGTCAAACAGAGAGCCCTTGTTATTATACAGTGATGGATACATTATCAAGCAACTTTCAGAAATATCCCATTGAGAAGATCAGGAAGAAGTTTGGGATTCACCTCCAGGGTCCATGGAATATTATTTACAGTTGGACTTTCATATGACGGACGGTCACGTGTCCAGTATGAGAAGTCCTGCAAGAGGCGATATTATCATTAGCTGATCCTTGTGACCTCCATATTGATGAGAACATACTCGCCCTCAGTGTACTGTAATGTGGGGGGTAGAGCAACGTAAAGCACAGAAATGATAGGATGATACTCATCATCTCCAGAGGTCTCTCAGCACCAAGGTATGGTCAATGAGATACAAGCTGCAGATGGGCGGAGGCTTCTAATATACCCAGGGGTGACATCACAAAGCCCTCTGTGACATCATTGCACAGTTCTATCCATCATGTCACTGATACTTTGGACCTAACTAAATGTCTAAAAGAGAACCCTTCCACATGATTTCCAATCACGGAGCAGCTTCAGTTTTTCAAGAAAAGTTTAAAAAATATAATCTGTGCTGTGATTGGTCACAATGGCACATGAAGCAGAACGTCTTTAGATCTTTTAAAGGGAAAGTGTCAGCAATATTTTTACAATTGTAAAATTGTAATGTATTTATATTTATATATAAATACACATATATATTTAAAAAGGTTTTAATGGTATAAAATCTGAAAAAATATTTTAACTGTTTTGATGTTTTCATCTTGTAGACACTAGGGGGAGCAGCTGCTGACATTTCCATGAAAACAGAATACAGCTAGCTCGCATTACGACTGCAGTAAAAGTGGGCGGGATCTGCTCACATGGGTGTGATGTCACTCCTCCCCTTCTGGGCGTTTGCAAAAAGGTAAATGAGACTGTAGTTTAGGATCACAGTGCGGAGCGATCACTGGTGACTGCAAAGTGATATATAAGGGACAACACCAAAGTCATTAATCACTACAAGGACAAGGCAGGAATGTGGGAGTCAGAGGGGTCACCCCACACTTATATCCCCTCTGACTGTCACTTCCTAAGCTCCTTTCCCTGCCATAACCTCTTATTCCCGCAGGTAAATTCTTACAGGACCCCCCTCCCCATCCCCTTCCCCTGCCGCAGCTGATTCTAAACGTCCTCCATATGTAATAATAGACAGGTACTCACCGGCAGCCTATGGTAATTCACAGGGTAGAGCAGGGTACAGCACAGAAACAATATGGCGATCCTCATTGTCTACAGGGGGTATCTCAGCACCAAGATATGGCCAATGAGATATGAGCTCCAGGTGGATGGAGCCCCCTTATATACCCCAAAGGTGACATCACAACGCCCTCTGTGACATCATCACCCACAACATTCCGTCACATGACATCACCCAGCACCAGCATCATGTGACCCAGCGTAAATAGAAACGGTCCCTGTTGCCTATAGCAACTATTCAAAACTAAGTTTAAACTTTTCCAACAGCTAAAGGCGACTCTGTGATGGCAGTTTCTTCTTGTGGACGGTTGTGATAAATCTGCAGAACATCTACATAACGCGACATGTAGAAAATCCTGTCTTTTCCCCTCTGTTCTTCCTCTGGTGCTACAGAGACCGATAGAAGGAGCTTTTCCAGACCTTACAGTGCACAATATGGGACCTAATCACTGATATCCCAGATCTCCTCAGTACAAGCATACCGCCAACCTATGAGGACTAGAAAGAGGGCGAAACCATGCGGCACGCGTAGTCTGACCACGCCCCTATCCACACCCCAAGCCACGCCCTTTTTATACCTTGGCAGGAGGAGATGTCTGTACAAAGCGCAAGTTATCAAAAGGCTGAAGGAACACTTTATCAACATGAATGAAGGTTTTGAAGGGCATCCACTGTCCGGGCACTACCGGAAGTTCCAGAACCAATGTTATAAGGACACTAAGTTTTGTGGGATCCGATTAGTCCCCAGAAAATGGAGGGGAGGTGATTACCTGAGATTAATGTCGCGGATGGAATCCAAATGGATCTTTACATTAAATAGCTTGGCTCTGAAGGGCCTTAATCACGAGAGTCAGCTGTATGCCTTCAACTCGCAGCGGTATATACTGTATGTATTTTTTATCCCAGTACCAATTGAACATTTACATTGCACTTTTATGAACCTCCTTATATTTTATCAATATAATATGTCTTTTGGATATATTCCTTTGAATCCACCTATTTTATATATGTATTTGTTTCTATACATTGATACCCCTATTGGAGATACAATATAATGTTTTTATTTTTCTCCTTCATTTTTTCCTTTTTATCTCTTGATGGTACTAAGTGCCGAATTTATACTATCCTGGTAATACACACTGATTAACAGACTGTTTTTTATAGCCATCAGAAATATAAGTATATAATTTTTATTCATTTTTAACTAATTGTGAAAGTTTGAACAAAGTCTTTTTTATGATTATTTTTTTCACACACAGTCTATTCTTATTGGAATTCTATCTTAGTTCTATTGCACCTCCATATGTCCTTTTGCACCGTCTTGATAGTATTGGATCTTCCTCCATTTCTTTGGTTGTATTATCTTTGTGGGGGGCGTTTGGACTTTATTAGGTTACCAGTTTGACTACCAGCGAGAAGCTGACGAAGAGGAACTGTGAGTCCTCGAAACGCGTAGTTTTTTTTGGCCTATACAGGACATCGAAGGAGAAGGAGAGAGTCAATGCACAGGGATAAGCCCTCCTGATATCCAGAAGATATATATAACCATATCATATTATTGATACAAAATATAAAAGCACAGAGTCAATAAAATCACTTAAAAACACCAAACCCCATCCTTACTTTGCAAGATACCTATTCCAAAGGTGTATCTAGGTTTTCTGGCACCCGATGCAGCAGGGGCTGGCTGGCACATTTTAGCCTGGGGGGCAAGCACACAGCAGTGGCCCATGAGTAGCGGCCCATCCTTAACATGTTTATTACCAGATGCATCATAAGCCTATATTCACACGACCGTATTGTCTAAGTGCTGCCCGTGAAAAAAGCTGACAGCACTTGGACCAGTTCAGATGAGTGTTTGTAGTGGTCAGACATAGTACATATTATTCTTATGTATTACTATTTTTAAAGCAGATATACCTTTTTGGAGATGTAGTACCAGGGGCGGACCTACCGCCCGTGCAGCCGGTTCATTGAACGGGGGCCCCCGAGGGAGAGGGGGCCCCTCCAGCCTCCAGCAGGGCCGCCATCATGGCATGACTGCACTGACTCCAGCATGGGGCCCGGCCGGTTGGGGCCCCCTCGGAGCCCCCCTCTTGTGCGTCTCCTCATGGGGACCCCCCCCCGCAGGACCCCCCGCCGTCACATGACCGGAGATGTGCCTGCGCTCAGCATGGGCCCCATGCTGAGCGCAGGGACATCTCCGGTCACGTGACGGCACCGGCACAATTCTTACCCCTCCCCCTGCCTCCGCAGTGTCTGCCGCGTCCTCTGACTGTGACGTCTCAGGTCAGAGGGCGCGGTGACGTCTTTACACCGCGCGCTCTCTCTTAGGTGCAATACAACTGTCCCTCTCTGCTCTTGGACCTGAATCCTGAGACAGGTCGTCCAGCTCTCTCTAACCCTGCCCCCAGCACCAGCTTTTATTGGGGCAGCCAGCTCCCCCTACTGGCCTGAGACAGGAGGTACTGCATGCTAATATTCCCCTGACTAGAGAACCTCCCCCTTGCTCTCAGACACAGCTTTATTACATTTTGTGGCATCCAGGCCAGGGTGACACATATACAGTATCAGTCCCCACACAGCCTCCTGCATACAGTGTGAGGACCCACACAGCCTCCTGCATACAGTGTGAGGACCCACTGTGTGAGTACAGTGTGAGGACTGGTCGTCGGATATGTTGCACGCTTATTGAGATGTGTTATTGACAGCTCTATCATTTTTCTTGCCACTGTCTTATTAAATATACAGGTTGGATACATTTGGTGTTCATGCCATATAAATTCCTGTTTATAACGAGTACATATTTATGATAGGTAGCTTTGTTTTACTACCATTGGCAGGCATTAACTGGATTTTAGGTCCTAGTGACGTTTTATATCTTTTTTACCTACGTATTCATTAAAGGTTATGTTTTAACCTCTTTCACTACTTTAATTGCTTCATATTACCTTTATTGAGTGGTGACCTGTATGATAGTGTGTGAGCACCAGCTCCAGGCGTCCCTGAAGAGGGGCAGGGAAAAAGTAAAGGGGGCAGTGGGAAGGGGGTTTATCCAAGGAGGGGTGAGGTCAGCAGACTATGAGAGACAGACTAATCCTAAACCAGGGGTCTCAAACACACGGGTCGCATGTGGCCCTTCAGACTGGTTCATGCGGCCTGTGTGCACCATAGACCCCGATCGCGGCCCGGTCCAGGAGCTGCCGACAGCTGCACTTTAGTTCAGTGTATTGCTGCGCAGAGACCGGCTCTCTGCATGATATAATACCAATGCCAGTCACCGGCCTATCAGAGGCCAGCAGCGGACATCCGCGTCCCAGCGCAGCCGTGCATGACATCACTAACATGGGTAGATGTCAGCTGCTGGCCTCTGATAGGCCGGTGGCAGGCATTGGTCTCTGCGCAGCAATACACTGAACTAAAGCGCAGCTGCCGGAAGCTCCTGGACCAGGCCGCGATCGTCAAGGGGTCTATGGTGCCTGCGCCCGCATATGCAGAAAGGACACCGAGGGAACGGAGGACAGGTTAGAAGAGACTTTTTTTTACTTATATATGTATGTGAAGAATGGAACAGCGGACATTCCTACAATATAGGGACCTGAATGGGGACATTCCTACAATATGGGAACCTGGATAGGAACATTCCTACAATGTGGGACCTGGATGGGGACATTCCTACAATGTGGGACCTGAATGGAGACATTCCTACGATATGGGGACCTGGATAGGAACATTCCTACAATGTGGGACCTGGATGGGGACATTCCTACTATGTGGGACATGAATGGGGACATTCCTACAATATGGGGACCTGGATAGGAACATTCCTACAATGTGGGACCTGGATGGGGACATTCCTACAATGTGGGACCTGAATGGGGACATTCCTACAATATGGGGACCTGGATAGGAACATTCCTACAATGTGGGACCTGGATGGGGACATTCCTACAATGTGGCACCTGAATGGGGACATTCCTGCAATATGAGGACCTGGATGGGGACATATCTACAATATAGGGAACTGGATTGGGACATTCCTACAATGTGGGGACCTGGATAGGAACATTCCTACAATGTGGGGACCTGGATAGGAACATTTCTACAATGTGGGGACCTGGATGGGGGACATTCCTACAAGATGGGGACATTATAACAAGATGGGGACCTAGATGGGGGACATTACGACTAGATGGCGACCTGGATGGGGGACATTACGACAAGTTGGGGACCTGAATGGGGGACATTACGACAAGATGGGGACCTGGATGGGGCATTACTACAAGATGAGGACCAGGATGGTGCATTACTACAAGTTGAGCACCAGGATGCGGCATTACTACAAGTTGAGGACCAGGATGGGGCATTACTACAAGATGAGGACCAGGATGGTTCATTACTACAAGATGAGGACCAGGATGGGTCATTACTAAAAGATGAGGACCAGGATGAGACATTACTACAAGATGAGGACCAGGATGAGGCATTAGATGAGGCATTACTACAAGATGAGGACCAGGATGAGTCATTAACCCCTTTACAACCCAAGGTGGTTTGCACATTAATGACCAGGCCAATTTTTACAATTCTGACCACTGTCACTTTATGAGGTAATTACTTTGGAACGCTTCAACGGATCTCCCTGATTCTGAGACTGTTTTTCGTGACATATTGTACTTCATGATTGTGGTAAAATTTCTTCTATATCACTTGCGTTTATTTGTGAAAAAAAATGGAAATTTGGCAAAAATTTTGAAAATTTTGCAATTTTCAAAATTTTAATTTTTATGCCCTTAAATCATAGAGATATGTCACACAAAATAGTTAATAAATAACATTTCCCACATGTCTACTTTACATCAGCACAATTTTGGAACCAAAATTTTTTTTTACTGGGGAGCTATAAGGGTTAAAAGTTGACCAGCGATTTCTCATTTTTCCAACAAAATTTAGAAAACCATTTTTTTAGGAACCACATCATATTTAAAGTCACTTTGAGGGGTCTTTATGACAGAAAATACCCAAAAGTGACGCCATTCTAAAAACTGCACCCCTCAGGGTGCTCAAAACCACATTCAAGAACTTTATTAACCCTTCAGGTGCTTTACAGGAATTTTTGGAATGTGGAAGAAAAAAATTAACATTTAACTTTTTTCACAAAAATGTTACTTTAGACCCAATTTTTTTTATTTTCGCAGGGGTAACAGGAAAAAATAGACCCTAAAATTTGTTGATCAATTTCTCCTGAGTAAGCAGATACACCATATGTGGGGGAAAACCACTGTTTGGGCGTACGGCAGGGTACAGAAGGGAAGGAGCGCCATTTGACTTTTTAAATGTAAAATTTGCTTGAATAATTAGCGGACGCCATATTGCATTTGGGGAGCCCCTGATGTGCCTAAAAAGTGGAAACCCTCCACAAGTGGTGACCCCATTTTGGAAACTAGACCCCTCAGGGAACTTATCTAGATGTGTGGCGAGCACCTTGAACCCCCAGGTGCTTCACAGAAGTTTATAACATTGAGCCGTAAAAATAAAATTTTTACATTTTTCCCACAAAAATGTTTTTCAGCCCCACTTTTGCATTTTCATAAGGGTAACAGGAGAAATTGCACCATGCAGTTTGTTGCACAATTTCTTCTGAGCAAGAAGATACCCCATATGTGGGGGTAAACCACTGTTTGGGCACACAGCCGGGTTCGGAAGGGAAGGAGCGCCATTTGAATTTTTAAATGTAAAATTTGCTTGAATAATTAGCGGACGCCATATTGCATTTGGGGAGCCCCTGATGTGCCTAAACAGTGGAAACCCCACACATGTGACCACATTTTGGAAACTATACCCCTCAGGGAACTTATCTAGATGTGTGGTGAGCACCTTGAACCCCCAGGTGCTTCACAGAAGTTTATAACATTGAGCCGTAAAAATAAAATTTTCACATTTTTCCCACAAAAATGTTTTTCAGCCCCCACTTTTTCATTTTCATAAGGGTAACAGAAGAAATTGCACTATGCAGTTTGTTGTTCAATTTCTCCTGAGTTAGCATATACCCCATATGTGGGGGAAAACCACTGTTTGGGAGCGCGGCAGGGTTCGGAAGGGAAGGAGCGCCATTTGACTTTTTGATTGTAAAATTTGCTTGAATAATTAGCTGATGTGCCCCTGATGTGCCTAAACAGTGGAAATCCCCCACAAGTGACACCATTTTGGAAACTAGACCCCCAGGGAACTTATCTAGATGTGTGGTGAGCACCTTGAACGCCCAAGTCCTTTACAGAAGTTTATAACATTGAGCCGTGAAAATAAAAAAATCTAACTTTTTCCACAACAATGATGTTTTAGCCCCAATGTTTTTATTTTCACAAGGGTAAGAGGAGAAAATGGACCCCAAAAACTTTTGTGCAATTTCTCCTGAGTACGCCAATACCCCATATGTCGGGAAAATACAGTGTTTGGGCGCACGGCAGAGTTCAGAAGGGAAGGAGCACTGTGTCACTTTTTGAACGCAAAATTGGCTGGAATCGATAGCGGACGCCATGTCGCGTTTGAAGAGCCCTTGATGTGCCTAAATAGTTGAAACCCCCCACAAGTGACCCCATTTTGGAAACTACACCCCTCAAGGATTTTATCAAGGGGTATAGTGAACATTTTGAACCCAGAGGTACGACACAAAATTTGATGACATTAGGTCATCATATTGAATAAGTTGTCATTAGTCTTGAGCGCAAGTGCTTGCTACTTGAGTTTGCATCGGGTACTCAGGTATGCACCATGTATCACATGTGCTCAAGTGAAATGCTCGAGTCCCCTTCCGCATGTTTCACGGTTATTAGACACCCCCAAAAAAACATGCGGGGATCGCTCGAGCATGGCAGGCAATCCCCGCGAGGTTATTTTGGCCGCGAAGCATATGGGGCGGAGACTCGAGCACCCGCGATACTCAATGCATACCCGAGTACCTGATGCAAACTCAAGTAGCGAGCACTTGTGTTCAACACTAGTTGCCATATCATCATCTTTTTTTTTTTTTTATAAAAAAAAAACAACCCTTACTCCCAACCCTAACCCTACCCTAGCCCAACCCTGACCCGAAACCTAACATTAGCACAACCCTAACCCCAACCCCAGCCCTAGTGTTTATTTTTTACGCCGTTCCTCGTGCGGTATAAGTGATTAGACGACCTTATTCTTCGGGTCGGTGCGACTACAGAGATACCAGAATGATATTTTTTGGGTTAACATGTCAGGGTCAGAAAGAATATTTTTTTTCCACTTTTATACTTTTATACGCTTTGCTTATGTACTAACCACCATTTTGTGTCTTATAACAATAAGCTTTCCTTGCTACGTGTTACTTAGATCGAAACTTATGCTAAGATGGCGCCAGTATCAACCAACACCTATTTCAGAGAAATGAAACCGGATCATCAACTGACGGTTGCAATATCTGCCCAGAGACTGAGTTAAGGAGACATGGACCAATCAGGAGTGGCCGGATACTAGACATTTATGGCTTACCCCGCCCCGAACAATCCCTTTCCCCTCCCCATTATGTAGTGTATTTAGGTTTGTGCATGCGGAAATAAAGGCAGAACATTGCTGAGATCGTGGCTTGCCAGTAGCCCTCTGAGCGTGCTCTGGGTTTGAACCAGCTCGTTGTCTGACTCATTCTTTGAATAATTGACCCATGCTCGTAGCCTTAATTTGGAGTGACTAGAGGACGAGTGGATTGACGTTACGACCCCGACATTTGGCGCCCAACGTGGGGCGTGGCCAGCGGTTCGCCGCCCTCCCGGACCCATATTGCTGACTTCCCTGGTGGTGACCGTGGCGGCTGAATTTGAGGCCTGATCAACCTCCATCGAACACGGTAAGTTGAGATATATATTTTATATGTTTCACTTGCCTGTGTGTCGGCCGCAGCGGTTCCTGTGGGGTTGTCGGTTTGGATCTGGGTGGGTGACCGGTCGAGTGGTGAGACCTCAGGCGTCCCGCGCCACGTCCCGAACCAGCAACTGTGAGACCGAGTGACGTCGCATGCCTGCGCGTGCTCGTGTGAACACCACCTCCTCCTCCCCCGGTCACTGTACTCTTCTTAGATAGTTGTCTCCCGTGACTGATAGTCGATTCCAAGCCATCCCTAAATCGAAGTGTGAAGGTTAGAAAGAATCTGTGCCGAATTGAGGAGTGCTCTTCGTCTACCACAGGGAAACTTCATAAGGAGGTATTCTGCTGTCAGAGTCAGGGTGCCGTGGTGAGTCGCACTGTAAAGTCGCCATTCAAGATTAGGGAAAGGGATAGATGAGGAGTCTCTCTGTCTCACCAGTGTATTGAGGAGTGCTCTACACTGACGGGTGGCGACCTGACGACTGCACCAGTGATCTGAGTCGCGACAGATCAGTGCATTCTATAAGAAAATGTTGCGTATGTTCAAATCTGAAAGACCTCACAAGTTGCCGGATGGTGCAGTGGGAGTCATCCAGCTAGTAGAGTCACGGGAAGGCAAGAAGGCTGTTAAAAATGTTAGGAGTCTGTATAAAATGATAAGTCTACCCAGTACGGGCAGGCTTCAGCCTTCAGTGTGGAAAGAATGCGTTACACAAAAAAAGGGGAAGTTGAGTGATGAAGGGCTCCTGCACCAGGCTCAGGCACATCTTAGAGTAGCAAGTGATTTAAAGGTTGAGGGCTGGAAGGAAGTAGATGGTGCAGGGGGGGCAGAGAATGCCGAGCCATTGTTCGGATACATGAAAGCTGTAGAATGTGATTTGTTATGTGACCCTAAATTGGCCGTAACCCCGTTGATGCCTGTCACTACGCCGAGCCCTCAGCCACCACCCTATAATGGCGCCGACGCCAAATCACCGGAAGTATGGACGTGTCGTGTGTGCGGAGAGCAGAACCCGCCCTGGGCGAAGTTCTGCTGTGTCTGTGGGGCGGGCCGCCCATGGCTCGATGCCCCGCCTGCCCCCAAGAACAATCCCACTCCCACTCCAACTCCTCCCTCCAACGGCCATCTTACTACACCTTTTACTTGTTGTGGGAGGCCCGGGAAACCCCAATCCGGCCTATATCCACTATTAGATCCGTCCGGTGCTTATTACCAGCCGCCAGTACGGGTGGAAAAGCCCGCAGTCCCAGAGCACCCATCTGAAACCAATGCGATACCCTCTGCTCCAGCCCACGATGCTGAGGCACTCCCTCTGTTCCCCATGGGGGTCGCCCATAACCCTGGGGATATCCTCCTCAACTCCCCAGAATTTCAGGCCAGACTGCTCTCCCTCCGCCAACATACTGTTACTCAAGACGATACGGAGCCAGATGAGGGATGGGCTCAAGATACTCCAGCGCCCCCCCCTTTACCCCATACGTCTCCTGTGGCACCCTCCACCCCACATTCATTACCCATACTCCAGCCCTTGCTCCAAGCAACTGCTGAAAGAGCACCACCCCCCAGCCCCTCAGAAGTCTGGGACCCCTGCCGCTCCCGGAATCTAGTAGACCCATCAGGACGCCCTGTCACTCTGTCAATAGGCTATGGTGACATCCTTACACATCGGGTGGGGGCCATAGTCAACCCTGCAAACTCCTGTATGAGCCATGCTGGAGGATTGGCTCGTAAAATTGCCCTTGCTGCTGGTTCCACTCTGGCTGCAGAATGCCAGGCTCACTTAGCCGAAAACGGAGAGCTTTCAAAAGGCCAGACCTTAGTCACCCGTGCGGGTAGACTGCCCGCTGATGTCATCATACATGCAGTGGGTCCTATTTATGACCCCCAGAACCCCGAAGAGTCACGTTCCACTCTCGCATCTACCATCCGTTCAGTACTCCTCCATGCAGGAAAATTAAGTCACAGGATATGCCCAGACGCACTTTAGCGATACCACTTATATCTTCTGGAATTTTCGGCTACCCACTCGGGCCCTGCATGGAGGAACACGTACTATCCCTCAAGGAGGGCATGGAGACCCTCCCCCATGGATTGGACTCAATACGCATTGTATGTGTCCGTAGTCCAGCAGTTCATGCTGCTATGCCTTTGGCCCTTAAGCTACTAGTGGCAACCTCCTCCCCGACACCGATACCTAATGCGGTTCTGTTGCCTGAAGAATCCCCCCTAGCGGCCACCCCAAACACCACCAAGGAACATGCGACGCTGCCCGGTCCTCAACAAGTTCCTGGACCTTTAGGGATGATCAAATATCAACCCTTTACCCCAGTACAAGTAGACACTCTGGTCTCAAAGCTTCCTGATCCCGATAAATCACCCATGCAGTATGCTAGATGCTTGGACACAACCAGAGCCATTTATGGTGCAACCTGGGCTGATTTGGCAGGTATCACATCTGTGAAGGCCAAGGAATATTTCTTGCCTACTATCGAAAAGGCCATGGATTCCACAAAAGCAGGATCCCTTAGTACGTATGAATCCGGCCTAGAATACATGAAACAGTTGAAGGCCTGGGCTCAGGATCGCTTATCAGATCAGGCCGGGTCTGTACAGGATGTTCAACAAGATCCTGATGAATCAGTAGAAAGATACGCTGCACGACTCAGCATGCACTTCGAGGATTTGGGGTATAGCCCTCATGTGAAAACACAGGCCGCCCTGTTGGTCCAATCCCTCATCGATGGCCTACAAGATACTCTCAAAGATGAAGTTCTGAGGGTGCACCCCGAGATTCGTTCTTCTTCTTTTAACGACGCGGTGGACATTGTCAAAGCTTTCCAAAAAGCCATGCTAAAAATGGAAAAGGATACTAAGCCAAAGAAGAAAGCCGCTCCTGCCATGGTATATCAAGCTCAAGAAAGCTACCCACCCCCTGGCAACCAACATGGAATCAAGTGGGTAATGGTTAAAGGCACAGGTGATGACACTCCTCCCATGTATAGGAAGCAGGACAGAAGAAATGACAGGGGGCCACCTAGAGACAGGAGACAATCTCGTGATTCTGAAGGACGCATGCTGTGTTGGGAATGTGGTAGCCCTAATCACATTCTCAGAGACTGTCCAACCCGCAGACAGTACCATGACCGCTCGTTTCATGACAGTCCACGCAACCATGGACCTTCCCGTGAACCATCTCACCCACGCCAATGACGGCCCGGTCAACCAGTGTCCACTTTCCCGGCTACGCACCCCACAGCTGCCTGTGGGACCGTCACTTTACAGGTGGACCATCAACCATTGAAGTTCCTAGTGGACACTGGGGCGGCCACATCTGTCATTTCTTCCACACAGCTCCCTCCCTCGGTATCCCTATCACCAGATACCCTCACCTGTGTTGGGGTGGAAGGCCAACATATTTCCTCTCCACTCACAGTCCCTGTCTCTGCAGGGCCGTTTACCGGAGTACTCACAAGATTCCTGGTCTCCGAAACTTGCCCCGTCAATTTGTTGGGGGCCGACCTCCTAGAACGGATGAAGGCGACTATTACTTTTGGGAACCATGGTATGGAGCTCCTTTTACAGGACCCTCATTCTGAACAAGGGACTGAAGACCGCTGCGTTCTCAAAGCCTTCCCTCTCATGATGATGACTATACAACCTCACACTCTTCTTGATACCTCACAGTTCCCTCACTCTCTGTGGTCCAGCGGGCCAGAGGATGTTGGCCTCCTGCAGGTTCCCCCTGTCCGAGTACACCTCAAACCTGGACACAAGTACCCACGGTTGCCACAATACCCCCTCAAGGCGGCACAGGAACAAAGCTTGGGTACTCAAATCACCTCTCTCCTGGAATCAGGAGTTCTTGTCAGATGTGTATCTCCATGCAATACACCCCTCTTTCCTGTAAAAAAGAAAACCGCTCCGGGTGAGCCTCCAAGATACCGGTTGGTTCAGGATCTCAGAGCCGTCAATGCAGCTACCATTTTAGAAACTCCAGTGGTACCCAACCCAAACACCCTCTTGTCTCAGGTGCCTCCAACGGCCACCTTGTTTACGGTGCTAGATCTGGCCAACGCCTTCTTTAGTATACCCTTACATGAAGATTTGTGGTTTCTTTTTGCCTTTACCTTTCAAGGAGCACAGCTTACATGGACCAGGACTCCACAAGGAGCCCAGAACTCTCCTAACCAATTCACTCATTCTATGAAGTCTATTCTGGAGCCATGGGTTCAAGAGAACCCTCAGGTCACTCTTCTACAATATGTGGATGATCTTTTACTCTGCGGCACTGAAGAAAATTTGCCAGAGATGTCAGCATCCCTTCTCTGGTTTCTTCACTCAGCTAACTGTAAAGTCTCGAAAAGCAAAGTCCAATGGTGTCTGCCCATGGTCATTTTCCTCGGACATTGTATCTCACAAGGAGCTAGACATCTGACTGAGGAAAGAAAACAAGCCATCATGGATATTACTTTCCCAACCACCTACTCTGCTATGCAGACTTTCCTTGGCCTCATCACTTACTGCAGACAATGGATCCCTGATGCCTCAAAGCTCATGCAACCCCTGTACGATTGTCTCAAGGATGAAGGCTCAGTCTGGCTTCATGCTGAAGATCCACGAGTCTCTCACCAACGCAGACTATGATTTGACTGCCTTAAACAGGCTGTTGTCTCTGCCCCGGCCTTGGGCTTACCAGACTATACTCAGTCATTTCATCTCTTTGTCTCTGAATCTGAAGGTCATGCCTCTGGAGTCTTAGCACAACGCTATGATCATAAGTATCGGCCTCTGGGCTACTACTCAGCCCGCCTGGACCCTGTCGCCCAAACTGCCCCCACGTGCCTTAAGGCGGTCCACGCTGATCACATCCTCCTTGACAAGTCAGCTGATATCGTCCTTGGACATGATCTAATTATACAGGCTGGCCATGATCTCTCGGCTGTTCTGCAACAAACATCTCCGAAACATCTAACCAACCAAAGACACCTGCGGCTGCAGTGTTCCCTATTGTTGCCCTCCAATATAACATTTACCAGATGTCTGACTATCAACCCTGCCACTTTGCTTCCACCTTCTAGGGGGGAAGACGAACAGGGTGAAGGTCCATTGGTGGAACCTCATGATTCTCATGATTGTATAAAAATTTTGCAGGAAGAGACTTCTGCTCCAGAGAATATGGTGGCACATCCGCTCGCACACCCTGCCTTGCACCTATGGACTGATGGATACTGTTTCGCAGACCCTCAAGGGAAGTTCCACACGGGATATGCTGTCACAACAGACCTAACAGTCCTCAAGGCTGAAGCTCTACCACCATACATGTCTGCACAAGAAGCTGAACTTGTAGCTCTCACAGAAGCCTGCCACCTGGCAGCTGGAACAACGGCAAACATATATACCGATTCTAGGTATGGACATGGAATTTGCAATGATTTTGGACTCTTGTGGAAGTCTAGAGGATTCATCACAGCTGCAGGTACACCAGTGAAACATGCCTCATGGATTAAGGCCCTAATGAAGGCCCTGGAACTACTCATTCAGGTTGCTGTTATCAAGGTCAAGGCTCATGGAAGACTAGATTCCAGGGAAGCCAAGGGCAACCACCTAGCTGACCAAGCAGCCAAGACTGCAGCAGTGGAGAATGTGTCATCAAAGTGGCAGGAAAAGGAAGAAGAGATGGGGGAGACCCTGCAAACCGTAGCTGTGGCGCTCACTAGAGCAAGGGCCAAAGAACAGCCGGCGGAAGACCATACAAGTCCAGAGGGGACACGAGTGGAATCCAGGGGGGTCAGGATGCCTGAAGAAACATTGTGCGAAGAACAAAGGAAGACCCCCACTGAAGAAGTCAAGCAATGGAAAGCGGCGGGAGCCGTGCTGGCAGGTCGCAAAGATTTAAAGGTCGACTCAACTCTTTACCAAGTGGACGGAAAACCTTGCTTGCCCAGGCGCATGTACTCAGCCGTGGCAGCATGGGCTCACGGGCCTGCACACAGAGGAAAGAATCAAGCCTTGGCATGTATCAAGAAACTGTACTTTGCACCCGGAATCTCTTCCACTGTGACTGCATACTCAAAATCCTGCTCTGTCTGTGCTACCTGCAACCCAACGTGTACGGCACGGGTCCCTCTCCAACACCTGGCTAAACCAGACTACCCTTGGCAGAGAATACAAGTCGACCATATCCAAATGCCTAAAGCAGGAAAATATGAGTACGTTTTGGTAGCCGTGGATATGTTCTCAGCCTGGCCCGAGGCCTACCCGGTCGTCAACATGACTGCTAAAGTCGCAGCCAAGAAACTGATCACTGAAATTGCCTGCAGATTTGGAGTTCCCCAAGTCATAGAATCGGATCAAGGACCAGCTTTCACAGCAAATATCTACAAAGAACTTTGGAATATGTTGGGAACAGATTTGGGCCTCCACACTCCATAACATCCTGCCAGTTCAGGCAAAGTGGAAAGGATGAATTCCACACTCAAGACCCAGCTCTTGAAAATGACCCAAGGTCATCCCCTCCCCTGGCCCGACCTACTCCCTATAGTATTGTATCATATCAGACACACCCCACAAGCTAAACATGGGCTAACTCCCTATGAAATTTTGTTTGGGACCCCACCTAAAATAGGAAAAATTAGGCCCCAAGAGTTGTCTGAAACACATGATAGAGTAGTAAAATTTGTGATTGCTCTGTCTAAAGAATTGACTAACACCCGCTCTACAGTATCTGCTTCTCTCCCAGAATCCACAGTTGATGCGGTACATGATTTCACCCCAGGCGACCTGGTGTACGTAAAGAAGTTTGTCCGGAAAGACTGTCTCCAACCCAGATTTGAGGGCCCCTACACTGTGATCCTGACTACTCCTACAGCTCTGAAGCTTGAGGGCAAGAGCACCTGGATTCACGCCTCCCACTGCAAGAGAGACAAAACGAGCCTATAAAAGATGACTACCTTCTTCTATATCCTTTCCATATGCTTACTGTCTGTCCCAGGGTGGACAGCTACCACATTTTGGGTAGATACTCACGCAAAAATCCAGACGTATCGATTTGATTACTGTGACATAGTGGATTGTGCAGGAATGACATGGTACTGGTATGATGCTTATGCCCGAGGAATGTTTTATCTCTGTGTAACCCGTCCAGGAAACGAAAATTGCTATTATTGGTCAGATGTGGGGTGGAATACGGGAGATACTGACTGGGAATACAAACCAAAGGAAGCTGTAAACAGGAAGGACCGAGAAGGGAGATCTCTATTAACCCGAATGACCCTGAGCACTGGATTTATAGATAAGGTACAGTGGCCACATATTCCAAAATGCTCATGGGAAAAAGACTGCTTCCCTTTATATCTGAATCTGGAGAACCCTCAAACAGGAGATTTGGGGAAATATGTTTTGAGTAGCTACAATGGTGCTATAAACCCTGATCAAGGAATAATAGAGCTAAAAGATATACAAACAAAACCTACACCAGCCCCTTTGAACACAAGTCAATCTAGCGGGGGTGCTATGCTACAAAAAATTTTAAACGAGGTCATCCCCATCCCAGGGCTTGGGTGGGAAGAAGTTTTCTCCATAGAAACCCAGGTAAATCCCCGTAAAAATCTATGGTTAGAATGGGTACGGTACAATGTTAGAGCCCAGAATATATCCGTAAGTTGCGTGGCCTGTGCAGCCGCCAATACTCATCTGTACACCCATGCTTTCCCAGCTGACCATAATAGTACCCTCTGCTTATTAGAGTTGCTAAAAAATAAACTAAACAACAGCTCTTGTCCTGAATACATTCCCCTGGTTAGCTCCAAGGCAAAAATTCGGACCCCAGGTGAAGTAACAATAACCAAAGATAATTATACATGCTATTCCCCTGACAACTCTACCGGTCGTTCTTTAGGAATTTTCAAAAACGGTTTCTATCAGACTAACGAGACTGTGGACACTGATCTACTAAGCAATCATTCCAGATATTTATATGATGGTTATTGGCTCTGTGGGGATGGACGACTCAGACCCAGGCTTCCCACCACCTGGACCGGACAGTGCACCCTAGTAAAATTAGCCATGCAATTCAGAATCCTGCCCTGGAACCCGGAAACGACTCCTGAACTGACCAGGAAAAAGAGAAGTCTGGAACAGCTGCATATGAGCTATGCAGAAGACCCGAAGGTCTATATAGACTCTATAGGAGTCCCTAGGGGGGTCCCAGATGAGTACAAGGCTCAGAATCAAGTAGTTGCTGGATTTCTCTCTCTCATCCCGGCTATACAGATCAATAGGAATGTAGATTGGATAAACTATGTCTATTACACTGAACAGAGATTTATAAATTACAGCAGAGATGCCTTCCAGGGCATAGTTGAGGAACTAGGGCCCAATACAAGGATGACTCTTCAAAATAGATTGGCAATAGATATGATTCTTGCTGAAAAAGGTGGAGTATGTGGGATGATAGGGGAAGAATGTTGCACATACATTCCCCAGAACTCTGGAGTGAATGGGAAAACCATGATAGCTCTTCGAAAGATAACAAGTCTGGCAGAGAAAGTGAAGGCGAACACAGGGGTAGATACCTCCTTCTTCTCAGGTTGGTTGGGAGGGCTCAAGGGATTCCTCCAACAAGCTTGTCTAGTAATGGGAGGTCTACTAGTATTGGGCCTGGTGGTCCTCTGCTGCATAGTCCCCTTATACAGGAAAGCTATAAACAATGCTGTTCCAACCTCCGGGACCTTTTTGAATCAAGAAACCACATCTCTGTTACATGATGATACCAGTAAGGAAGACATGGAGAAATACACTCCTTTGAACAAGCCTGACCAGACCCCCCATGACAGAGTCCAATTGAGAGATTTAGTTTAGGGTCAGTTGGGAGAACTCCATGTGTTATTTAGGGTAGGGCTCAATTATTTGGGGGCGTCCCATAAGGGGGCAGCGTCTAAGATAATTGGGTGAAGAAATCCACCTCCCCTCTCCCCACACATGGACAGTCTCAGAGGCCCCGAAGCAAGGGAAAGCTTAGTGTTTAGGGGGGAATGTCAGGGTCAGAAAGAATATTTTTTTTCCACTTTTATACTTTTATACTTTTATACGCTTTGCTTATGCACTAACCACCATTTTGTGTCTTATAACAATAAGCTTTCCTTGCTACGTGTTACTTAGATCGAAACTTATGCTAAAATGGCGCCAGTATCAACCAACACCTATTTCAGAGAAATGAAACCGGATCATCAACTGACGGTTGCAATATCTGCCCAGAGACTGAGTTAAGGAGACATGGACCAATCAGGAGTGGCCGGATACTAGACATTTATGGCTTATCCCGCCCCGAACAATCCCTTTTCCCTCCCCATTATGTAGTGTATTTAGGTTTGTGCATGCGGAAATAAAGGCAGAACATTGCTGAGATCGTGGCTTGCCAGTAGCCCTCTGAGCGTGCTCTGAGTTTGAACCAGCTCGTTGTCTGACTCATTCTTTGAATAATTGACCCATGCTCATAGCCTTAATTTGGAGTGACTAGAGGATGAGTGGATTGTCGGTACGACCCCGACAAACACATATTTTGTAAAATCTAGTTTTTGCATCGCCATATTTTGAGAGCTATAATTTTTCCATATTTTGGCCGACAGAGTCATGTGATGGATTTTTTTTTGCGGGACAAGTTGACGTTTTTATTGGTGCCATTTTCAGGCACGTGACATATTTTGATCGCTTTCTATTCCAGCTTTTGGGAGGCAGAATAAACAAAAACCTACAATTCAGGAATTGTTTTTTTTTTGTTTTTTTTTTATTCTACTCCGCGTGTGGTAAAATTGATAAGGTAGCTTCATTCTTCGGGTCAGTACGTTTACAGCGGTACCACATTTATATAGTTTTTCTATGTTTTGGCGCTTTTACACAATAAAAGACATTATATAGAAAAAATTATTTTTTTGCATCGCTTTATTCTGAGAGCTATAACTTTTTGAATTTTCGGATTATGGAGCTGTATGGCGGCTTGTTTTTTGCGGGACAAGATTATGTTTTCAGCGGTACCATTTTTATTTATATTCATTTTTTTGATCGCGTGTTATTCCATTTTTTGTTTGGCGGTATGATGATAAAGCATTGTTTTTTGCTTCGTTTTTTTTTTTTTTTACCGTGTTCAATGAAGGGGTTAACTAGTGGGACAGTTTTATAGGTCAGGTCATTCCGGACGCGGCGATACCAAATATGTGTACTTTTATTGTTTTTGTTTTTTTTTCATAATAATATTTATTGATGGGTACATTATATTTTTATTTTTGGTGGATTACATTTTTTTATTTTTTTTTTAAATATTTTTACAATTTTTTTAATTTTTTTTTTCACTTTCTGAGAGGTTTTACACTTTTTTACTTTGTCCCACTCTGGCACTTTCACTTTTTTTATTCTGATCGCCTGCATAGCATAGGGATAGAGCACCATCCCTGAGCCATGCAGGCAGTCAGCGCTGCACAGTGAGAAGATTGTTCGGTCATGCACTGCACATGACCAAACAATCTTTCTGCTGTCTGGTGACCCGGATGTTGTCATGACGACATCGGATCATCATGACAACACCCGGGAAGCCACGGCAGACAGCGCTGGAGGCCGGAAGAGGAGGTGAGTATTGCGATCACCTCCCCTTGCCACCGCAATGCTGCGATCGAAATTGCGGGGGTTAATGTGCCGGGAGCGGTGCGGGACCGCTCCCTGCACATAGTACCGGGAGTCAGCTGTGACAATCAGCTGACACCCGGCGGCGATCGCGCCCGCACAGCCTGTGTGCGCGCACGATCGCCATGATGTACTAATACGGGTCAGGCTCTTGAAGCCCAGGGCACAGACGCATGTTAGTACGTCATGAGCTGTAAAGGGGTTAATACAAGATGAGGACAAATTCAAAAGGTGTATAGAAAAAAAAATGATATCACTAAAAATGTCATTTTGTCATGCAAAGAATGCGGCCCATCTACCCAGCCGAGTTTGAGACCCTTGCTTTATAAAGTATCTTTGCTTAACAAACAGTTGTTTCTGAGAAGCTAATGATAGCAAATGATCAGGCAATATTTTCTGTGCATTTTCCCATTTCATTCTACTTGTGCCTCCTTTTCGCAAACATTCTGTTGCAATTTTTGAGTTAACTCCTTTATTTTGGATTTTATCTTATTGATCCCCCCTATGCATATTCCCCGTACATATGCTTTCATAGCATCCCATATAAATCTCGTAGATGACGACCCATCATTAAAACGAAAATATTCTAAGATTCTAGAGCTAAGAGTAGGACCAATTAGTTGCAGCCAAAAAGGATTGTGTGCCATGTATATTCCCCCGGAGACCTCACAGCACCCATCTGCAGTTGTACCTGTATAGGCGAGTGGTCAGAGACACTCCTTGGCAGATACCTCACCGATTTAATATAGGGTATGATTGATTCAAAGCCAATAGCTTGGTCTATTCTTGACAAAGAATGATGGGAGGCGAAGTAACAGGAATATTGTCTGACATCAGGGTGCCGTATTCTCCATAGGTCCACTATGCCTACCTCCTCTAGCAGATAATGTAGAGATGTATATTGTGCATTTTGAAGAATATTTCCAGTATGGAATTTATCCCAGAAAGGGTGGAGGTAGGTGGTAAAATCCCCTCCCCCTGCGAGGTTGGGATTTAGGAGGATGTTAGTTTTAGATCAGTTGCAGAACGGAGGGCACGGGAGGGGTGATAGACAGAAATGAGGGATGAGATATAGGGTGGTGCAGAACTGTGGAGGGCTTAATGGGTGAGAGAGATGAGTTTGTATTGTATTCTGTGGTGAATGGGTAACCAGTGCAATGACTGGCACTGGTTAGAGGCGTTGGTGAAGCGGCCTGATAGAAATACGACCCTGGCTGCTGCATTCAGAATGGATTGGAGAGGAGAGAGTTTGTTTAGAGGGAGACCGATTAGAAGAGAGTTGCAGTAGTCCAGACGAGAGTGAATAAGAGCGACAGTAAGAGTTTTTGCAGTATCAAAGGTGAGAAAATGTGGGGTTCTGGAGATGTTTTTAAGGTGCAGGTGACATGAGTGAGTGAGTGATTGTAGCCCAGTCAAGAGAGCTTGTAAAAGAACTTCTACATGATGTTTCAAGGATGGAAAGAGACTGCCATCTACTGGCCAGACGCAGTCAAGCGGAACCAAGATATGCAAGGGAAGTTGCAGGGAGAGCAAGTTCAGACGCTGGACCTGATCAGGTGACTTCCAGGAAGGAATTCCGGAAAATAAAAGGCCAGCGCGCCAAACCTGAGGGGTCTTTGGCGCCAAGCAACAGAAAAAAGCAGACGTGTTTCCTGCATCCTGAGAAACCCCGCGTGAGAGGCCTAAGCCAGAGGCCTGTGAGGTGCCACAGCCAGGCACCGGTAAAAGAGCTCCGGATATCTCGTGGATGTTACCTGAGTGCTGTGCCTGCTGAGGAGACTAGGAATCTGATTGCGGTGCTGAGTGAGTTCGCGGAACCCGACGTCGCCCGCCGACAGACGAGGCCTGGACCCCCCTATCCAAGGCTCGAGAGACTGCCTCCAACAGCGAAGCAGAGATGAGTTGAGAGATGGTTGCCCTAGGAAAGTCACGCCAGCGGAAGCGGAGGAGCTGCATACGTGAACAGGGCCGTCATTTCCACTGTTCACTGTTGGGAGGGGAACTGTTGGGACTAAAGGAGCACAACGTGATCTAATTGAATTTATACGGAAGAGACTCATGGCCTACCGGGAATAACCGGTGACCCCCGCTAGGGCCAAATGTACAGTTAAAGAACTTACGTGGTGTCTCCCATGACTGAGGGCATCACCCTACTTAAGAGACTTCGCCTTACTTAAGAGACTTCACCGTACTAAAGAGACTGCACCTTACTTAAGAGACTTCACCTTACTTTGAGAGGCTTCACCTTATTTTGAGAGACTGCGTCTTATTTTGAGAGATTTTGCCTTTTGCTGATATATTGAATTACTGTTCATTACCCTTGTTACTAATCCCTTGTTCAGAATACCTGTTGCATAAAATTGTTTATTTTCATCTCAGACTGTTCTCGCCTTGTGTCTCTGTGCGTTGCATTCCCGCACCTGCATTACATGATTGTATATGGGGGATAAAGGAAAGTTGTGTGTCAAATATGACTCCAAGACATCGAGCTTGCTGCTTGGGGGTTATGGTGGCGCAACCCAAGAAAATTGAAAAGTCAGGTATAGGTAGGTTAGTAGAGAGAGAAAAAACAAGGAGTTCAGTTTTGGAGAGATTCAGTTTCAGATAGAGGGAAGACTTGATGTTAGAGACAGCAGACAGACAATCACTGGTATTTTGTATTAGAGTGGGGGTGATGTCAGGTGAAGAGGTGTATAGTTGGGTGTCATCAGCATTGAGATGGTACTGGAAATCAAATCTGCTGATGGTTTGTCCAATAGGAGCAGTATACAAGGAGAAGAGGAGGGGACCTAGGACTGATCCTTGTGGAACCCCGATAGTAAGAGGAAGATTAGAGGAAGAAGAGCCGGCAAAAGATACCGTGAAGGAGCGGTCAGAGGTAGGAGAAGAACCAGGAGGGAGCGGTGTCCTTGAGGCCTATACAGCGGAGCATAGTGAGGAGGAGCTGATGATCTACAGTGTCAAAAGAGAGATCAAAAGAGAAACAGCAGGGAGTAGTGACCATTAGATTTAGCTGTTAGTAGATCATTAGAGACTTTAGTGAGGGCAGTTTCAGTAGAGTGTGAGGAGCGGAAACCGGATTGTAAAGGGTCGAGAAGAGAGTTATCTGAGAGATAGCGGATTAGGCGGGAATGGACCAGGCGTTCCTGGAGTTTAGAGATGAAGGGAAGATTAGAGACCGGTCTGTAGTTAGCAGTGCAGTTCTGGTCCAGGGATGGCTTTTTCAGTAAAAGGGTTATGATGGCATGTTTAAGTGAGGAGGGAAAGATACCTGAAGAAAGAGAGAGGTCAAATATTTTAGTTAGGTGGGTAGTGATGTCAAGGTAAAATATATATATTAATTGAAAATCAATTATTTTATTTTAATAGATTACCTAATCAGTGTGAATTAATATAGAGATGATGGAATAATCTATGTGTATGTATGTATGCAAATGTGTATATGCACATTGATTATGTTAATAGTTAATGATATATAACAGTTTCTGTTCTCATGCTATGTGCCCACAATGCAGAAATGCTCCGGATTTTTCCTGAGCGTTTCTGCATCTCCCTGGCAGAAAAAATGTATGCGTATTGTACATGCGGATTTTACAAGCGGATTGTACATGTGGATTGTAAATGCGGATTTTACATGTGGATTGTACATGCGGATTGTAAATGCGGATTTTACATGTGGATTGTACATGCGGATTGTACATGCAGATTTTACATGTTGATTGTACATGTGGATTTTACATGCGTTTTTCCTGCCAGGGACAAGCGGATGTGAAGCTTTCTTCACATGCATTTCTCCATGCACGTTGAAAGCGCTTTCCAAGCGATTTTAACATCACTTGGAAAGTGCTTGACAACTTGGTCACACTATATAAATCCATGCAAACGGCATGGATTTATATAGTGTGTCCGAAAGAATGTTAAAAAATAAAAAATAAATGTCATACTTACCTTCTGATGGCCCCCGGTGTCTTTATCCGATGCGTCTCAGCTTTCCGGCAGCTCGCGGTACACTGAAGGACCTGCCGTCACATGACTAAATGACGTCAGCGCAGGTCCTTGAGTCCACCGCGATCTGCCGGCAAGCCAAGACAAGCACACCGGGGGCCATCAGAAGTTAAGTATAATATTTATTTTTTATTTTATTCTTTTTTTACAATGATTTCCTGGGAATGACATATGTATGTGAATGGCTGATAACAGAGAGATTCATGTCGAGTTGGCAAAGATGGCGCTGAGAGATGACTTCACCCCTCCCATCAGAATTCCTAAGGTGTTACTGAGGCCAGGAGATACATGGATGAGCAAATTGCAGTGTGCCAAGTTATCAGAAGGAGCAATGAATTTTACTAATCCCACCTAGAAGTAGAATACTATATAACCCCATGTCTACATAATAAAGTATGTCATTTTGCGTGGTTTAGTCTCTGAGTGAAGTTTTTCAACCATATTAGCAAATTTGGTCGATTTGCATTCACTCGGACATCTTTAATTAGGAGGAGAGCAGTTACCTAGTGTATCTTAAATTGGTGAAACCTCCAAAGTGACAGCTGGGGAAAGGAACTGAATGAGCTGTGAGGGAATAGGGTCACTGTTGCAGGTTGTAGGGCGGGAAGAAGTGAGGAGTCTGGTCACTTCTTCTTCTGTGACCAGCTCGAAGATGGAAAGTGAACTTGAGGTGCGGGAGGGAAGGGAATCCAGACTCTGAGGGGATTGTGTAAAAATGTCTTGACAGATATGATTGATTTTTTGTAGAAAATAAGTGGCCAGATCGTCAGCGCTTAGGTTGGTGATGGGGATCTGTACTTTAGAGCTCAGGAGGGAGTGGAAGGTTTCAAAGAGTCGTTTAGGATTGTTGGCTAGAGATGTGATGAGAGTGGTAAAGTAGACTTGTTTAGCCGGATGGAGAGCAGAATTATAAGTTTTGAGCATGAACTTATAGTGGATAAAGAGAAACCAAAAACAAGAAAAATACCCAAATAATTGAAAGTAAATGTATAGTGGATGAAGTTTTCTGTCAAAAGAGATTTTCTCCACAGATGCTCCACTCACAAAATAAGAATACTTTGTATGTACAATAAGGCAGGTACATAACTCATCATAGCTCAACATTTCCCGCTCATAATAGAATAACGGAATAGATTCATGGATAGGCATTTTTTCATCTTGCCTTATAAATGGGGTTGGGACCATCAGTTGTGTTGTGCAGAAGACAATGACCCCAAACACACCTCCAGGCTGTGTAAGGGCTATTTGACCAAGAAGGAGAGTGATGGGGTGCTACGCCAGATGACCTGGCCTCCACAGTCACCTGACCTGAACCCAATCGAGATGGTTTGGGGTGAGCTGAACCTCAGAGTGAAGGCAAAAGGGCCAACAAGTGCTAAGCATCTCTGGGAACTCCTTCAAGATTGTTGGAAGACCATTTCCAGTGACTACCTCTTGAAGCTCATCAAGAGAATGCAAAGAGTGTGCAAAGCAGTCATCAAAGCAAGAGGTGGCTACTTTGAAGAACCTAGATTATAAGACATATTTTCAGTAGTTTCACATTTTTTGTTATCTATATAATTCCACATGTGTTAATTCATAGTTTTGATGCCTTCAGTGTGAATGTACAATTTTCATAGTCATGAAAATACAGAAAAATCTTTAAATGAGAAGGTGTGTCCAAACTTTTGGTCTGTACTGTACGTATTAGTACGCCCTGGGCTGTAAAGAGGTTAAGACCCATAGTGGTGGGGATTGGTTCCCATGGTGAAAAATTAAGTGCCTGGATGGATTTTTACCTACAGCCTCTGGTTCAGGAAACTCCGAGTTACATTAGGGATTCAAAATTCATAGTGACCATTTTTGATAAATTTGAATGGCCAAAAAACTTTGGATGATTGTCCTGTGATGTGGTGGCATTATACCCCCTCAATTCCACACCATATTGCTTTAGCATGTTTAACCTACCACCTTGACACATACAGTTCGTACACTATAGAAATAAAAGAATTTCTGGTCATAGCAGTACAGTTCCTCTTAGAGCGTAATTATTTTAGCTTTGATAAAAGTTTTTTTTTTTACAGAAAAGAGGAGTCAGCATGGGCAGTAAATTTTCTCCTTCGCTAGCGAACATAGTGATGTGTAGGTGGCAGCAGCTTTTCATTTACCATATTGATAACACATATAGTGGACACATTGTGTGGTACGGTAGATTTATTGATGACCTCCTCCTGGTGTGGGGGGCACACAGGAGGAGGTGGTACAATTTGTACACTACATCAACTGCAATCATTTTAATCTTCAATTCACTTAGTTCTACCATTCATCCAAAATTACTTTTTTGGATCTCGAACTTGAGGCTACCAAGGAGAAAGAATTGGTCAAAATTAATCCCCACAGAAAATCTACAGCCTCAAATTCTATTCTATCAGCTAAATGTTGTCATCCGCCACATATTAAGAGAAATATCCCTTACGGTGAGCTAATACGAACAATACGAAATTGTTCAGATAACATCACTTTTCAGAAGGAATCAGAAAAAATTTGTAACAGACTATCCAATAGGTGCTATCCCGAGTGGTCTTTAAGAAAAGCGAGTAGAATTGTCTCCAATATAAATCGGAAAGATATACTCCGAAATAAACAGAAAAATAACATTAATACATTGGATACTAGGGTAACGTTTTCTACCACCTATAGTCCTCAGTATAATAAAATTACATCTAGAATTAAAAAGTATAACCCTATTATATATCAGAACAAGAAACTAAAAAACCTACTTTCTAATGCCATCCGCTTTGTAGCCAGGAAAGCGCCCGCTCTGGGAACCATCCTTTCTCCTAGCTTATACACCAGTGAGACTAATACTGTACAACCAAATTGGCTCAGCACAAAAGGTTTCTTCAGATGTGGAGCCAATCGGTGCAAAGCGTGTCTACACGCGGTTAAAACAGATAGTTTTATGTCCTTAAGTAATGATAGAGAATATAAAATTCATGATTTCCTCAATTGTAATTCATCAGGGGTTATATACCTTATAGAATGCACCTTGTGTAAGGTCCACTATGTGGGTTGTACCACAGGTGCGCTGAAAGTCCGTATCAGAAGACATCTTTCTGATGCGATTCATTTGGAAGCCATAAATACATCAGCAGTATCGAGGCATTTTGCGAGAGTTCATAAAGGTGACACCTCATTCTTTAAATATATGGAGATAGAGAAGGTATATAGATCCACACGAGGGGGGGATCATAAGTGCAAACTTCTGAACCGGGAGTCCCTGTGGATTTTCACATTGGATACCACAGGGGTTAAATTCAAGACAGGATCTGATACTGCAGTATTAAGAAATATAATTCTGCATTTATTTCCATGCATGTACACTGGGTACGGAAAGTATTCAGACCCCTTTACATTTTTCACTCTTTGTTTCATTGCAGCCATTTGGTAAATTCTAAAAAGTTCATTTTTTTCTCATTAAAGTACACTCTGCTCCCCATCTTGACTGAAAAAAAACAGAAATGTAGAAATTTTTGCAAATTTAATAAAAAAGAAAAACTGAAATATCACACGGGCATAAGTATTCAGACCCTTTGCTCAGTATTGAGTAGAAGCACCCTTTTGGGCTAGTACAGCGATGAGTCTTCTTGGAAATGATGCAACAAGTTTTTCACACCTGCATTTTGGGATCCTCTGCCATTTTTCCTTGCAGATCCTCTCCAGTTCCGTCAGGATGAATGGTAAACGTTGGTGGACAGCCATTTTCAGGTCTCTCCAAAGATGCTCAATTGGGTTTAGGTCAGTGCTCTGGCTGGGCCAGTCAAGAATGGTCACATAGTTGTTCTGAAGCCACTCCTTTGTTATTTTAGCTGTGTGCTTAGGGTCATTGTCTTGTTGGAAGGTGAACCTTTGGCCAAGTCTGAGGTGCAGAGCACTCTGGAAGAGGTTTTCATCCACGATATCTATGTACTTGGCCGCATTCATGTTTCCTTCAATTGCAACCAGTCGTCCTGTCCCTGCAGCTGAAAAACACACCCATAGCATGATACTGCTGTTATGATCTGCTACAAGAACGACAAGGAAAGAGAGGAAATCTGTCCATACAATAGGACTAAGCTGATTCCCTACGATGCAGCGGGCAACCTGTTCCTTGTGAACAGACCCGCCTTCGTCCGCGGCTAGTCTGAACGCAGACCTATAGATTAAAGGGAGGGGTCCCTAAAAGAACTAAGTACTGGGACAAAATTGGACACCTCCTGGCAGAAGTAGTAGCAGAAGAAGACAAACAGACAAAAGTACTTAGTGGTCCAAGGACCAAACAAACTAGAGAGATACAGTAGGTACAAAGCACCTGGCTAGATTAAGAGTCAAAGTAACACTGAAGTCCAGCAAAGCCTGAAGGGCAAAAGGTCACGTGATCACAAAATAGAAAAAACTAACAGGAGGGTTCTAACAACTGCCACCACCATGTTTCACTGTTGGGATTGTATTAGGCAGGTGATGAGCAGTGCCTGGTTTTCTCCACACATACCACTTAGAATTATCACCAAAAAGTTCTATCTTTGTCTCATCAGACCAGAGAATCTTATTTCTCATAGTCTGGGAGTCCTTCATGTGTTTTTGAGCAAACTCTATGCGGGCTTTCATATGTCTTGCACTGAGGAGAGGCTTCCATCTGGCCACTCTGCCATAAAGGTCCAACTGGTGGAGGGCTGCAGTGATAGTTGACTTTGTGGAACTTTCTCCCATCTCCCTACTGCATCTCTGGAGCTCAGCCACAGTGATCTTGGGGTTCTTCTTTACCTCTCTCACCAAGGCTCTTCTCCCACGATTGCTCAGTTTGGCTGGACGGCCAGGTCTAGGAAGACTTCTGGTGGTCCCAAACTTCTTCCATTTAAGGATTATGGAGGCCACTGTGCTCTTATGAACCTTGAGTAATGCAGAAATTATTTTATAACCTTGGCTAGATGTGTGCCTTGCCACAATTCTGTCTCTGAGCTCCTTGGGCAGTTCCTTTGAGCTCATGATTCTCATTTGGTCTGACATGCACTGTGAGCTGTGGGGTCTTATATAGACAGGTGTGTGCCTTTCCAAATCAAGTCCTATCAGTTTAATTAAACACATTTGGACTCCATTGAAGGAGTAGAACCATCTCAAGGAGGATCACAAGGAAATGGACAGCATGTGACTTAAATATGAATGTCTGAGCAAAGGATCTGAATACTTATGACCATGTGATATTTCAGTTTTTCTTTTTAATAAATTTGCAAAAAAATTCTACATTGCTGTTTTTTTCAGTCAAGATGGGGTGCAGAGTGTACTTTAATGAAAAAAAAAATGAACTTTTTAGAATTTATCAAATGACTGCAATGAAACAAAGAGTGAAAAATTTAAAGGAGTCTGAATACTTTCCGTACTCACTGTATGTATCTATATACACTGCTCCAAAAATAAAGGGAACACTTAAAACAACAGAATATAACTCCAAGTAAATCAAACTTCTGTGAAATCAAACTGTCCACTTAGGAAGCAACACTGATTGACAATCAATTTCACATGCTGATGTGCAAATGGAATAGAAGATAGATGGAAATTATTGGCAATTATCAAGACACCCTCAATAAAGGAGTGGTTCTGCAGGTGGGGACCACAGACCACATCTCAGTACCAATGCTTTCTGGCTGATGTTTTGGTCACTTTTGAATGTTGGTTGTGCTTTCACACTCGTGGTAGCATGAGACAGACTCTACAACCCACAGAAGTTTCTCAGATAGTGCAGCTCATCCAGGATGGCACATCAATGCGAGCTGTGGCAAGAAGGTTGGCTGTGTCCAGAGGCTGGAGGCGCTACCAAGAGACAGGCCAGTACACCAGGAGATGTGGAGGGGGCCGTAGGAGGGCAACAACCCAGCAGCAGGACCGCTACCTCCGCCTTTGTGCAAGGAGGAACAGGAGGAGCACTGCCAGAGCCCTGCAAAATGACCCTCAGCAGGCTACAAATGTGCATGTGTCTGCACAAACGGTTAGATACCGACTCCATGAGGGTGGTATGAGGGCCCGACGTCCACAGATAGGGCTTGTACTCACAGCCCATCACCATGCAGGATGCTTGGCATTTGCCACAGAACACCAGGATTGGCAAAGTCGCCACTCGCGCCCTGTGCTCTTCACAGATGAAAGCAGGTTCACACTGAGCACATGTGACAGATGTGACAGAGTCTGGAGACGCCGTGGAGAGCGACATCCTTCAGCATGACCGGTTTGGCAGTGGGTGAGTAATGGTGTGGGGTGGCATTTCTTTGGAGGGCCGCACAGCCCTCCATGTGCTCGCCAGAGGTAGCCTGACTTCCATTAGGTACTGAGATGAGATCCTCAGACCCCTTGTGAGACCATATGCTGGTGCGGTTGGCCCTGGGTTCCTCCTAATGCAGGACAATGCCAGACCTCATGTGGCTGGAGTGTGTCAGCAGTTCCTGCAAGTTGAAGGCATTGAAGCTAAGGACTGGCCCGACCGTTCCCCAGACCGGAATCCGATTGAGCACATCTGGGACATCATATCTCGCTCCATCCGCCAACGTCACGTTGCACCACAGACTGTCCAGGAGTTGGCGGATGCTTTAGTCCAGGTCTGGGAGGAGATCCCACAGGAGACCATCCGCAACCTCATCAGGAGCATGCCCAGGCGTTGTAGAGAGGTCATACAGGCACGTGGATATATATATATATATATATATATATATATATATATATATATATGCCTTTTTGTCATTCTAGTAGTAGGGCCATAATTAAGACATGATTTGTTGAAACGCGTAGGTCTGTAAGCTATGATAGTTGCACATTTGCTGTATTCTTTGTGGAGCAGTGTTTTATATGGCTAATAAAAGCTAAGTTTTAATATTTTTTCTACTAAACAAACCTTTACGCTGGATCATTTGCACTTTTCCCTTGTCTGACTGCACTTACGTTTCGCCCTGGTACCACTTATCTGCATCTCCAGAAGTTTCCCATTTCTCTATTATACTCTTCAAATTACATTTTGAGACTTTCTCCTCCTGTTGTTGCACATATTTTTTTCCCTTCATCTGCACAGGTATCATTAATCTATCAACTATAATGGCCGTACCAGGTCCTGCAGGTCCTGTATCCCGTACACATGACGTGGGCAGTGCACGGCATGCCGCTAGTTTTTATTCTGAGTGCTCTTATATACGGTGGTAGTTTTACACAATGTTGAGCCTGTGATCTGCAGAGTGAAATGTCTGACTGCTAGAACAGAAGTATACGGCAGATTCTACAGCATGGATACATAAAGGACGTCCTGGGGGAATATACCTCCCTCCAACACTCGTCCAGTCCCTGCCTCACACTAGAGACATTTATAATAACTCCAGGACTATGCATTTTCTCATAATCTGTGGCCATTATTAGTGATCTCGCATTGTACGGTAATATCACCCTGGAGGTTGTGATGTATTTAGTGTAATAGCGCCATCTAGAATATACAGTATATATCAGGTGATACCATGCTTTCTATAGTTAGTCGTCTTATGTGCCCTCTATAGCTATCTATTATACTTTATATTTCTTTATAATAATTTATAATAAATTACTCGATAGTTTTACAGCTTTATGATGTTTATTAATCTGCTGTAATTATAAAAGAAAGTCCAACCTTACAGTGGACACAGGTGGAAGTGTCCTCCATGATGGTGTAGGCTGAGGTGGAGCAAGTATATAGTCAGTGGGGGATCAAGATGACCAGTATTCCCCAGGGTTCCTTGTTATCAGGGAGGGACCCGGTGTATGCAATCAAAAGATCTTATCCTCTGACCGGCTGTGTGCCATCAACAGGTAATGATCCTCTGTCCGGCTGTGTGCCATCAACAGGTAATGACCATCCGGCAGTGCGCCATGAACAGGTAATGACCATCCGGCTGTCTGCCATCAACAGGTAATGACCATCCGGCAGTGCGCCATCAACAGGTAATGACCCTCTGGCTATGGCCATCAATAGGTCATCACTCTCTGGCTGTGTGCCATCAACAGGTAATGATCCTCTGTCCGGCTGTGTGCCATCAACAGGTAATGACCATCCGGCAGTGCGACATCAACTGGTCATCACCCTCCAGCTGTGTGCCATCAACAGGTAATGACCATCCGGCAGTGCGCCATCAACAGGTAATGACCCTCTGGCTATGGCCATCAATAGGTCATCACCCTCCGGCTGTGTGCCATCAACAGGTAATGACCATCCGGCAGTGCGCCATGAACAGGTAATGACCATCCGGCTGTGTGCCATCAACAGGTAATGATCCTCTGTCCGGCTGTGTGCCATCAACAGGTAATGACCCTCTGGCTATGGCCATCAATAGGTCATCACCCTCCGGCTGTGTGCCATCAAATGTTTTTATCTTCTGTCCAGTTTTGTGCCATCAAGAGGTAATGACTCTCCAGCTGTGGGCCATCAACAGGTCATCACCCTTCGGCATTTAGGCTTCTTGTCTTCTGTAAGATGCGATTCTTGAGTCTCCTGATGTTAAAAAATATTTAAAAAATCACCGATTAAACTAATAATCTATTTAGTACATAAGCATCACAATTTATAATCTATCTAGTGCATAAGTATGACAATTTAGCTCACAGAACATACACTATGCTAAAACATTAGACCCTACAAGCAGAAATTTGCGAAACTAACATAAATATAACTGACAAATCAGTAGAAAAATCGCTACCAATGGCACAGCTCTCTTCACATCAACCTGTAACCATAGTAGATAAGAAATAGAGGACAATGCTCATAGTCAGTTATCAACAATTCGGCATGGGGCATCCCACCAGAGACATTATAATATCTAGTAGATTATAAATGGCAATAGAATTTACCAACAAGCACATAGTACGCCAAACTCAAGTACATAGTATGCCAAACCTCGACACGTTTTCCTAAAATAGGTTCATCAGAAGCACATACTAGACAGTGATACTTAGCAAAGCGTTCATAGATATATGCGCCATATGATAAGGTGCTAAAGTGCAAGTGTGTGACAAAATATCCATTCGATTTCAGGTGCAATGCTGCCTTGTATGTAGTAAGATGGTGCCCATGAGACAGCATGTATAGGACTAACCTGTGATGAAAACACGAGCAATGGGAAAGTTCAAGCAGTTGCCTTCTCAATCTTCCTCGCCTCTAAGACATCTAAGGAAACATCTTCTCCTCTTGATTTTGGGTGGAGGTGTTGTAGGCATTTCAGTCTCTGGCATTCTAGGTTCTGACATACTAGGTTCTGACATGGTAGGTTCTGGTGTTCTAGGTTCTGGTGCTCTTGGCTCTGGAATTCTGGGTTGTTGGCTTCTCTGAAAAATCAGTAACCTCTCTTTATGCTCCGTGGAACTTCGAGCTCTTCTTCCTATATTGTTGTGAGGGATCGTTCTGACCCAGACAATATCACTGAACGCCACTTTATAGTTGCAGCTAGGAACCTTTTTCGCATCCTGCGGTGCAGGAGCCATGGATGGAGTAGAACATTTGCCATTGGGCAGGACAGGTGTTCTCCTGGAGTCTTGCTCCTGAATCTGAGGGATGCAAATCGGCTCCTTACAAGCACTTTGTTCCTTCAGAATGGTCTTGTTCTCATGAGTTTTCTGATTGTTTCACCAGGTTCAGACATTGCCCACTTGCTCAGCACAAGACTTAAGGCCAAATACTCTAGTATTGTCAGTAGTGTCATCACCGCAACAAAAACTGCGTCACGGAAGAGCCAAAGAGGAAGATTGATGGAAGCTTGATAGGTGCTTCTCCTGAGATCCACGGGTAGTGGGTCATCCTATAATAAAGAAAAAAAACATAATAAAGTCCTGAATATTTATACCCAATCCAGTCAAACAGAGAGCCCTTGTTATTATACAGTGATGGATACATTATCAAGCAACTTTCAGAAATATCCCATTGAGAAGATCAGGAAGAAGTTTGGGATTCACCTCCAGGGTCCATGGAATATTATTTACAGTTGGACTTTCATATGACTGACGGTCACGTGTCCAGTATGAGAAGTCCTGCAAGAGGCGATATTCTCATTAGCTGATCCTTGTGACCTCCATATTGATGAGAACATACTCGCCCTCAGTGTACTGTAATGTGGGGGGTAGAGCAACGTAAAGCACAGAAATGATAGGATGATACTCATCATCTCCAGAGGTCTCTCAGCACCAAGGTATGGTCAATGAGATACAAGCTGCAGATGGGCCGAGGCTTCTAATATACCCAGGGGTGACATCACAAAGCCCTCTGTGACATCATTGCACAGTTCTATCCATCATGCCACTGATACTTTGGACCTAACTAAATGTCTAAAAGAGAACCCTTCCACATGATTTCCAATCACGGAGCAGCTTCAGTTTTTCAAGAAAAGTTTAAAAAATATAATCTGTGCTGTGATTGGTCACAATGGCACATGAATCAGAACGTCTTTAGATCTTTTAAAGGGAAAGTGTCAGCAATTTTTTTACAATTGTAAAATTGTAAAGTATTTATATTTATATATAAATGCACATATATATTTAAAAAGGTTTCAATGGTATAAAATCTGAAAAAAATATTTTAACTCTTTTGATGTTTTCATCTTGTAAACACTAGGGGGAGCAGCTGCTGACATTTCCATGAAAACAGAATACAGCTAGCTCGCATTACGACTGCAGTAAAAGTGGGCGGGATCTGCTCACATGGGTGTGATGTCACTCCTCCCCTTCTGGGCGTTTGCAAAAAGGTAAATGAGACTGTAGTTTAGGATCACAGTGCGGAGCGATCACTGGTGACTGCAAAGTGATATATAAGGGACAACACCAAAGTCATTAATCACTACAAGGACAAGGCAGGAATGTGGGAGTCAGAGGGGTCACCCCACACTTATATCCCCTCTGACTGTCACTTCCTAAGCTCCTTTCCCTGCCATAACCTCTTATTCCCGCAGGTAAATTCTTACAGGACCCCCCTCCCCATCCCCTTCCCCTGCCGCAGCTGATTCTAAACGTCCTCCATATGTAATAATAGACAGGTACTCACCGGCAGCCTATGGTAATTCACAGGGTAGAACAGGGTACAGCACAGAAACAATATGGCGATCCTCATTGTCTCCAGGGGGTATCTCAGCACCAAGATATGGCCAATGAGATATGAGCTCCAGGTGGATGGAGCCCCCTTATATACCCCAAGGGTGACAACGCCCTCTGTGACATCATCACCCACAACATTCCGTCACATGACATCACCCAGCACCAGCATCATGTGACCCAGCATAAATAGAAACGGTCCCTGTTGCCTATAGCAACTATTCAAAACTAAGTTTAAACTTTTCCAACAGCTAAAGGCGGCTCTGTGATGGCAGTTTCTTCTTGTGGACGGTTGTGATAAATCTGCAGAACATCTACATAACGCGACATGTAGAAAATCCTGTCTTTTCCCCTCTGTTCTTCCTCTGGTGCTACAGAGACCGATAGAAGGAGCTTTTCCAGACCTTACAGTGCACAATATGGGACCTAATCACTGATATCCCAGATCTCCTCAGTACAAGCATACCGCCAACCTATGAGGACTAGAAAGAGGGCGAAACCATGCGGCACGCGTAGTCTGACCACGCCCCTATCCACACCCCAAGCTACGTCCATTTACCATGTCTTTCTCCCCCGGCAGGAAGAGTTATCAGGGGGGCGGTGGCAGTGAGGGACATTCAGCAGAAACTCGGGACTGCAGGGCATAGACCTAAATCCGGGACTGTCTGCTGTATCCAGGACGGCTGGGACTAGAGATGAGAGGATCGACTCATGGGACTCAGGTCCAGCATCCAGGTCAGTGGTAATTGGTGGCTGGACGGGAGGCCCTGTCGCGGCTTTAGATTAGCCCGGGCTGCTGCAATATCATCTGTGCGTCCTGCTCTTCTCTAGTTGGGACCTGTGGATTATTTTTTGTTCCCTCATTCACAGTCGGACCCTTCAGAACTTTCTCATCTCTGTGTAGTTTCACTATATGACATCTGGCTTTTTTGTGTCTGTAAGGCCGTGTTCACACGTAGCATAAATACTGTGCACCAATCTACACAATAACAATCTCCTCTGGTTATTGCATCTTTGGTGCACTATTTTAGGCTTTTTCCCCCTTATTTGATGCATTTTGGTGCAGATGTGAAACCGCGTTTTTAATTGTTTTTTATAGTACAGAAAAGCTTTGATTCTGCACTTAAAAAAGTATCAGCAGTTTCTTACAGACGTTTTTTTATGCTCCACATAGAAGTCTATAGAGGAAAAAAATCACCAAAACCGCACAAGGTGGGGGCAGGGTGAGGGACACTGAGGGCAGAATGGAGGCATGGAGGGGTCGAATGGGAAACATGGAGGCAGAATGGGAGACATTGGGGGCAGAATGGAGTCACATTGAAGGAGAATGGAGTCATATTGGAGGCAGAATGGAAACACATTGAGGGCAGAATGGAGACATGGGGGGCAAAATGGAGACGGGGCAGAATGGAGACAGGGGGGAAGAATGGAGACAGGGGGGCAGAATGGAGACAGGGAGGAAGAATGGAGATAGGGGGCAGAATGGAGACAGGGGGCAGCATGGAGACATTGGGGGCAGAATAGAGACACGAGGGCAGTATGGATGGAGACAAGGGTGGCAGAATAGAAACCGGGGGGCAGAATGGAGATAGGGGGCAGAATGGAGACAGGGGGCAAAATGGAGACAGGGGGGCAGAATGGAGATGGGGCAGAATAGAGACCGGGGGGCAGAATGGAGATAGGGGGCAGAATGGAGACATGGGGACAGTATGGAGACATTGGGGGCAGAATAGAAACCAAAGGGCAGTATGGATGGAGACAAGGGTGGCAGAATAGAAGCATGGGGGGAGAATGGAGACAGGGGGGCAGAATGGAGTCGGGGCAGAATAGAGACCGGGGGGCAGAATGGAGATAGGGGGCAGAATGGAGACAGGGGGCAGAATGGAGACGGGGCAGAATAGAGACCGGGGGGGCAGAATCGAGATAGGGGGCAGAATGGAGACATGGGGACAGTATGGAGACATTGGGGGCAGAATAGAAACCAGAGGGCAGTATGGATGGAGACAAGGGTGGCAGAATAGAAACATGGGGGCAGAATGGAAACAAGGGGGACAGAATGGAGACATGGAGGGAAGAATAGAAACGTGGGGGGCAGAATGGAGACGGGGGCAGAATGGAGACATTGGGGGCAGAATAGAAACCAGGGGGTAGTATGGAGACAAGGGGGGCAGAATGGAGACAGGGGGGCAGAATGGAGTCACATTGGGGGAGAATGGAGTCATATTGGAGGCAGAATGGAAACACATTGAGGGCAAAATAAAGACATGGGGGGCAGAATGGAGACGGGGCAGAATGGAGACATGGGAGAAGAATGGAGACAGGGGGGCAGAATGGAGACGGGGCAGAATAGAGACCGGGGGGCAGAATGGAGATAGGGGGCAGAATGGAGACAGGGGGGCAGAATGGAGACGGGGCAGAATAGAGACTGGGGGGCAGAATGGAGATAGGGGGCAGAATGGAGACATGGGGACAGTATGGAGACATTGGGGGCAGAATAGAAACCAAAGGGCAGTATGGATGGAGACAAGGGTGGCAGAATAGAAACATGGGGGAAGAATGGAGACAGGGGGGCGGAATGGAGACGGGTCAGAATAGAGACCGGGGGGCAGAATGGAGATAGGCGGCAGAATGGAGATAGGGGGCAGAATGGAGACGGGGCAGAATAGAGACATTGGGGGCAGAATAGAAACCAGAGGGCAGTATGGATGGAGACAAGGGTGGCAGAATAGAAACATGGGGGCAGAATGGAGACAAGGGGGACAGAATGGAGACATGGAGGGAAGAATAAAAACATGGGGGGCAGAATGGAGACGGGGCAGAATGGAGACATTGGGGGCAGAATAGAAACCAGGGGGTAGTATGGAGACAAGGGGGGCAGAATGGAGACAGGGGGGCAGAATGGAGACGGGGAGGGCAGGATGGAGACAAGGGGGGCAGAATGGAGACATTGGGGCAGAATTGAAACATTGGGGCAGAATGGAGGCAAGGGGGGCAGAATGGAGAAAGGGAAGCAGAATGGAGACATTGGATGCATAATAGAAACATGGAGGCAGAATAGAAACATGGTGGCAGAATGGAGACAGGGCAGAATGGAGAGACATTGGGGGCAGAATTGAGACGGGGCAGAATTGAGACGGGGCAGAATGGAGACATTGGAGGCAGAATGGAGAGACATTGGGGGCAGAATGGAAACATGGGGCAAAATAGACACATGGAGGCAGAATGGAGACTTGGGCAGAATGGAGAGACAATGGCAGAATGGAAAGAAATGGGGGCAGAATGGAGAGACATTGGGGCAGAATGGCAAGACATTGGGGCAGAATGGAGAGACATTGGCGGCAGGATGTAGAGACATTGGGGGCAGAATGGAGAGACATTGGGGGCAGAATGGAGACATGGGGCAAAATAGACACATGGAGGCAGAATGGAGACGTGGGCAGAATGGAGAGACATTGGCAGAATGGAAAGAAATGGGGGCAGAATGGAGAGACATTGGGGCAGAATGGAAAGACATTGGGGCAGAATGGAGAGACATTGGGGGCAGGATGGAGAGACATTGGGGGCAGGATGGAGAGACATTGGTGGCAGGATGGAGACAAATGGAAACATGGGGGCAGTATGGAGACATTGGGGGCAGGATGGAGACAATGGGGGCAGGATGAAGACAATGGGAGTAGGATGTGGGACATTATTACTGTAGGGGCTAATTAAAGGATATTATTACTGCTGTAATGTATTTTATTTTTGAGGATACTGTTTTCTGTGGGGGGTTCATGTTACTGTGCAGGGCGGCACTATATCACTTTTTTTCTTCATCTGGTGTAGTGTAGAAGTTGGGGAAATATTGGGGAATGTGCTCTGTAAGCTGCTCTAGATAACTGTGTTATTTTATGCAGAGACGAGTCCTGGCGAGAAGAAGTGATGGCGGTCTGCGATGGATGAAGAGGAAAAGTGGAGATGAAGGACTTCAACTAGAGACATCACCAGTGAGTCAGTGTGTTATCTGTACACTGACACTATACACTGTATACTATACACAGAGCTCCTGTGAATAATGGCACTATTAGTAATGGTAATATTAGTATTCTGTTTTTGTATTAATGCTCAGTATGGTAGTATTCGGTCACTATGTGGTGATAATATGTGATCTGGTCATGGTGTGGCGGTATTTGTCCCTTGTCCACTACAGGATATTGGCCCCTCATACCGTCCACATGGAGTTTGTTTCCGTCCTCTTGAGACTGTGCTGCGAGATATAGCAAACCTTCTTGTGACGGCACGTATGGATGCCGTCCTGGCAGAGCCAGACCACCTGTACAACCTGAATGGGCCGCGTCATGTTACCCACAATTACCAAGCCACAACAGAAATGGAAAACTAGAGAAGTCAGGGAGGAGGAAGAGAGAGGAATTGTCTGTGGCAATGTCATGCTCCAGGATTTGATCCCTTCAGTTTGTGTTCTGTGGTCGGCTTCTCTTTCTGCCGCGCCACAGGACACACACCTTTTCACTGGGTGTTTGGGTTCTGCTTTTCTGGCTGCAGCCTGCTTAGCTTTACACATTTGTATTTTTATTTGGATGCCTATCACATTTTGGGTGCAGCTTTATAGTCTGCGTTTCCTGCTGGTGATAGATTCATTTGGATATTCTGACATTCTGTTGATATTTGGAGCTAGGGTTTTTCGCTTTGCTGTTTATTTGCTATACTTTGCACTTTTCTTCTTTTTATCATTTGAAAATAGGCAGTATATTTGTTAACAGTACTTGCTGTATTCTTTGTTTGGTATTTTGTTTCTTACTTTACTTGCTTTGGGATTATTCCTTTGTTCAGCACACTTCTCTTCTTTTAGATAATTCACACTCTGCTCTGCCCTCTGGTTTTTTAGGAGGAACGTGAAGCAACTTGTCTGCCTTTTAGGCAGTTTAGGCCATAGTTGCCATCTCCTAGTCTGTGGTTAGGTCTATCTCTTCACCCGCAGGTACCGCTGGGGACTGTGTAGTCAAGGTATCTAGTCTGTACAGGAGCAAGCAGGGTCAGTTGTAGTTTTTAGTGTTTAACCTATTTTCCCAAGTAAGTTGCTACACAAGCATAGATAAACTAGGAGTTGTTAGGAGCATTCAGGGTGAGCCACTATTGAAAGGGGGCGCCATTGCGTTATCTTAGGGTGCCAACCTCCACCATCATGTAGGGACAGACAAGGGTCAGAGTAGTGCTTCTACCAGTCTGAATTTGGATCTGCCAGGTTCAGGTATTTGTTCCCCTTGTTTGTATGCTACCAATGTACATGGGCTTATGCAGTCATAATAGGCCACTATCTGCACCATTCCCTCTTTCGGGGTGTCTCACTGTTGCTCTCCCGGGCTCCTGTTGTCACTTTCATCTGCACCAGAAGAGGTGACATTGATTCACAATCACTTCTGCCCCTAACTAGACAGATCGATGTCCCTGACATTTAAGTGACTCGTGGTTATACAGTAAAAGTGTGTGAAGATGTCGGACGCCGTCCCAGAAGACTTTTACAGTTTGTGTCATTATAACATGTATAATGGTTGAGCAATGTTTAATGCTGAATTTAATGTAATATCTCCCATCAGAGCTGTAGTAGATTGGACAACTGGGTAAGGAAGACTTAACAGTCAGCTGGCCCTACAGATGGGAGGAGTGTTTGGAAGTAAGAAGAGAGTTTCTTCCTGCTTAGAGAAGTCAGCACTGGAATGAGTAGTGAGGTGACGCCAAATACAGAGAGTGTGACAGATGAGGCCGCATAGTGAGGAGTGTGAGACTGGAAGGAAGCAGAACAGGGATAGCAAGATTCTGTAACTGGATCCAGTGGCAGAGTAATATGGCCAGAGCAGCCTGTACCCTGTGTGGTGAAGTGGACTGTAGACAGAAAGAGGTCAGCTGCACTGGATACGGCCAGGAGCTTAAGGAGGTAGAGCTGTGGGTTAGCGGGTAACCCTGAGACAGCACAGGCAAAGTAACATAGTAACATAGTTTTTAAGGTTGAAGGAAGACTAAGTCCATCTAGTTCAACCCATAGCCTAACATGTTGATCCAGAGGAAGGCAAAAAAAAACCATGTGGCAAATGTAGCACCCTGAGGATTCGGCTGCTACAGGAGTATTGCACCTCAACCCAGAGGTGTGATATTCCACTCCCGGGCAAGGATGGAGAGTGGAACGGAGCTCGGTAGGCTGCATGCACTACACACATCCCATTTCCGGGGAACAGGCCGACGGTACTCCCACTTAGAAATGTGCAGGTACGACCGAGTCTGTTCCTGGCTGGAGTGGGAGGGGGGTGGTACATCCCATGTAGTGTAGGGGCAGATAGGGGGAGCAGCCTGGGTAAAGATAGGAGCTCATTGGGTGCTGGTCACCTGAGCTCACACATAGAGGGTGTATATAAGGTGGGCACCAACTAAGATCAGGGTCAGATGCAGAGAACAAGTCAGATGCAGAGAACAAGACAGCTGCAGAGGAGCAAACAACAAGACAGCTGCAGAGGAGCAGACAGCAAGCAGAGAGGAAGTCAGCCTGCAGCAAGAGAGAGACCCTGAGTGAGAGAGGAGCAGAGAAGGAGTACCCAGAGGGGAGAACAGAGAGGACCCAAGAACCCAAATTAAAGCACCGGGTGAGGAGTCGGCACAGGGTACCGGAACCCAAGCTGGTGGGGGCAGAAAACACACCCTAGCCAGAGACCGGAGGCCGTGGGCAGCATCTGCCACGGTCACCCATCACATCCACCCCGAAGGCACACCACATGAAGGGTCAGGGAACCCAAGGCCAAGGGTGTCCCAACAGAAGGCCCGAGGGAGCTGGACCTAGGTGGATTACTGGTGGGGACGGCCAGAGAACGGGACAGAAAGAGAGCTCAGGGCCACGCTCCGGACTTGTTTGGGGGTTGGCTGGATCCAGGACCTGGTGGACGCAGCACGGCTCGGGTGGTCACTAGCAGCTGGAGTGACCAGTACAACATCTGCAGTAAGTAAACACCCTTAACTGCACAACCCGACTCTGTCTTCACTGCCGTCTGCACTACACCACCACAACCCCCATCCTCTGCGCCTGTCCCCTCTGAGGCTATACCCCTCCCGTTGGGGGTTATCCCACCAAGCTGCGCACCCACCATCAGCCTCAGCGGACCCTGCTGCAGCGGCGGCCACAGTGACCGCATCACAACGGGTGGCGTAGTCGACACAAAAGAACTCTTAATAACATCTGTAGGACTGCCACATAACACTGAGCTTGACGCCCTGGGCACGGGGCCGGGTCACAGCCGCTCGGAGACTACAACCCCCCCATCTGATCCGGTGCCGGGTATTCCCCTCAAAAAGGAATATGTCCCAGGGGGCGCGTCACAAACACTAAGCTCCACATTGGGGAAAAAAATTCCTTCCCGACTCCATACGACAATCCAGTTCCCTGGATCAACGCCCTATCAAGGAATCTAGTATACATAACCTGTAATATTATACTTTTCAAGAAAGGAATCCATGCCCTTCTTAAATTTTATTAGTGAATCACCCATTACAACATCATGCGGCAGAGAGCTCCATAGTCTCACTGCTCTTACAGTAAAGAATCCCCGTCTGTGATTATGATTAAACCTTCTTTCCTCCAGACGTAGAAGATGCTCCCTTGTCCCCGTCTCTGGCCTCAGAGTAAAAAGATCAGTAGACAGGTCTTTGTACTGTCCCCTCATATACTTGTACATAGTAATAAGATCACCCCTAAGCCTTCGTTTTTCCACAGTAAATAACCCCAAGAGTAATAACCTGTCTTGGTATTGCAGACCCCCAAGTCCTCTAATAAGCTTTGTCGCTCTTCTCTGCACCCTCTCTAGTTCAGCTATGTCTTTCTTATACGCCGGAGACCAGAACTGAACACAGTATTCTAAGTGTGGTTGCACTAGTGACTTGTATAGAGGTAAAATTATGTTCTCCTCATGAGCATCTATGCTTCTTTTAATGCATCCCATTATTTTATTTGCCTTTGCAGCAGCTGCCTGACACTGGCCACAAAACGTGAGCTTGTCGTCAACCAATACACCCAGGCCTTTTTCAGTTACAGTTTTGCCCAGTGTTTTACAATTAAGCATATAATTATACATTTTATTTCCTCTGCCCAAGTGCATTACCTTACATTTATCCCCATTAAAGTTCATTTGCCATTTATCACCCCAAGCTTCTAGTTTACATAGATCCTCCTGTAATATAAAATTGTCCTCCTCTGTATTGATTACCCTGCAGAGTTTAGTGTCATCTGCAAATATTGAAATATTACTCTGTATGCCCCCTACAAGGTCATTAATAAATATGTTAAAAAGAAGGGGGCCCAATACTGACCCCTGTGGTACCCCACTGTTAACTGAGACCCAGTCTGAGTGTTTTCCATTAATAACCATCCTTTGTTTCCTATCACTGAGCCAATTCTTAACCCACATACATATATTTTCCCCTATCCCCATTGTTCTCATTTTATGTATCAACCTTTTGTGTGGAACCGTATCAAAAGCTTTTGAAAAGTCCATATACACAACATCCACTACATTTCCTCGGTCCAGTCCGGAACTTGCCTCCTCATAAAAGCTGATCAGATTAGTTTGACAGAAACGGTCCCTCGTAAACCCATGTTGATATTGGGTCATGAGGTTATTCTTCTTCAGATACTCTAGTAATAGCATCTCTTAGGAAACCCTCCAGGATTTTACCCACAGTAGAGGTTAAGTTTACTGGCCTATAATTTCCAAGTTCAGTTTTTGTCCCCTTTTTGAATATTGGCACCACATTTGCTATACGCCAGTCCTATGGTACAGACCCTGTTATTATGGAATCTTTAAAGATTAAAAATAATGGTCTACTACGGGGATTTGTCAACTTTAGTGATTTTTAGACGCCGCCGTACTTCCTGCTGGGTTAAGCAAGTGACATTTAATGGAGAATTTTTGTTATCACTGATCATGTTTTCTGTCATGCGATTTTCTTGTGTAAATACGGTTGAAAAAAAATCATTTAGCATATTGGCTTTTTCCTCATCCTCATCCACCATTTCCCCCAGACTATTTTTAAGGGGGCCAACACTATCATGTTTTAGTTTTTTACTATTTATGTAGCTAAAGAATATTTTGGGGTTATTTTTACTTTCTCTGGCAATGATTCTCTCTGCCTCAATCTTTGCTGCCTTGATTTGGTTTTTACAGAATTTATTTAATTTTCTATATTTATTTAATGCGTCATCACTACCTACTTGCTTTAGTTCTCTAAATGCTTTCTTTTTGTCACATATTGCGCCCCTTACAGCTCTATTTAGCCATAGTGGTTTCCTCCTATTTCTAGCATGTTTATTCCCATAGGGTATATATTGTGCACAGGTCCTATTCAGGATGCTAATAAATGTCTCCCATTTGCTTTGTGTAGCTTTATGTCTCAGGATATCGTCCCAGTTTATTGCAAAAAGATCATCTCTCAACCATTGGAAATTTGCCTTCCTGAAGTTTAGTGTCCTTGAAACCTCTCTACTACACATCTTATTAAAGGTTACATGAAAATGTATTATTTTGTGATCACTATTACCCAAGTGACCCCCAACTCGTATATTTGATATGCGGTCTGGCCTGTTGGTTAATATTAGGTCTTGCAGTGCCCCCCTTCTTGTTGGGTCCTGAACCAGTTGTGAAAGGTAATTGTCTCTCATAGTTGTCAAAAACCTATTACCTTTGCTTGAACTACAGGTTTCTGTCCCCCAATGTATTTCAGGGTAGTTGAAGTCCCCCATAATAATGACTTCTCCTTGAGTCGCTGCTTCATCTATTTGCTTTACGAGGATATTCTCCGCTGCTTCCATTATTTTTGGAGACTTATAACAAACCCCTATCAGTAATTTATTATTTTTTCCCCCTCCCCTTATCTCCACCCACAGGGACTCTACATTTCCATTAGATTCACATATATCCTCCCGCAAGATGGGTTTTAAGGATGATTTTACATATAAACACCCCCCCCCCCCTCGATTGTTTGTACGGTTATTTCTGAACAGACTATAGCCCTGTAAATTAACTGCTCAGTCATGGTTCTCATCCAGCCACGTCTCAGATATCCCCACCATGTCATAATTATTTTCCAACAAAATTAATTCTAATTCCTCCATTTTGTTGGTGAGGCTTCTGGCATTAGTGTACATGCATTTTATGTATCTCTCTGTACCTCTATTCCTTCTTACTTTATAGACTGTTCTAACCCCACCCCCAATTTCTTTATTTGTGGCCAGGTCACTATCTGCACTATCTTCCCCACCTATAAAATGAATACCCTCCCCCCAATCCCTAGTTTAAACACTCCTCCAACCTTCTAGCCATTTTCTCCCCCAGCACCCATTGAGGTGCAGCCGATCCCTAGCGTAGAGTCTGTAGCCAACTGAGAAGTCAGCCCAGTTCAGGAACCCAAATCCCTTCTTCCTACACCAGTTCTTGAGCCACTTATTTATCTTCCTAATCTCCGGTTGCCTCTCTGGCGTGGCACGTGGTACCAGTAGTATTTCAGAGAATACCACCTTGGAGGTCCTTGTGACGCGCCCCCTGGGCCATGTTCGGGGAATACCCGGAGCCGGATCTGTTGGGGATAGTAGTCCTCGTGGCGGTGACCCGGTCCGTGCCCAGGGTGTCAAACTAAGTGGCGGAATTTAGCAGAAGATGTTATAGTGTTCGACTACGCCACCCGTTGAATGCGGTTATGAAGCTGCCGCTGCAGGGCAGACCGCTGAGGCCGGTGGTACAGTTGTGCAGCGTGGGTAGTATAACCCCCAACGGGAGGGGTATGGCCTCAGGGCAGCAGACGTGGATGATGGGGATAGCAGAATTGCACGCAGGCACCAGGAACCACTCAGAGACGGTGCGGTGTAGTTCAGGGTCTTTACTGGTGGCAAAGGTAGACCCTCCCGGGAGTACTGGCTAGCGATCGGGGCCTGGTCAGTCCGTGAGCAGATAGGATCTCCCCCGGCCAGGCGGAGTTGTAGGCCTCCCCAACTAATTGTACTCTTCCTGGCTACCTTGCTAGAAGCGGGTAAAAGTAGCCCACGTCCCTGAGTGTACCGTGTGGTGCTCACCCGTATGGCCGGTGACTCGGGGCCTTCTGGTAGCCTCCGCTCCACGACGGCGGTGCTGGTCCCTTGCGTGTGACCGTGCCTTCGGGTTTCTTGGCCAGAGGACCTGAAATCCCCTGCCGGATGGTTTCTGCTGCTGGGTATGGAACAGTCCCCACAGCCTCGGACTCCATGTCCGGTGAGATCTCTTCAGTCAGGACGAGCTCTACAGCTTCCAGTCCTGGACCCCTTTTATCACTGCTCCCACAGAGCTCCTGATCTTGCTCTCCCTGCATCTGCTCCACTCCAGACCAGACTGTGTCTCTGTCTGGGACTCCTCTTCTTCTCTTCTTTTTCTTTCTAACCCCACCTCAGCCTCAGTTTATATAGGGGAAGTCCTTCCCCTCCCAGGACTGGGCAGGAGGTGTGGCATGCTTAGGGTTCCTGACCAGGAGACCTCCCACCTGCTCACAGACGTAATATTGCTATTACTGTGGTAACCAGAACCCTGGGGTGCCACATTCCCCCCTAGTAAAATTTAGTACTCCGGGACTAAACATATTTTTGAAAACATAACAGGGTATAAACAGGAACAATACAATAAGGAAAAACACGTTAGGGTGGTCACGGAGTGTCCGCAACCGGGTGCAATTTTTGAAGCAAAAAGGGTGTCCATTTCACCAAAGAACGGGGAGCCGTAACCAGGTAGGGGTCTGTCCTGCCCCGAGTCTTTAACAGTCTATAGTCCGTTCCTGGGTTACGCTCCAAACATATATACAACAGAGTTCCGGTTAATCCACAAAAGACACCTATAAAATAACTGGAAAAACATAATTATTTACAAGCAACAGTAAACAGGTAAATACCAATAAGACAGTCTGAACACCTTAGATCCTCCAACGTACGGGCAACTGGCCTCTAGTGGCCCTAGTAGACCTACGGAGCTTACTGACTGGTCCTGAGCTACAGGGTGTAGGAGCTGTCAAAGGTAAGCTGGGCAGCTGTCTACGGACTCTTTGGCTCACTAGGGGCACGGCAGGCTCACTATAAGCAGAGGGTCGATTCTCCTGGTCTGCTTGTGTGGGGTCTTCTGCCTCCTGGACCGGCTGCTCTTCCAGCTCTACCTGTTTTTCCGTAGGCACTTGGGATGCTGGCTGGAGGAAGGTGAGGACGGGTACCACAACAGCGCCATTTACTTGTGTCCAAGACCGAGGGAAGTCTCCGAGTACAGTACTGACCATCTCTTCCCTTTCCTCTGCGGGTCGAGGGTTTTCTTGATCTTCTTCAGGGTTTCGTAGCTGCTCGGGACACTTCTTCAGGTGATCTCGGGAGACAATGGCTGTGGTTTCTCCTCCATCCTTACTGATTGTGCAGATTTTTGGGTTTTCATGGCTTGATGGCAGTACGGTGTACGGGTCCTTCTCCCACTGGTCGTCCAACTTGTGGAGCCGTCTTTTCCTCTTCAAGACCTGCTCTCCAGGTACCAGGGGAACAGCGGGAGCACACTGGTTGTAAGCCTTCTCCTGTCTTTCTCTTGCTTGACGGAGACTTCGCTCAACGCTCTCCTGTACTTTCCGGTACTGCTGCTGCCTCTCTGTGTCCCAGTCTGCTTCTGGTGAAGTGTCCTCGGGTGTCAGGACTCCCATATCCAGATCAACAGGCAGCTTACCAGGTCTTGCTCTCATTAGGTAAGCCGGGGTACAGTTGGTAGAACCTACAGGGATGTGGTTGTATAGGTCCACCAGATCAGGCAGTTTCTCAGGCCACAGACTGCGTTCTTCCAGGGGCAATGTTTTCAGAAGGTCTATCACCACCTGGTTCATCTTCTCGCAAAGTCCATTGGTTTGCGGATGATAGGGTGTTGTTCTTATCTTCCGGCAGCCATACAGAGTGCAGAACTCCTGGAAGACTTCCACTTCAAAGGCAGGTCCTTGGTCCGTCAGCACCTGCTCTGGGTATCCGTGTGGACGACAGAAGTGCTGCTGGAAGGCTCTAGCTGCTGTTTGAGCCGTTAAGTCCTTGACGGGGACTACAACCAAGAACCGGGAGTAGTGATCCACGATGGTTAACGCATAGACGTAGCCACTTCTGCTGGGGGTCAGTTTTACATGGTCCAAGGCTACCAGTTCCAACGGCTGCCTGGTGACGATGGACTGCAGGGGAGTCTTCTGGCTGGCACGGTCCTTCCTTCTTAGGTTGCATGGGCCACAGTCTCTGCACCACCTCTCGATGGTCCCTCTCATGCCTACCAAGTGGAACCGCCCGCGCAGCAGGAACTCCAGCTTCTTCCATCCGAAGTGCCCAGCTCCGTCGTGGTATGCCTCCAGTAACATAGCCGCGTCTCTTCTTGGCACCACTACTTGCCAGATCAGTTCATGCGTCCGGGAGTTAACCATTCTGCGGCACAACTTCCCCTTGTAAAGAAACAGTCGACTCTTCTCAGCCCACAGTTGCTTGGTCTCCTCCGGAGCGTCTGGGTCAAGGCGGGCATCTGGCCGAGTCAGCATCTCCTTCACTAGTCGGACGGCGGGGTCACTGTCTTGTGTTTCCGCCCAGTTGTAATGAGGTAAGGGGTTGAACGTAGCGGATTGCTTACCCCTTACACGGTGGGAATACTGGGTAGTCCCATGACGGTGAAACGCGGGGAGTTCAACTTCTTCCAGTTCCTCTGGATCTTCCCCTACGTCCGGTAGGTTTGGCATTCTGGACAAGGCATCCGCGTTGGTATTGGAGCGTCCTGCCCGGTATTTGATCGTGAACTCATAGTTGGACAGGCGGGCCATCCATCTCTGCTCCAGGGCACCGAGTCTTGCAGTGTCCAGGTGTGTCAACGGGTTGTTATCCGTGTACACGGTGAACCGGGAAGAGGCGAGGTAGTGCTTAAAGCGTTCGGTGACTGCCCAAACCACTGACAGGAACTCTAGCTTAAATGAGCTGTAATTCTCAGGGTTTCTTTCGGTGGGTCGCAGTTTTCGGCTGGCGTAAGCAATTACCCGTTCTCTCCCCTGCTGGATCTGGGACAGTACGGCTCCTAGCCCGATGTTACTTGCGTCGGTGTAGAGGATAAAGGGCTGGCTGTAATCAGGGTACGCCAGGATTTCATCCCCCGTGAGGGCCATCTTCAGCTGGCGGAAGGACTCTTCTTCCAGCTTCTCCCATCTGAAGGGCGGCTTCTGGTTCTTGGCCTTCCTGGACTGGCCTATCAGGAGGTCCTGCATAGGAGCTGCCTTTTTGGTGAAACCGGGAATGAATCTTCGGTAGTAGCCTACCAACCCGAGGAACTGCCGCACTTCCTTTACGCTGGAGGGTCTTGGCCATTCCTTAATCGCGGTGATCTTATCAGGGTCGGGAGCCACTCCGTCAGCACTCACCACGTGTCCCAGGTACTGCACTTTTGGTTTTAGCAGGTGACACTTCGACGGTTTCACCTTCAGACCGTAGTTTGCCAGGGCTTCGAACACTTCCGCCAGGTGTTTCAGGTGGTCCTCGTAGGTTTTGGAATAAACTATAACATCGTCCAGGTACAGCAGGACCGTCTCAAAGTTCCGGTGTCCCAGACAGCATTCCATCAATCGTTGGAAGGTTCCTGGTGCGTTGCAGAGTCCGAACGGCATGCAGGTAAACTCGCTAAGTCCCATCGGGGTGGTGAATGTGGTTTTCTCCCGATCCGCCTCTGCTACAGGAACCTGCCAGTACCCGCTAGTGAGATCCAAAGTGGAGAAGAAGTTAGCAGATTTTAAAGCAGCCAAAGACTCCTCTATCCTTGGTAAGGGGTACGCATCTTTGTGTGTGATACGGTTGATTTTCCGGTAATCTACACACATTCTCATGGTGTTGTCTTTTTTTTTAACCAAGACTAGTGGAGCTGCCCAGGGGCTACAGCTATCCCTGATTACCCCAGCCTCCTTCATGTCTCTAAGCATCCCCTTGGCGTGTTGGTAGTGTGCAGGGGGTACGGGACGATACCTTTCCTTTATGGGAGGATGATTTCCCGTGGGGATGTGATGTTCCACTCCCTTTACTTGCCCGAAGTCCAGTGGGTGTTTACTGAACACTCTCTCGTATTCCTGGATCACCCGGTAGACTCCCTGCTTTTGGTGAGCAGGTGTGGAGTCAGTACCCAAATGCAGTTGCTGACACCAGTCCTCCATTTGCTGCTTAGAGCCGTTACCTTCCTCTGGATGAGATGGAGGCAAGGGTTCCACGGACTGTACAGAATTTTGGTTGATGGTATACAATTTGGCTAGCGTAGCATACCGGGGCAGGTACACTTCCCTCTTCCCGATATTTATTATGCGAACGGGCACCCTCCCATGGCGTACATCAACCACCCCCCGTGCCGTCAAAATGGTGGGCCTACTATCTGAGTAGACTGGTTCTACCATTGCCTGGTAATCTCTACCTCTCAGACCAATAGCTGCCCGGCACCAAATCATCATTTCACTTTTCGGGGGCATGGCAATAGGGAAAGGGTCACACATTCTCACGCTACCAATCTCACCACCGGAGAGTTCCACCTGTTGCCCTCGCATTAGTGCCCGGATCTCTTTTTGGAGCACTCGCTGCTGGCCGGAGCTGGCGTTCTTGGCAACCTGCTGTAAAATGAGAATCACCTCTGCAAGACAATTTTCAATCACATTAGTTCCTAGAGTTATCTTTGGGTGACTCTCGCGCTTGTCAATGTCTACAATGATCAGTCCCTGTGCTGCCAGTTCGACTTTACCGATTTTAATGGTCATCTCTTTAAATCCGATCTGTGGCACGGGCTGACCATTGCTGGCGATGATACTTAAGTCGTCGTCTGGGTAGCGGGTTATATCCGAGTCATTCCAGTACTGCTTGAAGAGCACGTACGGGATGGTGGTGACCTGTGACCCGGTGTCAAGTAGGGCACTCATAGGAATGCCATCCAGTACTACAGGCAAGACTGGACGTCCTCCCACGTATTTGTCACGCCAGTTCGATGGGCCTGGTGATCTTATTCCTAGGGGTTGGCCCTCTACCCCAGGTTGTGCCAGTTTAAAGGACAGTACCTTGCCATATGTCCGGGTTGATTGCAGCGGCGGCAGATGGGTTGTCCGTCCTCGTTGTATCGGTCGCTGGGTCTTCCTCTGGCCGGTGGGGTCCTCCTTGGTCGGCGCCACGGGATATCCTCCGGTCCGGATGCCAGCTGGATCTTCCCTGGACTAGAAACCTGTAAAGACTGCACAGTTCGGGTTAGCGCGGCAACGCTTTTAGTTAGCTCTTGGACCTGACGGTGCAGGTCTGTAGCCGGGTCATTGCTTAAAGCCTGCGCATCAGCTCCCACAGGCCCTGCCGACAAGGGCGCCGTCTCCTGGTGGTAAATGGTAGCAGGGCGTTTGTGGGTCACAGCGCCACCTGGTGCCGGTTCTCGGAGCACCCGGATGGCTCTGTCCTTGAACTGTGCAAAGTCCAGATGAGGGTCCTGTAAGGCCATTGCTCGCAACTGGGTTCGGTGGGCATTGCAATGTAGACCCTCTATAAATTGTTCAGTCAACAGCTTGTCTTCGTTTCCCACGCCGTCAGGGTCGGCCTGCTTAATGGCTCTCAGGGCCTCTTGTAGGTTTAGTGCATAGTCCCTTATATTCTCATGTGCTCGCTGCTTGCACCCGTAGAATCTAAGCTTGATCTCGGCTGAGGTACGGGTATCAAAGGTGTCCTTCAGCCGGGCTAGTATCTCTGCGACAGTCCTCCTCCTCCCAAGTGGCCAGGACTTTACCTCCCTTTGGGCTGCCCCTGTTAATTGAGCCACCAGGATGCTCACTTTTTGCTCTTCTGTGAGGGGGTACACCTGGAAGAGGCTATCCAGCCTTTCTCTGAAGTCATTTAGGGTATGGGACTCCCCTGAGTACTGGGGTAGCCAGGCTGCCCCCGGGATGTAGGGCATGGTGAAAGGCATGACCGCAGCAGCGGTGGTGCTGGCGGTGGCTGTAGCAGTGAAGCTCTCCTCCGTATCCGACATCCTCCTCCCCCCTAGTGGACCGTGGCCTACCTTGCGATGATCCTCTTCCGTAGGCCGCGGCTCCGCAGTGGATCGTCAGGGTTGAGGACCTTCCGTCGCGCTCCTGTGACGTCGGCGTCTGCTGGGCTCCTTCCAGGACCTTACGCAACGTCCGGACGTGAGGCGGGGCTTCAGTTCTCGCGCGCTTTCGGAGTCCACGCCCCTCTTCTTCTCGCGCGGCGTCCTCGAGATGGCGTCCAATGGCGGGAAAACTCCACGGATGGCGGGAAGAAGGCAAAAGATGGCGTCGGATGGCGGGAAAACTCCACGGATGGCGGGAAGAAGGCAAAAGATGGCGTCGGATGGCGGGAATCTTCACCACAGGTAAGTTTAACAGTCTTTTTCAGGCACGCAGTACCCGGTGGTTGCGGGCACGAGATCCTGCCAACTACGCCAAAAGTTGACGCGCCCCCTGGGCCATGTTCGGGGAATACCCGGAGCCGGATCTGTTGGGGATAGTAGTCCTCGTGGCGGTGACCCGCTCCGTGCCCAGGGTGTCAAACTAAGTGGCGGAATTTAGCAGAAGATGTTATAGTGTTCGACTACGCCACCCGTTGAATGCGGTTATGAAGCCGCCGCTGCAGGGCAGACCGCTGAGGCCGGTGGTACAGTTGTGCAGCGTGGGTAGTATAACCCCCAACGGGAGGGGTATGGCCTCAGGGCAGCAGACGTGGATGATGGGGATAGCAGAATTGCACGCAGGCACCAGGAACCACTCAGAGACGGTGCGGTGTAGTTCAGGGTCTTTACTGGTGGCAAAGGTAGACCCTCCCGGGAGTACTGGCTAGCGATCGGGGCCTGGTCAGTCCGTGAGCAGATAGGATCTCCCCCGGCCAGGCGGAGTTGTAGGCCTCCCCAACTAATTGTACTCTTCCTGGCTACCTTGCTAGAAGCGGGTAAAAGTAGCCCACGTCCTTGAGTGTACTGTGTGGTGCTCACCCGTATGGCCGGTGACTCGGGGCCTTCTGGTAGCCTCCGCTCCACGACGGTGGTGCTGGTCCCTTGCGTGTGACCGTGCCTTTGGGTTTCTTGGCCAGAGGACCTGAAATCCCCTGCCGGACGGTTTCTGCTGCTGGGTATGGAACAGTCCCCACAGCCTCGGACTCCGTGTCCGGTGAGATCTCTTCAGTCAGGACGAGCTCTACAGCTTCCAGTCCTGGACCCCTTTTATCACTGCTCTCACAGAGCTCCTGATCTTGCTCTCCCTGCATCTGCTCCACTCCAGACCAGACTGTGTCTCTGTCTGGGACTCCTCTTCTTCTCTTCTTTTTCTTTCTAACCCCACCTCAGCCCCAGTTTATATAGGCGAAGTCCTTCCCCTCCCAGGACTGGGCAGGAGGTGTGGCATGCTTAGGGTTCCTGACCAGGAGACCTCCCACCTGCTCACAGACGTAATATTGCTATTACTGTGGTAACCAGAACCCTGGGGTGCCACACTTGCTTTCAGCTTGCAGCCTAATTCCCTGAAATCAACTTCAAGGACCTTCCACCTACCTCTAACTTTGTCATTTGTTCCAATGTGCACCATGACCGCTGGGTCCTCACCAGCCCCTCCCAGTAATCTGTCAACCCGATCAGCGATGTGCCGGACTCGAGCGCCAGGTAGGCAGCACACTGTTCGATGATCCCTGTCTTTGTGACAGATAGCCCTATCTGTTTCCCTAATAATTGAGTCCCCCACTACCAGCACCTGCCTGACCTGCCCTGCTCTCCTATTTCCCTCCTTACTGGAGCTGACACTCCTCTGGCTTTCAGGGGACATGTCTTGCTGCAGCAGTGCTACCCCTGTACCATCACCCCCCTCATATGCCAACTTTGCAAACTTATTGGGGTGTGCCAGATCAGGACTAGCCTTCCTGGTACTCTTCCCTCTACCCCCCCTCACTGTCCTGCAGCTCCCTACTACCACCCTCCCCCACATCTACCCCAGTGAGCAGCTGCTCAGTGAGCAGCAGACTCCTTTCCATATTGTCAATGGACAGTACGACTGAAGAGAAGGTAACGTGTAGGCTACACCTGGGAGTCATAGTGAGTAAATACTGGACTTTCCAGGCTGGGGCAAGGGAATTATTGGAAGAGCAGTGGTCAGTGAAGGGCAGAAAAAAGGGAATGGAGTTTTCAGGCCCAGCAACTGTACTGCTTTAAAGTAATTTACAAGTGAAGCACCACCACCAGGATATAAAATGATTGTGCCTCTATGTAAAACAGATGAAGATGTGAGTAATAAGTGTTGTGGCTGCTATCTCTTGTACAGGCGTTACACCAGTTTTATCAGTGTGAAATGCTGGCCACGGACTAAAGACTATTGGACCAATGGACGTAGAGCAGAGTGCACGTCTCTAAGGGATACAGACTTTTTCCAGCACGGAGCACTGGTTATGTCGGTCTTATTGTTGTGTTTTATTGGAGATTTGCTTGCTCATGAGATTGAGGTGCACGGGTCTCTCCTGGAGAGCGTTCAGCATCGGGAATCACTGTTTCCATTCAGTAATAGTAAGCAGAGAAAGACATGCAAGCTGGATCTTATGTATCCATAAGGCCAGACACAAAATTGGTAATCAGGTAAATCAATCATTCCATTACTCTTGTTAGTCTCTCAGAGGCCTCAATTGAGTCATTGTTTCATATGAGACTGTATATTCACTCTTGTGGTATGTTCATTTGTAAATGCCTGCTGAGTATATATTGCATCAGCCCACTGTGGTTTACTAATTACACAATTTAGGACAAATATGCTGGTTAGTTGAACAGTGAAGTATCACCTCCCCCCAACTTCTCCAATCCTGTAGAGGAATGTCCTGAATGGGAACTGTGGATATAAAGTCTCTGACTCCCACTCTAGAGGGTCTCTTCAGTAACAGTCCAAAACACCATGGCTCCATCTGGTGGAATACAGGTCTGCTCCTCTGCCCAACACTGAACCCACAAATAAGTTTGGAGAACCCCATTTGAGACTGTACTATATGTTGCTGGAGTTAGATAGATGTTCTACGGTCATGGTATCCATCGTCTGTATGTGATGAACTATGTATGTGAGGACTGTAGTTGCTGACTGGATACATGTGCGATGGACGTGATATCTGTTGTCTGGACTAGCATGAACTGTAACCAGGGCCGGACTGGAGCAATGGGACATCGGACAACTCTTCGGTGGGCCCAGATCTTTGGCGTGTCCCCGAGCAGGACATAGAGTGGGCCCACTGGTTTCAACTGAATGTACATCTGAGGACACACATTCAATTGAAATGTATTGGTGTTCCATGGGGGAAACAAAAGGGAGGTCCTGTTACTGTGCAGGGCTGCACTACATCGCCTTTTTTCTTCATCTGGCGTAGTGTATAAGTCAGGGAATAAGTGGAGACCGTGCCACCTGACGAAGGCTGGTTCGAAATGCGCGTCAGGGGCGGACGCACTAATAGTTAGAGCTCCTGCATCATTGGTGTCCAAAGTATTTCATAATGCTTCTTGTTTGGTGCATTAGCATAGTTCTAGTGGGATAATTTGTCACATATACCTTGATAACGCTATTTATTGGTATAACGGCAGGATTTCTTTTTTATGACATAGTATTCCTTTATATCTGTTATGATGGTACATATGATAATGTATATGATATTTGATATATACTATTATTAATGTTCCTTTATTGCGTGCCCCTTTTTTCCACAGTTTGTCTTCACACGTGGATGTGTGTCCTATTCCCCCCTGCCCTGTTCATGTATATTTTTATCCATCAATAAATTTTCTACTTTTGAACATTGAAACAAAAGAGGAAAAAAAAGTCAGCTCAACTTACTCAGACATCAGGTGCATGGAACAGCCGGCAGTGCCCCGGGAGATTAGCAGGAAAAAACAAGGAGTGATCCGGCATCCAAAAGTCTTCTTTAAAATCAATAATCCTATATTGGAAAACTATTTTAAAAATCATATGCACAGAAGTCACAGCCCCCACAGGAGGAGGTGATGTACAGACGAGTTTCAGACCTTATGGTCCTTAATCATTGTATGATGTGACTTTTTTGCATATGATTTTTAAAATAGTTTTTATAGGATTATTGATTTTAAAGAAGACTTTTGGATGCTGGATCACTCCTTGTTTTTTCCTACTTTTGTACATTACCCTGGACTATTGCTCGTCATTTTTTGTTTCCGTATATATGTATTTCATGACGAGTTGTCCACCTGAGTCCTTCAATACCTGCATGTGTATTATGCCATTACAGTGGTGGCCAAAAGTATTGGCACCCCTGCAATTCTGTCAGATAATACTCATAATACTTCATTTAATTTGCTTGCAAGTAAAAAACACAAAAGAGAATGAAGCAAAAATCAAATCCTTGATCATTTCACACAAAACTCCAAAAATGGGCCAGACAAAAGTATTGGCACCCTCAGCCTAATACTTGGTTGCACAACCTTTAGCCAAAATAACTGCGAACAACCGCTTCCGGTAACCATCAATGAGTTTCTTACAATGCTCTGCTGGAATTGTAGACCATTCTTCTTTGGCAAACTGCTCCAGGTCCCTGATATTTGAAGGGTGCCTTCTCCAAACTGCCATTTTGAGATCTCTCCACAGGTGTTCTATGGGATTCAGGTCTGGACTCATTGCTGGCCACCTTAGAAGTCTCCATTGCTTTCTCTCAAACCATTTTATAGTGCTTTTGGAAGTGTGTTTTGGGTCATTGTCCTGCTGGAAGACCCATGACCTCTGAGGGAGACCCAGCTTTCTCACACTGGGCCCTACATTATGCTGCAAAATTTGTTGGTAGTCTTCAGACTTCATAATGCCATGCACACGGTCAAGCAGTACAGTGCCAGAGGCAGCAAAGCAACCCCAAAACATCAGGGAACCTCCGCCATGTTTGACTGTAGGGACCATGTTCTTTTCTTTGAATGCCTCTTTTTTGTTCCTGTACACTCTATGTTGATGGCTTTTCCCAAAAAGCTTGACTTTTGTCTCATCTGACCAGAGAACATTCTTCCAAAACGTTTTAGGCTTTCTCAGGTAAGTTTTGGCAAACTCCAGCCTGGCTTTTTTATGTCTCGGGGTAAGAAATGGGGTCTTCCTGGGTATCCTACCATACAGTCCCTTTTCATTCAGACGCCGACAGATAGTACGGGTTGACACTGTTGTACCCTCGGACTGCAGGGCAGCTTGAACTTGTTTGGATGTTAGTCGAGGTTCTTTATCCACCATCCGCACAATCTTGCGTTGAAATTTTTCTTTTCCGTCCACATCTAGGGAGGTTAGCCACAGTGCCATGGGCTTTACACTTCTTGATGACACTGCGCACGGAAGACACAGTAACATTCAGGTCTTTGGAGATGGACTTGTAGCCTTGAGATTGCTCATGCTTCCTCACAATTTTCTTTCTCAAGTCCTCAAACAGTTCTTTGGTCTTCTTTCTTTTCTCCATGCTCAATGTGGTACACACAAGGACACAGGACAGAGGTTGAGTCAACTTTAATCCATGTTAACTGGCTGCAAGTGTGATTTAGTTATTGCCAACACCTGTTAGGTGCCACAGGTAAGTTACAGGTGCTGTTAATTACACGAATTAGAGAAGCATCACATGATTTTTCAAACAGTGCCAATACTTTTGTCCACCCCCTTTTTTAGATTTGGTGTGGAATTATATCCAATTTGGCTTTAGGACAATTCTTTTTGTGTTTTTTCATTGAAGACAAATTAAATGAAGAGAATAATACCAAAGAATTTGTGATTGCAATCATTTTCAGGAAGAAACAGAGTATTATCTGACAGAATTGCAGGGGTGCCAATACTTTTGGCCACCACTGTATATAACCTTTGATTTTTTTATACTGGGTTTAACATGCTACTATTTCCTATGAGTTATTACTAAGAACTAACAGGCAGGTAATTGCTAACTACCTGCCTGTTTTAGCCGGTGGCGACTCAGATCGCTCCTGAACTGCTCCTAACAGCAATTCTGGTGTTTCACGTCAACAGGACAGCTCTTCCTTTTCCTATCTGCTCTGTCATGGAGGCATGACTGCCAACTTCATGCTGATTGGCAGCCGGCTCCCTGCTGTTAGGCAGCGGGGAGCCAGCTGTCAGTCAGCATGACACCAGCAGTCATGCCCCATCAACAGAGCAGAGCGGGAGCTGGAGAATCACCAACAGGAGCGGGCTGTGACCACTGTTAGCAGGCAAAGATTGGCCTGTAAGTTCTTAGGTCCACGGTTAAAAAAAAAAAATAGTCCCGGACAACCCCTTTAAATATTAAGGAACAGGAATTCTCCGAATGATTCTATAGTCAAAAGAACATAAAATTCTCTCCTGCCCAGTCAGTCTGCCCGGTCTGTTACACCATGATTACCAAAACTTCGACTCATTTCCCTGCCCATTTATTATTACCACATACCCGGCTCTGCTTGACCCGTTTCCAGGTCATTGTGTTGTCTGACTACACTTACGTTTCGCCCTGGTACCACTTATCTGCATCTCCAGAAGTTTCCCATTTCTCTATTATACTCTTCAAATTACATTTTGAGACTTTCTCCTCCTGTTGTTGCACATATTTTTTTTCCCTTCATCTGCACAGGTATCATTAATCTATCAACTATAATGGCCGTACCAGGTCCTGCAGGTCCTGTATCCCGTACACATGACGTGGGCAGTGCACGGCATGCCGCTAGTTTTTATTCTGAGTGCTCTTATATACGGTGGTAGTTTTACACAATGTTGAGCCTGTGATCTGCAGAGTGAAATGTCTGACTGCTAGAACAGAAGTATACGGCAGATTCTACAGCATGGATACATAAAGGACGTCCTGGGGGAATATACCTCCCTCCAACACTCGTCCAGTCCCTGCCTCACACTAGAGACATTTATAATAACTCCAGGACTATGGAGCTGGTCATTTTCTCATAATCTGTGGCCATTATTAGTGATCTCGCATTGTACGGTAATATCACCCTGGAGGTTGTGATGTATTTAGTGTAATAGCGCCATCTAGAATATACAGTATATATCAGGCGATACCATGCTTTCTATAGTTAGTCGTCTTATGTGCCCTCTATAGATATATATTATACTTTGTATTTATTAATAATAAAATTACTCGACACTTTTTCAGCTTTATGATATTTATTAATCTGCTGTAATTATAAAAGAAAGTCCAACCTTACAGTGGACACAGGTGGAAGTGTCCTCCATGATGGTATAGGGTGAGGTGGAGCAAGTATATAGTCAGTGGGGGTTCAGAATGATCAGTATTCACTAGGGTCCCTTGTAATCAGGGAGGAACCTGGATGTGTCCCATCAAAAGTTATTGACCCACTGTCCAGCTGTGTACCATCAACAGGTAATGAACCTCTGGCTGTAGGCCATCAATAGGTCATCACCCTCCAGCATTTAGCCACCCAGAAATCTGAACTTCAAGTTTATCGTCATCTGTAGGATGTGAACCACAGATGGTTACGATGCTGATGACATCAGGAGGTATCCCTCAAATCTGTGATGGATCGGGAATAGGTGAGATGCAAGCGATGGAAACTACAGGCAGATGTTTTCTCAATCTTTTTTGCCTCTTAGACATCTACAGAAAAATCTTCTCCTCTCGATTCTGTGTTGCAGTATTGTGGGCTTTCTAGGCTCCAGCATTCAAGGTTCTGAATCTCTAGGCTCTGGTATTCTTGGTACTGGTGTGCTCAACTCTGGCGTTCTCGGCTCTGAAATTCTAGGTTATTGGTTATTGGTTTCATTCAAAGATCAGAAACCTCTTTTTGCTCTGTAGAACTTCGAGCTCTTCTTCTGCTGTAATATGGTACAGTATGGACCCAGACAATATCACTGAAACCCTCTTTATAGTTGCGTCTAGGAACTTTATTCGCATCCTGTGGTGCAGGAGCCATGGATGGACCAGAACATTTGCCATTTGGCAGAACAGTTATTCTCCTGGAAACTTGCTCCTGAATCTGAGGGATACAAATTGGTTCCTTACAAGTACTTTGTTCTTCCAGAATGTTTTTGTTCTTATGAGTGGGTTTTATAGTTGTTTCACCAGGTTTAGACTTTGCCTTCTTGCTCAGGACAAGCCTTAAAGCGCACATGTGAGCAGGACTGTGCTTAGTAAACTACATACACTGACCGGTGGGCGCCATTACACTGAGTAAAATGATACCTTTGTTGATGAAATCCGTCCAGAGGTTCTTTGTAATCTTTATTTTCAGTTCTGCCATAATGATATGCTCTTGCTCTGGGGTGGGACTTTAGGGAGGGGCTGTAAGTGGTGCTCTCATTATGTATTCCTATCTCTGGCCTCTGACAGGTCACTGTGCTTCTGCTTCTATTTTAAATATTGCCTTTGTAATTTCTCTGTCAATTTGAAATTTACATCCCCCAAAATGGCCGCCGGGGCCCGCGCATGCGCAGTAGCATCTTTCGGTTGCTGGGTGCCATATTGCTGCAGGCAAGTTTCTTTTTCCTTTAGCAAAATGGCGACTGCGCGTGTGCAGTAGCATCTTTCGGCAACCGAAAGATGCTACTGCGCATGCGCGGGCCTTTGCGGCCATTTTGGGGATGTAAATTTCAAATTGGCAGAGAAATTACAAAGGCAATATTTAAAATATTAGGCCGGCGACTGAAAGCACAGTGACCTGTCAGAGATAGGCATACATAATGAGAGCACCAGCTACAGCACCTCCCTAAAGTCCCGCCCCAGAGCACGAGTATCTCATTATGGCAAAACTGAAACTAAAGATTATAAAAGAACCTCTGGACGGATTTCATCAACAAAGCTATCATTTTACTCAGTGTAATGGCGCCCACCGGTCAGTGTATGTGGTTTACTAAGCACAATCCTGCCGACAGGTGCGCTTTAAAGCCAAGTTCTCTAGTATTGTCACAAGTGTCATCAGCGCAACAAAAACTGTGGCACGGAAGATCCAAAGAGGAAGCTTGATGGAATCTTCAGAGGAATTTTTCCAGGGAACCACACGTAGTGGGTCATCCTGTAATAAAAAAAAAACATTTAGAAATTCTCTTATACATAATCTAATCAACCAGAGAGCCCTTGTTATTATACAGTCATGGATAAAATATAAAGCAGCTTCATGAATATCCCATAGAGAAGATCAGGGAGAAGTTTGGGATTTACCTTGAGGGTCCATGGAATATTGTTTATGGTTGGACTTTCATATGATGGGCGGTGATGTATCCAGTATGAAAAGCCCTGCAAAAGGCGATAACATTAGCTGAACCTTTGTGACCCCATATGGATGGGACCATACTCAACGTCAGTGTACTGTGAAGTAGGGAGTAAAGCAACGTAAAGCTCAGAAATGGATAGTATAATACTCATCATCTTCAGAGGTCTCGCAGCAACAATTGAAAAAATGTAAAGCACTAAAGTTTTAATTTAAAAAACAAAAATCTTTTAATGGTAAAAAAATATAAAAATTGTAAAAGTTTTGATATTTTCAACTTTTAAACACTAGGGGGAGCAGCTGCAGACATTTCCCATGAATCTAGTGTAGTGTTAGATTGCATTAAGACTGCAGTAAAAGTGGGCGGGATGTGCTCACATGGTGTGATGTCTCCTCCCCTCTTTTTCTGGTCCTTTGCAAAAAGATAAGTGAGAATGTAGTTTAGGGTCACAGTGTGGAGACATTCTGTTGGCTGCTGCAAAGTGATACCAAGAGGTAAACAGTGTCACCAAGGACGGATAGCAGCGGGGGCGTTGTTAGGGTCTTAAAAGATCAGGTCCCAAACACCAAGGCATGTCCACCCTCTCCTCAGTATAGATAGATACAGGAGAATACAGGCGCCCCTGTAAGTGCTGCAAACATTGAATAGATGACATTTGAACCGCATTACTGCTATATAGAATTTACTTATAAAAATTACAGTATTTAGCACATAAATTGGCAAATTCAGGAGAGCCCACTAGCCGTGACAAGGTGACCTTTCTTTGATGGGATCCTAATCCTAATATTTATCAGTCATGCCTCTCCCGGGCTATAAGCGTAAAAATTTAAAGGGCAGGTAGGATCCAGCATTAATTAAAAGCCTTAGGCACCTTCATAAATTTATATAAAACCATTACCGGAAAAACACCATCTACAGTTATATGAAAAAGTTTGGGCACCCCTGTTAATCTTAAGCTTAATGTTTTATAAAAATTGGTGTTTTTGCAACAGCTATTTCAGTTTGATATATGTAATAACTGTTGGACACAGTAATATTTCTGCCTTGAAATGAGGTTTATTGTACTAACAGAAAAGGTGCAATCTGCATTCAAACTAAATTTGACAGGTGCATAAGTATGGGCACCCTTATCATTTTCTTGTTTTAAGTACTCCTACCTACTTTTTACTGACTTACTAAAGCTCTTTTTTTGGTTTTGTAACCTCATTGAGCTTTGAACTTCATAGCCAGGTGTATGCAATCATGAGAAAAGCTACTTAAAGTGGCCACTTGCAAGTTGTTCTCCTGTTTGAATCTCCTCTGAAGAGTGGCATCATGGGCTCCTCAAAACAACTGTCAAATGATCTGAAAACAAAGATTATTCAACATAGTTGTTCAGGGGAAGGATACAAAAAGCTGTCTCAGAGATTTAACCTGTCAGTTTCCACTGTGAGGAACATAGTAAGCAAATGGAAGAACACTGAGACAGTTCTTGTTAAGGCCAGAAGTGGCAGGCGAAGAAAAACATCAGAAAGGCAGAGAAGAAGAATGGTGAGTTCAGTCAAGGACAATCCTCAGACCACCTCCAGAGAGCTGCAGCATCAACTTGCTGCAGATGGTGTCACTGTGCATCGGTCAACTATACAACTCACTTTGCACAAGGAGAAGCTGTATGGGAGAGTGATGTGAAAGAAGCCGTTTCTGCAAGCACGCCACAAACAGAGTCGGCTGAGGTATGCAAAAGCACATTTGGAGAAGCCAATTTCTTTTTGGAAGAAGGTCCTGTGGACTGATGAAACCAAGATTGAGTTGTTTGGTCATGCAAAAAGGCGTTATGAATGGCGGCAAAAAATCACAGCATTCCAAGAAAAACACTTGCTACCCACAGTAAAATTTGGTGGAGGTTCCATCATGCTTTGGGGCTGTGTGGCCAATACCGGCACCGGGAATCTTGTTAAAGTTGAGGGACGCATGGATTCCACTCAGTATCAGCAGATTCTTGACAATAATGTTCAAGAATCAGTGATGAAGTTGAAGTAACGCAGGGGATGGATCTTTCAGCAAGACAATGATCCAAAACACCGCTCGAAATCTACTCAGGCATTCATGCAGAGTAACAATTACAATGTTCTGGAATGGCCATCCCAGTCCCCAGACCTGAATATCATTGAACATCTGTGGGATCTTTTGAAGAGGGCTGTCCATGCTCGGCGACCATCAAACTTAACTGAACTGGAATTATTTTGTAAAGAGGAATGGTCAAAAATACCTTCATCCAGGATCCAGGAACTCATAAAAAGCTACAGGAAGCGATTAGAGGCTGTTATTTTTGCAAAAGGAGGATCTACTAAATATTAATGTCACTTTTCTGGTGAGGTGCCCATACTTATGCACCTGTCAAATTTTGTTTGAATGCAGATTGCACATTTTCTGTTAGTACAATAAACCTCATTTCAAGGCAGAAACATTACTGTGGCCAACAGTTATTACATATATCCAACTGAAATAGCTGTTGCAAAAACACCAATTTTTATAAAACATTAAGCTTAAGATTAATAGGGGTGCCCAAACTTTTTAATATAACTGTATAATATAACACTGCAAGCGTGTCTCTGTCTGAAGCCTCGATAGACTGCGCATGCGCAACGCGCAGTCTGGCTCCAGACAGAATCACCCATCCAGCCGTTACAGATAAGAGGAGTGTATGGCGCCGGAGATCGCGGTATGCGTAGGCACTGAACGCATACCGCGATCTCCGACGCCATACTTACATATTTACCTGACCGGGAGGAGCGTTGCCGCAGCGCCTCTCTTCGCCGGAGACCGGGGCAGGAGTGGGGCGCCGGATCGGCGCATGCACATAGCGCTATCTTGCGCCATTTTACTGAAGACACATTTGCAGTGTGTCTTCAGCAAAATGGCGCCGGACAGCGCGCTGCTCCGTCGAAACACTCCTCCCCCGGCCTCCGGCAGAACAGGACGCAGCAACGCAGGAGCACAGAGAAGAAAGGTGAGTATAACTGTTTATTTTTTTGTATGTGTGTACAGTGTGAAAGGGATGAGGGGGCCACACATACCAGAATTGTGGGGTGAGGGGACCATGCATACCAGGATTGTGGGGTGAGGGGATCAAGCATACCAGGATGAGGGGTACCACGCATACCAGGATTGGGGGGTGAGGGGACCATGCATACCAGGATTGGGGAGTGAGGGGTACCACACATAACAGGATTGGGGGGTGAGGGGTACCACACATGCCAGGATTGAGGGATGAGGGGACCATGCATAGCAGGATTGGGGGGTGAGGGGACCATGCATACCAGGATGAGGGGCACCACACATACCATTATTGGGGGGTGAGGGGACCACGCATACCAGGATTGGGGGTTGAGAGGACCATGTATACCAGGATTGGGGGGATGAGGAGACCATGCATACCAGGACTGGGGGTGAGGGGACCATGCATACCAGGATTGGGGGGTGAGGGGACCATGCATACCAAGGTTAAGGGGTGAGGGGACCATGCATACTAGGATTGGGGGGTGAGGGGACCGTGCATACCAGGATTGGGGGGTGAGGGGACCATGCATACCAGGATTGGGGGGTGAGGGGACCATGCATACCAGGATTGGGGGGTGAGGGGACCATGCATACCAGGATTGGGGGGTGAGGGGACCATGCATACCAGGATTGGGGTGTGAGGGGTGCCATGTATAACAGAATAGGGATGTGAGGGGTGCCATGCATACCAGAATAGGGATGAGGGGTACCATACATATCAGTATAGGAATGCGGGGTACCATGCATACCAGGATGAGGGGTACCATACATACCATGATAGGGATGAGGGGTACCATGTATGCCAGGATTGGGGATGAGGGGTACTATGTATACCAGGATTGGGGATGAGGGGCCCATGCATACCAGGATAGGGATGAGGAGTGCCATGCATACCAGGATGGGGATGAGGGGTGCCATGCATACCAGGATAAGGGAGAGCGGCCTATGCATACCAGGATCTGGGATACCATACATACCAGGATAGGGATGAGGGATGGGGTACCACACATACCAGGATTGGGGGTGAGGGGTGCCATGCATACCAAGATTGGGCGTGAGGGGTGCCATGCATACCAGGATTGGGGGTGAGGGGTGCCATGCTTACCAGGATTGGGGGTGAGGGGTGCCTTGCATACCAGGATTGGGGGTGAGAGGTGCCATGCATACCAGGATGGGATGGTGGGGACAGGATGGGGGCAGCACAAATACCAGGAGGGGGGAAGCACATACCCGCATGGGAGACCATATACCAATAAAAATGCTTGCCACCCGGGCGTAGAACGGGTTGAATAGCTAGTAGGTTATAATGGGCACGTGTGGTATCCATGAAAAAAACGGATGCCACACGTAACGCAGACACGTACATGTGAAGAGGGCCTTAGGCTGATCAGAGGAGTGCACAGTCAGAAAAGGAAGCTGTCACAACATCCAAAAGTAAACTATAAAAAAAACTTGACCAGCACCTCCGAACAGAATAAAGCAAGTGTGAACAGGTGCAAGCTGCCTTAAGCTACAAGACTGCAGTCACTTTATGTGACTGCAGACTTGTGAATCCTCACATTGCACGCCCTGCTCGCTGTGAGGATTTTCAGGTGACGGGTGTGTGACCACAAGCATGTGATACGCATACTTCTACTTCTGGCCACATTCTGACTAGACTGTGTTCGGCTGCACTCAATTCACATCGGGCACCGACACCTGAGAATCCTCACAGCGCGCACAGAGAAATTGCAGGCTTGTAGCCTAAAGCTGGACAACCCCTTTAAGGTTGTTTTTCTTTTCTTAAAACAAACCCTGTCCCCTGTAAAATTTTCAAGAAGGTTGGAAATTCTCTTTAAAGGAATTTTCCTTTAAATGTATGTTATTTACATACTTGCAGTCATGTGCGGACGAGACTCATCTTGCTCCACTCAATATAAGAGAATTGAAAGAATCTGGATGAGACTAGTCGGCATGTGACTGCAAGTATGTAAATCGCATACATGAGGTCAAGTGACTGCCCTCCCGCATTAAAATACAGGAAAATCGAGACAGTGTGCGCAAATCGTGACAGTGTGATAATTCAGCTGTCTGCAGTCTGAGTAACTGCAGACTTTTCTCTTGTGACCAGAAAACAACTATAAGAGAGTAAAGGATATTTCCGGGCATATGGGATTGATGACCTCTCTACATATACAAGATAGGTCATGAAAAGCAGATAGGTGGGGTCTGACAGCTGGTGCCCCCATCGGTCAGCTGTTACAAGCTCCGGAGCAAGCGCAGCTCTATCCAGAGTGTAGTGGCCTCTGCCAGTCGCTGCTGGTACTGTAGTCACTACTATTCAAATGAACAGGAGCTGAGCTGCAGAACCAGCAGCAGACGCTCAGTAATGCCGCCTGAGCAAACAGCTGCTCTTGGGGGCGCCAGGTGTCGGACCCCCACTGATCTGCTATTGATGACCTATCCTGTAGATGTAGATAGGTCATCAATACTGCATGCCCGGACATCCCTTTATATCTTATAGGGTTTTCTGCTTGCAAAAGAAAAGTCTGCAGTCTCTCTCTGTGACAGCTGAATTATGACGCAGTGCGATATGGCAATACTGTATGCCCAGACATCCCTTTATATTTTGTCAAACTCAAATACCCGGAGGGACAAAATGAAAAGCTTGGACAAAGTTGCAAGACAACCGTGATATTTATTTAAAAAATGTCTAGAATTGAGGAAGTTTTCCCTTATCAAATATAACATTGAATAGTCCTCCATATAGTATAATGGCCCCGCATAGTCCTTCATACAGTATAATGGCCCCGCATAGTCCTCCATGCTGAATAAGGCCCACATAGTCATCCATACAGTATAATGGCCCTACATAGTCCTCCATACAGTATAATGGCCCCACATAGTTCTCCATACAGTATATTGTGTCCCACATAGACATCCATGCAGAATAATGGCCCACACAGTGCTCCATACAGTATAACAGAGCCCTACATTGCTTTCCATACAGTATAATGGCCATACAGTAACAGTGCTCCATACAGAATAATGAGCCCCACATAGTTCTCCATATAGTATAATGGGCCCCACATAATCCTCCATACAGTATAACAGGGCCCTACATTGCTTTTGTGGCGCCCCTGAGGGTTCAGTCGCCACAGGGGTACTGCACCTCAGAATGAGGTGTGGTATCTCCTCTCTTAGGTAAGGATGGAGTACTGCACAGGACCCCAACCACACACTCAACACTACACCACTCCAGTTCTGAAGGGGGCCTAATGCACCATAGTTCTGCCCCGGGCCTGAATGGAGAAGTTGGGGGGAACCAAAGATTAGGGGGAACCAAGTAGTGAGTGAGGGTGGAGGAAGCATTAATCTACAGCACTTAACTAGAATCATATATAATTAGAGGCCATTTTAGCAACACGGTCTTTGGTCGTGGGTCTTTCAGTCGGCAAGTCAGCACAAGGCTGCGGCTGGCTGAGGGTCCACGGTTCCCAGTCTCAGGCCTCGAGACGGGGGGTCGGGACAGAGTTATAACTGGCTCTGTCCCCGGTTAGGGTCCAACTAAGAAGGCCTAGGAGGGGAGCAGAGGAGACAAGCTCCACAGGCGGAAGGATCTCAGGGGGTGCAGACGGAGCGGAGTCGCCACCTGCATACCTCATTCTGGCCCAGCCAGAGAGACCCTGCCGCAAGAGGGGGTACCAGTCCCCGATTATCTGACTTTGCACTTCACATCTCTGTCGGAAAAGTCTGGAGGCTTATGTGGATCCCAGGGGGATACGGACGGAGTCGCCACCTGTATTCCCTAATCTGAGTTTATCCAGAGGGACCCGGCCTTACACCACGTTCTAACCACAAGTCACCAAAAAGGGCACCCAGTCGGTCCGGGAGCTTCAAGTTACCCAAAAAGGACATTGCAGTACCCGTACGGGACTCAGTGGGGAGAAGGAGAGAGAAGGAGAAGTAGGAGAAGAGAGGGACATACTAGAGCGGGGGTCCTGTCAAGTGCTCCTGAACTACCTGGAGTGTGCTGAGACCCACCCTGGTGGCCGCAGCTCGCCGTGTGACAGCAGAGAGAAGCTCTGAGCTGAATGATCAAATCTGTGAGTAAAGACTTGGATGACTGCAACTACTGTCTCTGTCTGCTCTTTCCTCCGCGGCCCTGCACCCGCCAACGCTTTACTTCACTCTCTCTTCTCTACGCTGCCCTGAGGCCCTGCTCCACCTGTGGGGAGCCGCACCAGCTAAGCTGCCTGAACACCGGCCTCACAGGACTGCCGGAGCACTGGTGATCCTTACCAGAAACTACAGGTGGCGTCACGAACATTCCCCTTTTTCCCACACAAACCCCCCCCCCCTTCTTTTTCCCTTTTTAAAGAGTGACCCCAGGGTACGGGCCCGGGAGCCGACCACCGCGACATCCCCCCCACCCAAGGTCAGGCAAACAACAACTAAGGCCCGGGCGCTGAGTCGTCCCTCCCCCAATCCCCTGGGCGCATCATCTCCCATACAGTATAATGGCCCCACATAGTCCTCCATACAGTATAATGGCCCCACATAGTCCTCCCTACAGTTTAATGGGCCCCGCATAGTCCTCCATACAGTATAATGGCCTCGCATAGTCCTCCATACAGTATAATGGCCTCGCATAGTCCTCCATACAGTATAATGGACCACACATAGTCCTCCATACAGTATAATGGTCTCACATAGTGCTCCATACTGTATAATTGGCTCCGCATAGTCCTCCATACAGTATAATGGCCCCACATAGTCCTCCATACAGTATAATGGCCCCATATAGTCCTCCATACAGTATAATGGTCTCACATAGTGCTCCATACTGTATAATGGGCCTCACATAGTCCTCCATAGAGTATAATGGGCCCCGCATAGTCCTCCATACAGTATAATGGCCCCACATAATCCTCCATACAGTTTAATGGCCCCACATAGTCCACCTACAGTATAATGGCCCCACATAGTCCTCCATACAGTATAATGGGCCCCGCATAGTCCTCCATACAGTATAATGGCCTCCCATAGTCTTCCATACAGTATAATGGCCTCGCATAGTGCTCCATACTGTATAATGGACCACACATAGTGCTCCATACAGAATAATGGTCTCACATAGTCCTCCATACAGTATAATGGGCCCCACATAGTCCTCCATACAGTATAATGGCCCCACATAGTCCTACATACAGTATAATGGGCCTCAGATAGTCCTCCATACAGTATAATGGCCCCACATAGTCCTCCATACAGTATAATGGGCCCCGCATAGTCCTCCATACAGTATAATGGCCTTGCATAGTTCTCCATACAGTATAATGGCCTCGCATAGTGCTCCATACTGTATAATGGACCACACATAGTGCTCCATACAGAATAATGGCCTCGCATAGTGCTCCATACAGTATAATGGCCTCACATAGTGCTCCATACTGTATAATGGCATAACACAGTGCTCCATTACGGACCTCCCTTGAAATCCTGACTATAGCCGTGCTTCAAAGGAGACCGTGATTTTCACTAACTGCAGCAATACTGTGGCATCGCTGTATATAGCACAAGCTATAAGTTAAAAGCTATTTTAAAAAGTTTTAAATGATATTTAAAAAAAAAAACATAAAAGTTCCAATCGCCCCCATTTTCCTGCATTAAAAATAAAGATATTAAAAAATTTAAAAAATACACATATGAGATATCGCTGCATTCAGAAACCTCTGATCTATCAAAATAAAACCACAAGCAACACGATTCATAAACACCATGAAACAGAAAAATATTCAAAAACGCCAAAATGACATTATTTTCTGCAATACCCCTAAAAATGCTGTAACAAGTGATGAAAATGTCATATCCATTCCAAAATGGTATCAATAAAAATATAGAAACGTTACGGGTCTCGGAAAATGGCGACAACCCAAAAATGGTTTTATTTCAAACTTCTGATTTATTTTCACCGGTAAAATAAGAGCTTTGGGTTTGGGCATATTTAAGTATTTGTTGCAGCATTTCCTCGTACCAACAAAGTGAATGAGATTCCTGAGGCCTCGTGCACACGCTGCTTCTTTTTTCCTTGCAGATTAGAAGCAGTTTTATATTTGCAGCCTGTCAATCCATTCAGCGATTTTCATCAGATGCATGGGGGGGGGGATGCAAGTAAAAAATACGGTAAAAGTGTGCGTATTTATGTTATGTTGTGTTTTTCCTGCCACAAGACGTTTTTGGTGCAGAAATGTCTGCAGAAAGTACTTAACGTGTGCACATACAGTACAGACCAAAAGTTTGGACACACCTTCTCATTTAAAGATTTTTCTGTATTTTCATGACTATGAAAATTGTACATTCACACTGAAGGCATCAAAACTATGAATTACCACATGTGGAATTATATACTTAACAAAAAAGTGTGAAACAACTGAAAATATGTGAAATCGAAGAAGGAAAATTATATTATCCAAAAGATAATAGTCCTCTTAATATAGATCAGCCTGAACAATGTACGGCCATAGTCAAATTAGACGTCCTTACAAAGGGTTTTACTCTAAACATGGGAGATGTCTCAGGTAAGGGTCATGAATGTGAATGTCTATGGTGTTATCAAAAGAATGGACCCCTGGAAGGCGATGTGAAGTATATCCATAAAATACACCCAGAATGTGCAAAGTATGGTGACAGATGGTAGAAAAGGTTTGGATTTGATGATAAACTTAGTTTGATGAAATGTGAAAATTTGGTGGAAGAAATAGGAAAGTGCAGTGAGAAATTAAAAAAGTCTGGACTTACAAGTGCAAATATATGGTTGTGTGAAGCCTGAAAGAGAGAAAATGGCCGACATGCCGAAAAATATTATAAAGACAAAAAGAAGGATAAAAAGGGACTGGTGTTAGTAATCCAGGATGGGTGTGATATTGTCCTCACACAGAAAGACTTGAATGAAGAACAGGGTTACAGAGGTAGGGGAGAGGTAGAGGAAGAGGTAGGGGAGCGGGCGACAAAACATCTTGTTGGCATTGCAGGAAGATTGGGCATTTTCTTCGAGAATGCCCTGACAGACAAAAAATAACCCAGATGGCACAAATGCCACAGAATATGCAGTAGTAACTCAGGATAAAGTCCTGATGGCCAAAGCCCTCCGAAACACCTATCAGCACAAGCAGCCACCGCAACATACTGACATTACATGAGACTAGTCTTATTGACCTACAAATCCTCAAAGAGATGCAACAAGCATCCCCAAAATCTGAACAAACTACATGGGTAATAAAAGGTGCTATCTTCAAAGATGGCATATATGTATCTGCAGAAAACAAATATATATTGCCCAGTAACCTCTTTAGATATGCTGCAGTATTGAGCCATAGCACAGGAGAGATGGTAAAGATCATAAAGTATTTACAGCATGCGACTTTACTAACTACTCAAAGTTTTGTCTCACCTGCTTTCTTGTCCATTATTGGAAACATTGTCTGTCGTAAGTGTTGAAGTAGAATACACCTGAGTGTTATTGTCACCTGGCATGTTATATCTTATACCAAATCTCTTAAGATGCCTGATTGACTCATTTCACAAGTTATTATATAATATTGGCTAAGTGTCTGTATGTCAGTGTTCATGATAGATATTGATTTTTATAGTTGTTGGCTATATGTGTGATAGGCACCGGAGCACAGGGCCTGGACCCTCCAGTATGCCGGGCATGGGTCGGATACTCTCTGCGGTCCCCTGGTCGCAAGGACGGTGGTGGCTGTGCCCGACGCCTGGAGCTGCGGAGTCACATTTGTAGGGAGACATGGCTGCGGGGGTTAAACGTCGTTCTCCTGTGCCTTCACAGTGGTGTACGATGTGGTTTACATTCCCTATGGTGTTTTGGTGATGGAGGGAGACAGGGTTGAGGGAGAGAAGTGGGCGAGAGGTATTGAAGCCAGGAGACTTTGGCAACGGTTAAACAGATGGTAACTCTACTCGTTCACAGCCCGAGGGGTTAAACAGCCAAAGAAGAGTATAGTACAGGCAAGCACGTGCTGGTGGTAAAACAGTTCTTTATTACAGATAAACATCCGGCAATGGAGACAGAGCAATGGGAAAACAAATGAGTAGCTTACAAGTAAGTCCCTCTGTGTCTAATGTCTGGTGTCCAGTACTGACGCTATAGAGGTTCCTTGCCGATTCTCTATCCATATTAGGCCTCACTGTCCCATCCCCACTATCCATCATATTACATGAAGTGCAAATACAGAATGACGTTATCCCCACAGTCCTCTGTGTGTAACCACCAAAGGCCAAATGTAGCTCCTGCGTCCTGGGCACACCTGCAATAGCAGTAGACAAATGTGTGCTCTAGAGCAGGGTTCCCCAACTCCAGTCCTCAAGGCCCACCAACAGGTCATGTTTTCAGGATTTCCTTAGTATTGCACAGGTGATGTAACTATTGCCTGTGCTGATGATGGAATTATCACCTGTGCAATACTAAGGAAATCCTGAAAACATGACCTGTTGGTGGGCCTTGAGGACTGGAGTTGGGGAACCCTGCTCTAGAGGACCAGGCAATCACTCACCCCGATTTGCAGACGTTTTGCTCCCTCATGTTTGGTCCTCAAGTTAGCTGCTCCGTTTGAAGGTTGATAGGAACAAGGGAAAGAATCCCCTACATGCTTGGCTGTGTAGTGATGCTCGCTGAGCTTCTCTTAACTCCCATTATAGACTCTGTCTTCCCCCTCTCCTCCTCTGTAGTCGACATCTTCTTCTCTCAGACCACCACTGTTCACTTGGCAGCCTGCCTTGGTGAAGAGGATATTAACTGTTTCTGTACAAACTAGTATTAAAAGTACTAAATCCCTATGACATTAATATACATTTAACGTATACAGAGTTTTCTAGGAATGATAATAATAATAATTTTTATTTATATAGCGCCAACATATTCTGCAGCACTTTACAATTAAGCGGGGACATGTACAGACAATAAATTCAATACAAGGTGAGACAGTTTAAACAGTTACATTAGGAGTGAGGTCCCTGCTCGCAAGCTTACATTCTACAAGGAAATGGGGGGACACAACAGGTGGAAAGTGCTTGTTATTTCAGGTCTGGCAATTATAATAAGTCAGGATTGTCATATAAAGCTGTATGATCCGGTCATCAGCCTGTATGTTCAAGTGCAATACTCAATTACCGAGTGCAGTTATCGTGTGCATGGAGGGTGTGGAGACAGATGAAGAGAAGGGAACAGATTCTGAATAGTATTTAGGAGGGAACAGGGGAAAGTTAGTTTACTGAGTAGTTGAGGTGGTAGGCTTGTTTAAAGAGATGGGTTTTTAAGGCGCGCTTGAAGACATCAGGGCTAGGCATCAATCGGATCGTCTGGGGTAGAGCATTCCAGAGAACTGGCGCAGCACGAGAGAAGTCTTGGAGACGGAGGTGCGAGGTTCGGATTATGGGGGATGTTAGTCTTAGGTCATTTGTGGAACGGAGAGCACGTGTAGGACGATAGACTGAGATGAGAGAGTTGATATAAGGTGGTGCAGAACTGTGGAGAGCTTTGTGGGTGAGAGCAATGAGTTTATAGTGGACCCTGTAGCGAATGGGTAACCAGTGTAATGACTGGCACAAGGTGGAGGCATCAGTGAAGCGGCTGGACAGAAATACGACCCTGGCTGCCGCATTCAGAACAGATTGGAGAGGGGAAATTTTGGTAAGAGGGAGACCGATCAGAAGAGAGTTGCAGTAGTCCAGACGAGAGTGAATAAGAGCGACAGTAAGAGTTTTAACAGTTTCAAAAGTGAGAAAAGATCGGATTCAGGAGATGTTTTTAAGATGCAGGTGACAAGAGCGAGTGAGTGATCGGATATAGGGAGTAAAGGAGAGGTTAGTGTCGAATATGACCCCAAGGCAGCGGGCGTGCTGCTTGAGAGTTATGGTTGAACCCTCCAAGGTAATTTCGATGTTAGGTAGAGTTAGGTTAGTAGAGGGGGAAAACACCAGAAGTTCAGTTTTGGAGAGATTCAGTTTAAGATAGAGGGAGGACATTATGTTAGACACAGCAGACAAACAATCCCTGGTATTTTGTATTAGGGTACGGGTGATGTCAGGGGAAGAAGTGTATAATTGGGTGTCGTCAGCATAGAGATGATACTGGAACCCAAATCACCTAACTCTGGGTTAAGTTGTCTCTCTGTTTCCGGATAAATAGACCCCATGTCATGATACACTCAGGTGGGACAATGTTGACTGTACTGAAGGTTTTGCTCCGATCCTACACCTATTCCAACACATTTGGTTACCTTACTTTCTGTTACCTCAGCGAAAACCCTTCAAGAGAATAGATGTGGAATCAGACTGTACATTAGCAGAATAATTGGCTAAGATAACAACACTCAAATAAGTCTCTACCCCTAATTTTTTCTCAGGAGAACTGCTACCGAAACCTGAGGTTGTGAAACGTGCTGACTGGGTCCTTGTGAAGGTGATAAAGAAGAAACACTGGCACCAGCCTAAGTGGGAAGGTCCTTACCAAGTCCTATTGACCACTCCCACTGCTGTCAAAATTGCTGAACGTACATCACGGATACATCTGTCCCACTATTAAAAGGGTTGACGGAAGTCTAAGGAAAGTTAGGCAGGGAACAAACCCAGTCTCCTGAAGCATAAACCCGGCTACAAAGGGGGGTTCTCCAAAAGGGAGAATTCATCTCAAACAGGTGAAGACACCCACTTCCCTTTTCCCGGTGGACGGAGACAGGGTAGGCAGTAGAAGAAAAAAAAGATGTACTAGGGACAGTTATTTTGGGAATCCTACACATGGTTATGGGAAATTGGAAGGTAATAGATCCAGCAGGGTGGGAAAGTCCAGAGGGTTGGAGAGGTTTTGGATTTAATAATTTAAATCTCACTTTTGAAGTAGGTCAGACGGTCACCTTTTTGATGGACTTCTGCCTGTTATATAAAGGACGTGAAGATGGAGAACAAGCTGCCAAACTAACTGGGTCAGAAAAATATGTTTGTGTTATAAACCAAAATAACAGGGGAGTCCGAATGTTTACTAGTTGGTCCCTTGCTGGATGGACAACCAAGACTATGGCTATAAAATTTATGGCCACACAGATTTGAAATCCAGGTTCCTCATTAGGAAAAAATAAACTTCCCATTGCACAAAAAAGGATGATTGTAGAAAAATTAGTATTAATCTTAAAAAAAACCTAAGATGAGAGACCAAAGGTTATATGGTATTGGATCTGATGCATCAGGAACAGACCCAATAGGACATTTCGACATAGAAGTTCAGAATAATACCAAAACACGCCCCAAGGAAAGTATGTGTAACATACCTGGCGGCGTCCTTGCATGGTGGTCCATCTCCCACTGTGCAAGAGCGCGCACTTGATCTCCAGTCCAGAATGTCTCTCTGGCTTCCCTCCATGCTGTCTGTTTGTGTCTGTTTCTGCTGATTAAGGGCGGCGCCCGATCACTTCCTGCTTTTTGTACCTGCTGTGGGTCACACCCCTTGTGCGTCCTCAGCCTATTGCTGTCTGTCACCTGGTATATAGCTCAGCTGCTCCCATCTATCCCGGCCTGAGCATAGTGTTTCATTCAGTGTGTGCTTGCACTCTGAAGGTGCCAGGTCCCGTTCTGTGTTCTTTTGTCTGCCTATCCTGGAGGCTGTATTTCCAGGCCTGTCTGAACACGCTCCTAGCCTGTTCCTCCCGCCTTCTAGGGGCCGATTACCTAGACCCGCTCCTGTATCTTGTCTGTCCTGTCTGAACACGCTCCTAGCCTGTTCCTCCCGCCTTCTAGGGGCCGATTACCTAGACCCGCTCCTGTATCTTGTCTGTCCTGTCTGAACACGCTCCTTGCCTGTTCGTCCTGCCTCTCTGGGGGCAGTATTCCCAGACCCGCTCCTGTATCCCGCTGCAGTGTCGGTCTCCGTACACTCAGTTCCAGTCTGAACTCTCTCCTATCCTTTACCTGTTTTGCCTCTATGTCCGTTCCCTTCCTTTTTCTGCAGAGTCTGAACTCGTACCTAACTCCTGCCTGTTGTGTCCGTTCCCTTCCTTTTTCTGCAGAGTCTGAACTCGTACCTAACTCCTGCCTGTTGTCTCTGTACTCCTGTTTGTGAGTTTGTGGTCCACTCGCTACTTCACTGCAAGTACCCTGTGGGTGTCTGGCTCTGCCTTTCCCTTCCTGTCTGTTCCGTGTGAACAGAGCCCTGTCCCCCCTACTCAGCCTTGCCTGCTCTGACTCCTTTGCTCACTGCTCCGGCGGTTCTAGCCTGCTCTGACTCCTTTGCTCACTGCTCCGGCGGTTCTAGCCTGCTCTCACTCCTTTGCTTACCGCTCCGGCGGTTCTAGCCTGCTCTGACTCCTTTGCTCGCTGCTCCGGCAGCCTTGCTCCGCTCTGACCCTTTTGCTCGCTGCTCCGGCAGTCTCGCTCCACTCTTGCTCACCGCTCCAGGCGGCCTCGTCCTGCTTTACTCTTGCTCACTGCTCCAGCAGTCTCGCTCAGCTCTTATCCTTTGTTCACCGCTCCTGGCGGCCTTGTCCTGCTCTACTCTTGCTCACCGCTCCAGGCGGCCTTGTCCTGCCCTGTTCTCGCTCACCTCTCTGGGCGGCCTCACTCTGCTGTGTTTGTCCGCCACATCTGTGGCTCTGTTCCTGAGTCCCAGTGTGTACTGGGTCCTATCCCGCCAGTGTCCCTACCTGCTAGTGCCTCCCTGTCTGCACTCTAGCTGTGCTTGCCTGTACCCCTCTGCCTGTATTGTTCCTGAGTCCCAGTGTGTACTGGGTCCTATCCCGCCTGTGTTCCTACCTGCTAGTGCCTCCCTGTCTGCACTCTAGCTGTGCTTGCCTGTACCCCCCTGCCTGCTTACCCGCCTGCCTGCATACCAGTCGTGCCTGCCTATACCCACCAGTCTGTGTGCCAGCCTACCAGTCTGTTCCTGTATTCCCCTGTGTGGGTCAACAGCCGTGTCTGGGGTCTGTCCTGGAGTAGCACCTGGTCCCTTTGCTCGGTTCCTCCTTGGTGCACTGGCGTCGTATGCCGTCGTGTGACCCTGGTCGGATCGGGTGAATACCTAGTTAAGCCCCTCCAGGCATTCACTCTCCGGCACGGTCCAGTGGAATCACTACAATCACACGCACACGCCGCTCAGCCCGGGCGTGTGCATAACAGCATGCTCAGGCCATGGTTCCCGTTGAGCCCCACGGCCTTCGCTCTCTGAGAAGTTTTCCAGCGAATACATGCATTAAAATAAATAAATAAATTTTTTTTTTTCCTTAGCTGAGTTCCAGGCGAATTACGCACCGTCCAGATGGATCTATCAGCTCTCGTTCCTGCGGATCCGCCACGTTACTATGGGGATCCAAGACAGTGTCGTGCATTTGTGGAGCAATGCATGCTACACTTTAAGGCCTACCCTCTCTATTTTCCTTCCGATTGGGCTAAAGTGGCCTTTATGATTGACTACCTAGCGGGTGATGCCTTGAAATGGGTCACCCCCCTATGGGAAGCATGGGATCCTGTCGTCCTTGACCTGCAGGCCTTCCTGGTGGCCTTTCATATGGTCTTCGAGGACCCTAACCCTGAAGCCCCTGCTGAAGCTTCACTTCCCAATATCCCGGAGCAGCCCCGACGGGTAATGTGTGTGGGTAGCGCAATAGTCCTCCAGCCCAATGAGACTACTGCCCACCCAGAATCCTCACAGGGTGACTACGCTTTCCGGAATACTTCTCCCAACCTCAAGAGGCAGTCCAGACGTGCTAGACGTAGAGGCAAGCCGTCACGCCAGGGTCTGTCCTCCCTGAGACCTCCTGACCCCAACCTTGAAGTCCCTACTGAAGCTTCATCTCCCTGTATCCCGGAGAAGCCCCAACGGGTAATGTGCGTGGGTAGTGCACCAGTTCTCCTGCCCGAAGAGACTTCTGCCCATCCAGACTCCACACAGGAGAACTTCCTGCACCCGGCATCAGATGCTTCACCCACTTTAACCGGTGTGCATGTCCAAGGATGCTCCAAAGCTGTGGTTACCTCAGAGTCTGTGCACCTCTACTACCTGGTGGAGGACCCCCTGTTGCCTCCTGAATCCTCCGGGATACCACTCGATGACAAATGGAGAGAGACTTCTCTACACCCGGTACTCGATACTTTGTCCGCTTCGTCCTGTGAGCCTGACAATGGGTACCCCAAAGTGGTAGTTACCCCCGAGTCTCTACACCCCTCCGACCAGGCGGAGGACCTCCAGTTGTCTCCTGAACCCTTCGGGGTGCTACCTGGTAGCGAAAGGACAGAGACTCTCCTATACTCTGTACCTGATACCTCGCTCGCTTCGTCCAGTGAGTCCAACCTAGTGTACTCCGAAGCAGAGGTTACTCCCGAGTCTCTACACCCCTCCGACCAGGCGGAGGACCTCCAGTTGTCTCCAGAACCCTTCGGGGTGCTACCTGGTAGCGAAAGGACAGAGACTCTCCTATACTCTGTACCTGATACCTCGCTCGCTTCGTCCACTGAGTCCAACCTAGTGTACTCCGAAGCAGTGCTTACTCCCGAGTCTCTACACCCCTCCGACCAGGCGGAGGACCTCCAGTTGTCTCCAGAACCCTTCTGGGTGCCACCTGGTGGTGAATGGACAGAGACTTTCCTATATCCTAGATCTGATACCTCGCTTGCTTCGTCCAGTGAGTCCGACCTAGTGTACTTTGAAGCAGAGGTTACCCGTGAGTCTCTACACCCCTCTGACCAGGCGGAGGACCACCAGTTGTCTCCAGAACCCTTCGGGGTGCCACCTGGTGGTGAATGGACAGAGACTTTCCTATACTCGGTACCCGATACCTCGCCTGCTTCGTCCAGTGAGTCCGACCTAGTGTACTCTGAAGCAGATGTTTTCTCTGAGCCTCTGCACTCTTCTGACCCGGCGGAGGACCTCCAGTTGTTTCCTGAATCCTCCGGGGTACCACCAGATAACAAAGAGACAGTGACTTTTCCTCATTATGTACCTGATAACCCGTCTATTTCTTCCTGTGAGCTTGACAAGATGTACCTCGAAGCAGAGATTACCCCCAAGTCTCTGTCCCCCTCCAACCCAGTGAAGGACTTCCAGTTGTCTCCTGTACCCTCTGGGGTGCCACCTGAAAATATGTGGAGAGAGACTTCCTTGTGTGCTGTTCCTGGTACTCCACCCGTTTCGTCTGTTGCTGAGGATGGCTGGATAGGAGGTAGCATCCTAGCTAACCAGATGAGATCAGTTTTTCCTGTGGACAGTGGAAGTGATCTCCTTGAAGTGAACGACTGGTCCTCGAATTCCCTGCGGAAGATTCTGGCAGGCCTGAAGAAGAGGGGGCGTAAGGGGGGGGTACTGTAACATACCTGGCGGCGTCCTTGCATGGTGGTCCATCTCCCACTGTGCAAGAGCGCGCACTTGATCTCCAGTCCAGAATGTCTCTCTGGCTTCCCTCCATGCTGTCTGTTTGTGTCTGTTTCTGCTGCTTAAGGGCGGCGCCCGATCACTTCCTGCTTTTTGTACCTGCTGTGGGTCACACCCCTTGTGCGTCCTCAGCCTATTGCTGTCTGTCACCTGGTATATAGCTCAGCTGCTCCCATCTATCCCGGCCTGAGCATAGTGTTTCATTCAGTGTGTGCTTGCACTCTGAAGGTGCCAGGTCCCGTTCTGTGTTCTTTTGTCTGCCTATCCTGGAGGCTGTATTTCCAGGCCTGTCTGAACACGCTCCTAGCCTGTTCCTCCCGCCTTCTAGGGGCCGATTACCTAGACCCGCTCCTGTATCTTGTCTGTCCTGTCTGAACACGCTCCTAGCCTGTTCCTCCCGCCTTCTAGGGGCCGATTACCTAGACCCGCTCCTGTATCTTGTCTGTCCTGTCTGAACACGCTCCTTGCCTGTTCGTCCTGCCTCTCTGGGGGCAGTATTCCCAGACCCACTCCTGTATCCCGCTGCAGTGTCGGTCTCCTCCGTACACTCAGTTCCAGTCTGAACTCTCTCCTATCCTTTACCTGTTTTGCCTCTATGTCCGTTCCCTTCCTTTTTCTGCAGAGTCTGAACTCGTACCTAACTCCTGCCTGTTGTGTCCGTTCCCTTCCTTTTTCTGCAGAGTCTGAACTCGTACCTAACTCCTGCCTGTTGTCTCTGTACTCCCGTTTGTGAGTTTGTGGTCCACTCGCTACTTCACTGCAAGTACCCTGTGGGTGTCTGGCTCTGCCTTTCCCTTCCTGTCTGTTCCGTGTGAACAGAGCCCTGTCCCCCCTACTCAGCCTTGCCTGCTCTGACTCCTTTGCTCACTGCTCCGGCGGTTCTAGCCTGCTCTCACTCCTTTGCTCACCGCTCCGGCGGTTCTAGCCTGCTCTCACTCCTTTGCTTACCGCTCCGGCGGTTCTAGCCTGCTCTGACTCCTTTGCTCGCTGCTCCGGCAGCCTTGCTCCGCTCTGACCCTTTTGCTCGCTGCTCCGGCAGTCTCGCTCCACTCTTGCTCACCGCTCCAGGCGGCCTCGTCCTGCTTTACTCTTGCTCACTGCTCCAGCAGTCTCGCTCAGCTCTTATCCTTTGTTCACCGCTCCTGGCGGCCTTGTCCTGCTCTACTCTTGCTCACCGCTCCAGGCGGCCTTGTCCTGCCCTGTTCTCGCTCACCTCTCTGGGCGGCCTCACTCTGCTGTGTTTGTCCGCCACATCTGTGGCTCTGTTCCTGAGTCCCAGTGTGTACTGGGTCCTATCCCGCCAGTGTCCCTATCTGCTAGTGCCTCCCTGTCTGCACTCTAGCTGTGCTTGCCTGTACCCCTCTGCCTGTATTGTTCCTGAGTCCCAGTGTGTACTGGGTCCTATCCCGCCTGTGTTCCTACCTGCTAGTGCCTCCCTGTCTGCACTCTAGCTGTGCTTGCCTGTACCCCCCTGCCTGCTTACCCGCCTGCCTGCATACCAGTCGTGCCTGCCTATACCCACCAGTCTGTGTGCCAGCCTACCAGTCTGTTCCTGTATTCCCCTGTGTGGGTCAACAGCCGTGTCTGGGGTCTGTCCTGGAGTAGCACCTGGTCCCTTTGCTCGGTTCCTCCTTGGTGCACTGGCGTCGTATGCCGTCGTGTGACCCTGGTCGGATCGGGTGAATACCTAGTTAAGCCCCTCCAGGCATTCACTCTCCGGCACGGTCCAGTGGAATCACTACAATCACACGCACACGCCGCTCAGCCCGGGCGTGTGCATAACAGTATGTCAGAAAGAACCATAATGGAGTCCATGGGTCCCACAGTTGGGTTCACTAACTTAATCTATGAAGATAAACTAGCTCTAGAGACAATCTATGAGGAGAAAAATGAATGGTTAGAATTGCTTAGATATACTGCAAAAAGCCTTAACAAACTAAACTGTGTAGCTTGAGCAACAGCCAGACCACAGCTAGGTACTGTCCCTTTTCCCCTACATGATCAGGAGGACCCAGAAGGGTTACAGTACATAATTAAACTATATGGAAAACTTCCTGTCCCCTCAGATAAGGAAAGAAAATGCAAAATATTATCACTTTTATTTCCTCCACTTAAAAAAAACAGATATCCAACAACAGGTGATTGCTTATCCTGGTAACTATACTTGTTTCAGTCTTCCTGGGAACGGACATGACGAACTCCAGGACGACTTTTGTAGAGAACTAATCAGTGTTTCCCACAACACCAACTACTCAGTCATATGGTCAAAACGGACCACCCTGAGAGAAGACATATGGTGGTCATGTGGTGACAAAAGAATACCAGCCAGATTACTGTATGGTTCTAAAAGGGATTGTGCGGTTATCCAGCTAGTCATGCCCTTCCACCTATTGTCAACAGGAACATGGTCAAAGGTATGTGGTGGAAGTAGACAGAAGCGTGACACCCCCCCGAGAATCCTTAGATTTTAGTGTATACATAGATGACATTGGAGTTCCCAGAGGAGTGCCCAACGAATACAAGGCTAGGAACCAGGTAGCAGCTGGGTGGGAGTCCATCATATGGTGGGTGACAATAAATAAAAATGTAGACTGGATAAACTACATATACTACAACCAACAGAGATTTGTTAATTACACTCGAGATGCAGCTAAAGGGATAGCTGAGCAGCTAGGACCAACTTCCCTCATGGCTTGGCAGAACAGAATGGCATTAGGCATCCTCTTAGCAGAAAGAGAAGATGTATGTAGTATGTTGGAGGATTTTCTTGCAATTTCATCCCTAATAATACTACAGCTCCTGATGGTAGCATCACCAATGCCCTTGATGGACTGACTGCCCTATCTAATAAACTGGCTGAGAACTCTGGATATGTTGACAATTTTTCTTCCTGGATTGAAGGATGGTTTGGGAAATGGTCTGGCCAGGTCACTTCCGCGCTGATATCTCTGGCCATTGTGGCCAGTGGACTCCCTGTTTGTGGCTGTTGTGCTATACTGTGCATTAGAGGACTCGCACAAAGACTTATTGACTCTGCCATAACAAAGACTATGTATGGAGGAATGGAGACTATGGAACCTGATGATAATGATTCTGAACATTATACCTTCCCCGAAAATAAACAAGACTCTGAAATCCGATGGGTCCTGTGAAAACCGTAATAAGAGAACAAAAGCCCTGATGGGTACAGAGATGTGATATTGACATTTACAAAAGGGGGAATGTTATAATCATTTTTGTAATAACTATATAATGTGTGTATATATATGTGTGTATATATATATATATATATATACAGTATATATACAGTATATATAGTGTTACTGAAAGGTCCTAGAATGAGTGGAAAGTAGACAGATGTTCTCTTTGCGGTCAGAAACAACTGACTCTGAGATGTGTAGAGACACTAATCATTTCTTTGGAGAAACAGGATGCTTAGAATATAATCTATAGTCTGCTGCAAGAATTCATTTTCGTTGCCTCTTATCTGATTTTGCATTATATATATACTAGAAATAGGCCGGATGCTATTGCATGGGGAGTGCGGTGAAATGAACCTCTGTGTACCCTTAGTGGTGCTAACAGGAGCAGTGGCCATGTGTCACACCATTTGCGCTTTCCATCATCCCTGTTCTATATCATCCTTCCGCATTTGTGTCTTGTATTTGTGGCATCATTTGACGTCGTTCACACCTGTGCACTGTCTCTTCCTTGTTGTGTGCTGTATTTTGGGATCTGGTGTTGTGTTTCTTGAGTGATGGTCACTATGTGGTGTCTCCTGTGTGCGGGTTTACACTATATGGTCTCTTGGAAGCTGTTGTGACTATAATTGGATGTGGTCCATTGTTTTGTGTAGTTTGATGTGTGTGTGATTGTCCGTTTCCAAGGTGGAGCAAAAAAACAGAAAGGAAGTGAAAGGAAACAATTTATTATCATGTCACAAATAATGGCAAAGCTTCATACTTTACATAATAGGAACAGAAAGACAATCCATAGAAATGTTATTAGATTCTATTTTTATGTATTAGATAGATAGATGGAACTATGAAACCTGAAAGACATACTGATAGGATGTTTAGATTGTGAGCCCCAATGGGGACAGTGCTGCAAATGTATGTAAAGCACTATGGAATTAATAGTGCTATATAAATGAATCAATATTATTATATGATATAAATATATTATTTATGTATATATGGTGAAACTATGTAAGTATGTATCTATAATGTCTCCTCAATCTATATATATATATATATATATATATATATATACATATACATATATATATATATATATACATATACATATACATATACATATATATATATACATATACATATACATATATATATACATATACATATACATATACATATATACATATACATATACATATATATATATACATATACATATATATATATATATATACATATACATATATATATGATATGTCTAAGGGGTAGCGTTTCTCCTTATGGAGAGTGACACACCGGCTCTGGCACGTCAAGGTAAGGAGGCTTATTCGCCATGCAATGCTTCTCTGGGAAATTGAATATGCAAATTGCCTCTTCAGAGAAAAAGACCTCAGTCCAGAGCCTCTCACCAGCCAAATCAGTTCTCATACTTTGCACTGACGAGGGCCAACAGCCCGAAACGCCGTGTCTGCAAATTGAGATTCTGATTTGGCTTTTATCCTAAGTCATATTGCACGACTCGTTAAAGGGTTGATTGTGACTTGTAGGATTGCTGCTTCCAATAGGTGGCGCTATAGAGTACAAGTCCTCTTTTTCTCTGAAGAGGCAATTTGCATATATATATATATATATATATATATATATATATATATATATATATATATAACAACATTAACAAACATATATATGTATGTGTTTAGCTATGATGTATGTCCTGTATGTACTAAAAATATAGAATTATTTAAAGTATATAATATCTATCATATATCTATGTATAATATATGTCTAAAATCTACAATTTTTTAAGATATAAATAGAGATATATATGAATATATATCTATGTAGCGATGTCTCTATCCACATGAATTAGAGCCAGAGGAGGAGATATGGTGAACAGCCGTCCCACCCATCTCTTCAGCTGTTCACAAAAAACCCAGCCCAGTGAAAAGACAAATAAGTCTCTCAGCATCTTTGACACTGTAGTTACAAATATGGGTTTCCATCACCAACTGTTTAAAAGTTGATGATACATATCTCCTCTGTGATGACCTTAAATACTTCTATATATATGTATTTACAACAAAATTAATGGTGCAAAATATATGGTATCTATATACAGTACAGACCAAAAGTTTGGACACACCTTCTCATTTAAAGATTTTTCTGTATTTTCATGACTTTGAAAATTGTAAATTCACACTGAAGGCATCAAAACTATGAATTAACACATGTGGAATTATATACTTAACAAAAAAGTGTGAAACAACTGAAAATATGTCTTATATTCTAGGTTCTTCAAAGTAGCCACCTTTTGCTTTGATGACTGCTTTGCACACGCTTTGCATTCTCTTGATGAGCTTCAAGAGGTAGTCACCGGAAATGGTTTTCACTTCACAGGTGTGCCCTGTCAGGTTTAATAAGTGGGATTTCTTGCCTTATACATGGGGTTGGGACCATCAGTTGTGTTGTGCAGAAGTCTGGTGGATACACAGCTGATAGTCCTCCTGAATAGACTGTTAGAATTTGTATTATGGCAAGAAAAAAGCAGCTAAGTAAAGAAAAACGAGAGGCCATCATTACTTTAAGAAATGAAGGTCAGTCAATGCGAAAAATTGGGAAAACTTTGAAAGTGTCCCCAAGTGCAGTTGCAAAAACCATAAATCACTACAAAGAAACTGGCTCACTTGAGGACCGCCCCAGGAAAAGAGGACCAAGAGTCACCTCTGCTTCTGAGGATAAGATTATCCGCGTCACCAGCCTCAGAAATCGCAGGTTAACAGCAGCTCAGATTAGAGACCAGGTCAATGCCACACAGAGTTCTAGCAGGAGACACATCTCTTCAACAACTGTTAAGAGGAGACTTTGTGCAGCTGGCCTTCATGGTAAAATAGCTGCTAGGAAACCACTGCTAAGGACAGGCAACAAGCAGAAGAGACTTGTTTGGGCTAAAGAACACAAGGAATGGACATTAGACCAGTGGAAATCTGTGCTTTGGTCTGATAAGTCCAAATTTGAGATCTTTGGTTTCAACCACCATGTCTTTGTGCGACGCAGAAAAGGTGAACGGATGGACTCTACATGCCTGGTTTCCACCGTGAAGCATGGAGGAGCAGGTATGATGGTGTGGGGGTGCTTTGCTGGTGACACTGTTGGGGATTTATTCAAAATTGAAGGCATACTGAACCAGCATGGCTACCACAGAATCTTGCAGCAGCATGCTATTCCATCCGGTTTGCATTTAGTTGGACCATCATTTATTTTTTAACAGGACAATAACCCCAAACACACCTCCAGGCTGTGTAAGGTCTATTTGACCAAGAAGGAGAGTGATGGGGTGCTACGCCAAATGACCTGGCCTCCACAGTCACCAGACCTGATCCCAATTGAGATGGTTTGGGGTGAGCTGGACCTCAGAGTGAACGCAAAAGGGCCAACAAGTGCTAAGCATCTCTGGGAACTCCTTCAAGATTGTTGGAAGACCATTTCCGGTGACTACCTCTTGAAGCTCATCAAGAGAATGCCAAGAGTGTGCAAATCAGTCATCAAAGCAAAAGGTGGCTGTAACGCGTCTGGGAGGCGGAACCTCTGAGCAACTATACAAGGGGGCGGTCCTTGTAAGGAAGCAGGTGGCTCCCAGGGAAGACGGGCAGGTAATCACGGCAAGTGACAGGGACAGTCTCTTGGTAGAAGGGCAGGTAGTCACGGCAAGTGACAGGGACAGTCTCTGGGTAGAAGGGCAGGTAGTCACGGCAAGTGACAGGGACAGTCTCTGGGTAGAAGGGCAGGTAGTCACGGCAAGTGACAGGGACAGTCTCTGGGTAGAAGGACGGGTACTCACGGCAAGTGACAGGGACAGTCTCTGGACAGGCAGGTGGTCACGGCTAGTGACGGCAGAGCCTCCAGGTAGGCTAGCAGGCAGGTAGCAGGTGAGCGCTCCTAGGTGAGCAGGCGAGAGTCTCTGGACAGGCAGGTAGTCACGGCAAGTGACGGCGGAGCCTCCAGGTAGGCTAGCAGGCAGGTAGCAGATGAGCGCTCCCAGGTGAGCAGACAAGAGTCTCTGGACAGGCAGGTGGTCACGGCAAGTGACGGCGGAGCCTCCAGGTAGGCTAGCAGGCAGGTAGCAGATGAGCGCTCCCAGGTGAGCAGACAAGAGTCTCTGGACAGGCAGGTGGTCACGGAAAGTGACGGCGGAGCCTCCAGGTAGGCTAGCAGGCAGGTAGCAGACGAGCGCTCCCAGGTGAGCGGGCAGGCTGGTCCATAGACAGACTGACAGGTGTCGGAAGGCAGACCGTCGGACCGCAGGCTTGCAAGCAGGTAAACGGATATCTGGCAGGTATCAAGCAGGAACCTGGCAGATGACTGGCAGGTGACAGGCAGGAATCTGGCAGGTGACTGGCAGGTAACAGGCAGGAATCTGGCAGGTGACTGGCAGGTAACAGGCAGGAATCTGGCAGGTGACTGGCAGGTAACTGGAAACGGGACCTGAGGGCTGAAGCAGAGTGAAGGCTTTGTAACAACATTGCTCGGGCACCTCCATTTTGGAGGAGGTGCCTTATATATGGTGAAGTCCTCCGGCCATTGGCCGGGGACTCCTTAGGACGGCGCGCGCGGCCCCTGTAAGAGAGGGGGAGCGCGCGCGCCCTAAGCACCGTGGCCTGGAAGCAGCGCGCGCTGCCAGCAGAGCGGGAGGAAGACACCGGGCACAGAGCGGAGAGGTGAGGGGAACAGCGTCCCTGCCTAGCAGGAGGCAGGGACGCCGACGCTACAGTACCCCCCCCTTTAGGCCCCCCCTTTTTTAGGCCAGAGAGAAATTTATCAAGGATGAGAGGGGCATGGATGTTCTCCCGGGGCTCCCACGTTCTCTCCTCAGGACCAAACCCCTTCCAATCTACCAGAAAAAAGGTTTTTCTTACCCTTTTGGTGGCCAGAATATTCTCTACCTCAAACTCGTTCTCAGCGGAAACCGGAGCAGGAGGCGTACCTGTAGACTTGGAAAAAGAGTTAAGTACCACGGGTTTGAGGAGAGATACATGGAAGGAGTTAGGGATCCGTAAGTTGGCCGGGAGTTTTAATTTATAGGCCACCGGGTTGATCTGTTTGATAACTTCCAGTGGGCCGATGAACCGAGGCCCTAACTTGTAGGAGGGAATCTTGAGCCGGACATATTTGGACGAGAGCCAGACTTTATCTCCAGGACGGAATTGTGGAGGATCCAGGCTTTTCTTGTCAGCGTGTTTTTTCATCCGTTCGGACGACTGAAGGAGTGCGGATCGGGTACTCTCCCAAATGGAGGAGAATTCGCGAACGAGAGATTCCGCAGCCGGATTGTCCACCGAGGTGGAGACGGGAAATGGGATCCGAGGATGCTGACCGAAGACTACAAAAAACGGGGATTTGGAGGAAGATTCGCTCTCGTGATTATTGTAAGAGAACTCGGCCCATGGTAGGAGATTCACCCAGTCCGAATGGTGGGCATTAACGAAGTGCCGGAGGTAACTGGTCAGGTTCTGATTGATCCGCTCCACTTGACCATTGGACTGTGGATGGTAAGCGGAGGAGAAGTCCAGAGTGACGTCAAGCAACTTACATGTGGCTCTCCAGAAGTGTGAGGTGAACTGAACCCCACGATCTGACACGATGTGGAGGGGCAGGCCATGAAGACGGAAGATGTGGCGGATAAAGTCTTTAGCTAGTTCGGGTGCAGACGGGAGACCCGGCAGGGGAATGAAGTGCGCCATCTTGGAGAAGCGATCAGCGACCACCCAAATGACCGTACAACCGGCAGAGACAGGAAGATCCGTTATAAAGTCCATAGCAATATGCTGCCACGGGGCAGCAGGTACTGGAAGAGGAAGAAGGCGACCGGCTGGCAGGTGTCTCGGAACTTTGTTGCGGGCGCAGGACACACAGGCAGAAACAAAGTCTATTACATCCTTGTACAGGGTAGGCCACCAGTAATGCCGGGTAATGAGCTGGAGGGTCTTTTTCTGACCGGCGTGGCCAGCTAGCTTAGACGAATGACCCCAGTGTAGGACCTTCTTCCGATCAGGTACAGTTACAAACGTCTTACCGGGAGGGAGACGATTTAGATTCACGGGAGCCACTTGCATTACTCTGGCGGGATCAATGATGTGCTTAGGTTCCTCCTCTAGATCAGACACCAGCAAGGATCGGGACAAGGCGTCAGCTTTGATGTTTTTGTCTGCCGGGCGAAAATGAAGAACAAAATCAAAGCGGGCAAAAAACAAGGACCACCGGGCTTGGCGCGGGTTAAGTCTCTGGGCGCTCTGAAGGTAAGCCAAGTTCTTGTGGTCCGTGTAAATTATTACCGGGTGAAGAGCCCCCTCGAGCAGGTAACGCCACTCCTCCAGTGCCAGCTTAATGGCTAACAATTCACGGTCTCCAATAGAATAGTTGCGCTCAGAAGAGGAGAAGCGTTTGGAGAAAAAAACGCAGGTTACCATTCTCCCGGAAGATGACTTTTGGGTAAGTACCGCCCCGGCTCCGGAGGAGGAAGCGTCAACTTCTAGGAAGAATTGTTTGTTGCCGTCCGGACGATGCAGCACCGGGGCGGAGGAGAAGGCCTGTTTTAAGGAAAGAAAGGCCTCCTCAGCTTCGGGCGGCCATCTTCTGGGATTAGTACCCTTACGGGTGAGCGCAGAGATAGGGGCAGTCCGGGAAGAGAAGTGCGGTATGAAGAGGCGGTAATAGTTGGCGAAGCCCAGGAACCGCTGAATAGCCTTCAACCCCTCTGGTCGGGGCCACTTCTGGATGGCAGACAGTTTCTCAGGATCCATTTGTAGGCCGGTCTGAGAGATTATGTAGCCCAGAAATGGAAGAGAGGTCTGCTCAAAGATGCACTTCTCATATTTAGAGTAGAGGTGGTTCTGCCTGAGCCTGAGCAGGACCTGACGAACATCCCTCCGGTGAGTAGGAAGGTCCGGAGAGAAAACCAAGATCTCGTCCAGGTACACCACCACGCAGGAGTAGAGAAGGTCACGGAAGATGTCATTGACCAACTCTTGAAAGACGGCAGGAGCGTTACAGAGACCGAAGGGCATTACAAAGTACTCATAGTGGCCGTCCCGGGTGTTGAATGCCGTCTTCCACTCATCCCCCTGACGGATACGGACCAGGTTATACGCCCCACGGAGATCCAGTTTGGTGAAGATTCTAGCCCCCCTCAGGCGGTCAAATAATTCAGGAATGAGCGGGAGGGGGTATTTATTCTTCACTGTAATCTGGTTAAGGCCTCTATAATCTATACATGGACGGAGTGAGCCGTCCTTCTTTTTGACGAAGAAGAAGCCTGCTTCCGCCGGGGAGGTAGATTTCCAGATAAATCCCCGGGCCAGATTCTCCTCAATATATTCTGACATGGACTGGGTCTCTGCTGCGGACAAAGGGTAGATACGCCCACGGGGAGGAATAGAGCCGGGTATCAGGTCGATTGGACAATCGTATGGTCTATGAGGGGGTAATGTCTCTGCTTCTTTTTTATTGAAGACATCCGCATAAGACCAATAGGGAACCGGTAGACCGGGTAGACTGACTGGGGTAGGAGAAGGACGAGCAGGATGAACGGGAACTAGACAAGTCCTATGGCAGTCCTGTCCCCAGCGAAGGACTTCTCCGGTCTGCCAGTCAAGCACGGGTGCATGTTTCTGGAGCCAAGGTAGGCCTAACAAGAGTGCGTGAGAGAGTCCAGGCAGAACATGAAAGGAGATGCTCTCAGAATGCAGCATTCCCACCTGCAGAGTTATGGATTCGGTGATGAGTTGGATGGGATGTGGTAAGAGGCCCCCATCCACGGCGGCGACAGATAAAGGTACGGCCAGAGGTTTGGTGGGAATGCGGTATTTCTCTACCAGAGACTGAGAAATGAGATTTCCAGCAGCTCCTGAGTCAAGTTGAGCCAGTTCGAAATAGCGGTTCTCTCCGCAGGTGATAGAGACTGACAGCATCAGAGATGGAGAGGGTTTACTTTTGTCTAGGGCGACCTCTCTGAGCGATCCTAGACACAGGCGTCTCCCGACCTCTCTGGGCAGGAACGGATCCGGTGCTCCTTACTGCCACAGTAGAAGCAGCTCCCCACGGCACGGCGTAAGTCTTGACGGGTTTTGACCATCTGGGTCTGGTCGACCTGCATAGGCTCAGGTGAGTGTGCCTGGGGAGTAACGGAGGGAGTGACGGGTTTCTGGAAGGTGGGGGCTAGACGTGGAAACCTCCTCTCACGGGTGACCTCTTTGGCGCGCTCCTGGAATCGGATGTCAATCCGGGTGGCAAGTGTTATTAAGTCATCGAGAGTGGTAGGAATGTCCCGACCGGCGAGTTCATCTTTAATACGGCCGGACAGACCCTCCCAGAAGACAGACACCAGAGCGTCGTTATCCCAGGCCAGCTCCGAAGCAAGGGTACGGAACCGTATGGCATATTGGCCCACGGTGAGATCTCCTTGACGGAGGCGTAGCAGAGACGATGCGGATGAGGTCTTCCGTCCGGGTTCGTTGAAGACTTTCCGGAAAGCCGTGAGAAAGGCTGGCAGGTCGGACACCAGGGGATCTCCTCTCTCCCACAGAGGATTTAGCCAAGCCAGAGCCTCCCCCGTGAGGTGGGACATGATAAAGGCTACTTTGGACCGGTCGGAGATAAACTGGTGGGACAAGAGTTCAAAGTGCAGGGTGCACTGGTTTATGAAGCCCCGAGCTTGAGCGGAGTCACCTCCGAAACGAGGAGGTGCAGAAAACCGGGGTCCGGGACAGGATACCATGGTATTGGTGGGCAGCGGTGCTGCCGGGTTGCGAGTCATGACACTAGCGGTCATGAGAAGGTGCGTCCAAACTTTTGGTCTGTACGTGTATATTCCATGCATTATAATCAGAGGTGTATATACCATGGTTTTTTTTTCTATATAATATTATACATTATAACCTTTTCTTTTTCTTTTGTTATTTTAATCTCAATTTTTCAATATTATTTGTTTTTATTCTGTTATTTCGACAACCTATAATTTCTTTACTTTGAAAAATTGGGCGTGAGGAACTATCAACACGCCCATATGATGGGGCAGTCGAACATATAAATTGTAACTCCCTACATGTATTTGTATACTAGGATTAAGAACTTTTGGTGATCGATACGCGTAGGTTTCACAGTGTCTCTTTTTCGTTGAAGAGAAGGTGACTCCTACAGGGTGAGATAGAAAAATGCAATGTGCCTAAGAACTAACAGGCAGGTAATTGCTTACTACCTGCCTGTTCTACCCTGTGGCGGCTCTGATCACACCTGAACTGCTCCTAACAGCGATTCTGCTGCTTCACGTCAACAGAACAGCTCTTCCTCTTCCCGGCTGCTCTGTCAATGAGGCGAGACTGCCAACTTCATTCTCATTGACAGATGGCTCCCTGCAGTTAGGCAACAGGGAGCTAGCTGTCAAGTCAGCATGACATCGGCAGTCACACCCCATCAACAGAGCAGAGAGGGAGCTGCAAAATCACTGGCAGGAGCAATCCGTGACCTCTCTGAAATGGCAGAGATCGGCACCGGGCCCAACAGGCATATAGTTAGCAAATACTTACCTTTTAGTTCTTAGGCCGATGGTAAAAAAAAAATAAAATAGTCGCGGACAACCCCTTTTAATAATTAGGAGCAGGAATTCTCTGAATGATGCTATAATCAAGAAAACTTGAAATTCTCTCCTGCCCAGTCAGTCTGCCCGGTCTGTTACACCATGATTACCGAAACCTCGACTCAGTCCACCATCCATTTGTATTACCACATACCCGGCTCTGCTTGGCCTCAGGCCATTGGCTTGTCTGACTGCACTTACGTTTCGCCCTGGTACCACTTATCTGCATCTCCAGAAGTTTCCCATTTCTCTATTATACTTTTCAAATTACATTTTGAGACTTTCTCCTCCTTTTGTTGCACATATTTTTTTTCCCTTCATCTGCACAGGTATCATTATTCTATCAACTATAATGGCCGTACCAGGTCCTGCAGGTCCTGTATCCCGTACACATGACGTGGGCAGTGCACGGCATGCCGCTAGTTTTTATTCTGAGTGCTCTTATATACGGTGGTAGTTTTACACAATGTTGAGCCTGTGATCTGCAGAGTGAAATGTCTGACTGCTAGAAAAGAAGTATACGGCAGATTCTACAGCATGGATACATAAAGGACGTCCTGGGGGAATATACCTCCCTCCAACACTCGTCCAGTCCCTGCCTCACACTAGAGACATTTATAATAACTCCAGGACTATGGAGCTGGTCATTTTCTCATAATCTGTGGCCATTATTAGTGATCTCGCATTGTACGGTAATATCACCCTGGAGGTTGTGATGTATTTAGTGTAATAGCGCCATCTAGAATATACAGTATATATCAGGCGATACCATGCTTTCTATAGTTAGTCGTCTTCTGTGCCCTCTATAGCTATCTATTATACTTTATATTTCTTTATAATAAATTACTCGATAGTTTTACAGCTTTATGATGTTTATTAATCTGCTGTAATTATAAAAGAAAGTCCAACCTTACAGTGGACACAGGTGAAAGTGTCCTCCATGATGGTGTAGGGTGAGGTGGAGCAAGTATATAGTCAGTGGGGAATCAAGATGACCAGTATTCCCCAGGGTTCCTTGTTATCAGGGAGGGACCCGGTGTATGCAATCAAAAGATCTTATCCTCTGACCGGCTGTGTGCCATCAACAGGTAATGACCATCCGGCAGTGCGACATCAACTGGTCATCACCCTCCAGCTGTGTGCCATCAACCGGTAATGACCATCCGGCAGTGCGCCATCAACAGGTAATGACCCTCTGCATATGGCCATCAATAGGTCATCACCCTCCGGCTGTGTGCCATCAACAGGTAATGACCATCCGGCAGTGCGCCATGAACAGGTAATGACCATCCGGCTGTGTGCCATCAACAGGTAATGATCCTCTGTCCGGCTGTGTGCCATCAACAGGTAATGACCCTCTGGCTATGGCCATCAATAGGTCATCACCCTCCGGCTGTGTGCCATCAAATGTTTTTATCTTCTGTCCAGTTTTGTGCCATCAAGAGGTAATGACCCTCCAGCTGTGGGCCATCAACAGGTCATCACCCTTTGGCATTTAGGCTTCTTGTCTTCTGTAAGATGCGATTCTTGAGTCTCCTGATGTTAAAAATATTTAAAAAATCACCGATTAAACTAATAGTCTATCTAGTACATAAGCATCACAATTTATAATCTATCTAGTGCATAAGTATGACAATTTAGCTCACAGAACATACACTATGCTAAAACATTAGACCCCACAAGCAGAAATTTGCTAAACTAACAAACATAACTGACAAATCAGTAGAAAAATCGCTACCAATGGCACAGCTCTCTTCACATCAACCTGTAACCATAGTAGATAAGAAATAGAGGACAATGCTCATAGTCAGTTATCAACAATTCGGCATGGGGCATCCCACCAGAGACATTATAATATCTAGCAGATTATAGATGGCAATAGAATTTACCAACAAGCACATAGTACGCCAAACTCAAGTACATAGTATGCCAAACCTCGACACGTTTTCCTAAAATAGGTTCATCAGAAGCACATACTAGACAGTGATACTTAGCAAAGCGTTCATAGATATATGCGCCATATGATAAGGTGCTAAAGTGCAAGTGTGTGACAAAATATCCATTCGATTTCAGGTGCAATGCTGCATTGTATGTAGTAAGATGGTGCCCATCAGACAGCATGTATAGGACTAACCTGTGATGAAAACACGAGCAATGGGAAAGTTCAAGCAGTTGCCTTCTCAATCTTCCTCGCCTCTAAGACATCTAAGGAAACATCTTCTCCTCTTGATTTTGGGTTGAGGTGTTGTAGGCATTTCAGGCTCTGGCATTCTAGGTTCTGACATGCTAGGTTCTGACATGGTAGGTTCTGGTGTTCTAGGTTCTGGTGCTCTTGGCTCTGGAATTCTGGGTTGTTGGCTTCTCTGAAAAATCAGTAACCTCTCTTTATGCTCCATGGAAATTCGAGCTCTTCTTCCTATATTGTTGTGAGGGATCGTTCTGACCCAGACAATATCACTGAACGCCACTTTATAGTTGCAACTAGGAACCTTTTTCGCATCCTGCGGTGCAGGAGCCATGAATGGAGTAGAACATTTGCCATTGGGCAGGACAGGTGTTCTCCTGGAGTCTTGCTCCTGAATCTGAGGGATGCAAATCGGCTCCTTACAAGCAGTTTGTTCCTTCAGAATGGTTTTGTTCTCAGGAGTTTTCTGATTGTTTCACCAGGTTCAGACATTGCCCACTTGCTCAGGACAAGACTTAAGGCCAAATACTCTAGTATTGTCAGCAGTGTCATCACCGCAACAAAAACTGCGTCACGGAAGAGCCAAAGAGGAAGATTGATGGAAGCTTGATAGGTGCTTCTCCTGAGATCCACGGGTAGTGGGTCATCCTATAATAAAGAAAAAAAACATATTAAAGTCCTGTATATTTATACCCAATCCAGTCAAACAGAGAGCCCTTGTTATTATACAGTGATGGATACATTATCAAGCAACTTTCAGAAATATCCCATTGAGAAGATCAGGAAGAAGTTTGGGATTCACCTCCAGGGTCCATGGAATATTATTTACAGTTGGACTTTCATATGACGGACGGTCACGTGTCCAGTATGAGAAGTCCTGCAAGAGGCGATATTCTCATTAGCTGATCTTGTGACCTCCATATTGATGAGAACATACTCGCCCTCAGTGTACTGTAATGTGGGGGTAGAGCAACGTAAAGCACAGAAATGATAGGATGATACTCATCATCTCCAGAGGTCTCTCAGCACCAAGGTATGGTCAATGAGATACAAGCTGAAGATGGGCCGAGGCTTCTAATATACCCAGGGGTGACATCACAAAGCCCTCTGTGACATCATTGCACAGTTCTATCCATCATGTCACTGATACTTTGGACCTAACTAAATGTCTAAAAGAGAACCCTTCCACATGATTTCCAATCACGGAGCAGCTTCAGTTTTTCAAGAAAAGTTTAAAAAATATAATCTGTGCTGTGATTGGTCCCAATGGCACATGAAGCAGAACGTCTTTAGATCTTTTAAAGGGAAAGTGTCAGCAATTTTTTTACAATTGTAAAATTGTAAAGTATTTATATTTATATATAAATACACATATATATTTAAAAAGGTTTCAATGGTATAAAATCTGAAAAAAATATTTTAACTGTTTTGATGTTTTCATCTTGTAAACACTAGGGGGAGCAGCTGCTGACATTTCTATGAAAACAGAATACAGCTAGCTCGCATTACGACTGCAGTAAAAGTGGGCGGGATCTGCTCACATGGGTGTGATGTCACTCCTCCCCTTCTGGGCGTTTGCAAAAAGGTAAATGAGACTGTAGTTTAGGATCACAGTGCGGAGCGATCACTGGTGACTGCAAAGTGATATATAAGGGACAACACCAAAGTCATTAATCACTACAAGGACAAAGCAGGAATGTGGGAGTCAGAGGGGTCACCCCACACTTATATCCCCCCTGACTGTCACTTCCTAAGCTCCTTTCCCTGCCATAACCTCTTATTCCCGCAGGTAAATTCTTACAGGACCCCCCTCCCCATCCCCTTCCCCTGCCGCAGCTGATTCTAAACGTCCTCCATATGTAATAATAGACAGGTACTCACCGGCAGCCTATGGTAATTCACAGGGTAGAACAGGGTACAGCACAGAAACAATATGGCGATCCTCATTGTCTCCAGGGGGTATCTCAGCACCAAGATATGGCCAATGAGATATGAGCTCCAGGTGGATGGAGCCCCCTTATATACCCCAAGGGTGACATCACAACGCCGTCTGTGACATCATCAGCCACAACATTCCGTCACATGACATCACCTAGCACCAGCATCATGTGACCCAGCGTAAATAGAAACGGTCCCTGTTGCCTATAGCAACTATTCAAAACTAAGTTTAAACTTTTCCAACAGCTAAAGGCGGCTCTGTGATGGCAGTTTCTTCTTGTGGACGGTTGTGATAAATCTGCAGAACATCTACATAACGCAACATGTAGAAAATCCTGTCTTTTCCCCTCTGTTCCTCCTCTGGTGCTACAGAGACGGATAGAAGGAGCTTTTCCAGACCTTACAGTGCACAATATGGGACCTAATCACTGATATCCCAGATCTCCTCAGTACAAGCATACCGCCAACCTATGAGGACTAGAAAGAGGGCGAAACCATGCGGCACGCGTAGTCTCGCCCCTATCCACACCCCAAGCCACGCCCTTTTTATACCTTGGCAGGAGGAGATGTCTGTACAAAGCGCAAGTTATCAAAAGGCTGAAGGAACACTTTATCAACATGAATGAAGGTTTTGAAGGGCATCCACTGTCCCGGCACTACCGGAAGTTCCACAACCAATCTTATAAGGGCACTAAGTTTTGTGGGATCCGATTAGTCCCCAGAAAATGGAGGGGAGGTGATTACCTGAGATTAATGTCGCGGATGGAATCCAAATGGATCTTCACATTAAATAGCTTGGCTCCGAAGGGCCTTAATCACGAGAGTCAGCTGTATGCCTTCAACTCGCAGCGGTATATACTGTATGTATTTTTTATCCCAGCACCAATTGAACATTTACATTGCACTTTTATGAACCTCCTTATATTTTATCAATATAATATGTCTTTTGGATATATTCCTTTGAATCCACCTATTTTATAGATGTATTTGTTTCTATACATTGATACCCCTATTGGAGATACAATATAATGTTTTTATTTTTCTCCTTCATGTTTTCCTTTTTATCTCTTGATGGTACTAAGTGCCGAATTTATACTATCCTGGTAATATACACTGATTAACAGACTGTTTTTTATAGCCATCAGAAATATAAGTATATAATTTTTATTCATTTTTAACTAATTGTGAAAGTTTGAACAAAGTCTTTTTTATTATTATTTTTTTCACACACAGTCTATTCTTATTGGAATTCTATCTTAGTTCTATTGCACCTCCATATGTCCTTTTGCACCGTCTTGATAGTATTGGATCTTCCTCCATTTCTTTGGTTGTATTATCTTTGTGGGGGGCGTTTGGACTTTATTAGGTTACCAGTTTGACTACCAGCGAGAAGCTGACGAAGAGGAACTGTGAGTCCTCGAAACACGTAGTTTTTTTTGGCCTATACAGGACATCGAAGGAGAAGGAGAGAGTCAATGCACAGGGATAAGCCCTCCTGATATCCAGAAGATATATATAACCATATCATATTATTGATGCAAAATATAAATGCACAGAGTCAATAAAATCACTTAAAAACACCAAACCCCATCCTTACTTTGCAAGATACCTATTCCAAAGGTGTATCTAGGTTTTCTGGCACCCGGTGCAGCAGGGGCTGGCTGGCACATTTTAGCCTGGGGGGCAAGCACACTGCAGTGGCCCATGAGTAGCGGCCCATCCTTAACATGTTTATTACCAGATGCATCATAAGCCTATATTCACACGACCGTATTGTCTAAGTGTTGCCCGTGAAAAAAGCTGACAGCACTTGGACAAGTTCAGATGAGTGTTTGTAGTGGTCAGACATAGTACATATTATTCTTATGTATTACTATTTTTAAAGCAGATATACCTTTTTAGAGATGTAGCACCAGGGGCGGACCTACTGCCCGTGCAGCTGGTTCATTGAACGGGGACCCCCGAGGGAGAGGGGGCCCCTCCAGCCTCCAGCAGGGCCGCCATCATGGCATGACTGCCCTGACTCCAGCATGGGGCCCGGCCGGTCGGGACCCCCTCGGAGCCCCCCTCTTGTGCGTCTCCTCATGGCCCCCCCGCCGTCACATGACCGGAGATGTGCCTGCGCTCAGCATGGGCCCCATGCTGAGCGCAGGGACATCTCAGGTCATGTGACGGCGCCGGCACAATACTTACCCCTCCCCGTGCCTCCGCAGCGTCTGCCGCGTCCTCTGACTGTGACGTCTCAGGTCAGAGGGCGCGGTGGCGTCTTTACACCGCGCGCTCTCTCCTGACCTGTCACATCACAGAGCGGGAAGATGCGCGCAACGCTGGAGTCCGGATAAGCAGCAGGTAAGAAGTGAGGTGAGTATTTGATTTTTTTTTTTTTTATGTATGGGGGCATGGGGCATTTAATGGTGGGGGGAGAGTGGATGTGACATCCTGCATGGGGCATTATATGGGAGAGGTGGTGTGACATCCTGCATGGGTCATTATATTGGGGGGGATTGGCATCCTGAATGGGGCATTATATGGGGGAGGGGGGAATTGACATCCTGCATGGGGGCATTATATGGGGGTGGGGGGGGATGTGACATCCTGCATGGGGCATTATAAGAGGGGAAGGGGGAAGTGACATCCTGCATGGGGCATTATAAGAGGGGAAGGGGGGAAGTGACATCCTGCATGGGGCATTATAAGAGGGGAAGGGGGGAAGTGACATCCTGCATGGGGCAATATAATAGGGGAAGTGGGGAAGTGACATCCTGCATGGGGCATTATAAGGGGGGGGCGTGACATTCTGCATGGGGCATTATAAGGGAGGCGGTGTGACATCCTGCATGGGGCATTATAAGAGGGGGAGGGGGGAATTGACATCCTGCATGGGGCATTATATAGAGGGTGGGTGTGTGACATACTGCATGGGGCATTATAAGGAGGGGGGGTGACCTCCTGCATGGGGCATTATAAGGGAGAGGGTGGTCTGACATGCTGCATGGGGCATTGAAAAGGGGGGAAGTGACATCCTGCAAGGGGCATTATATGGGGGGAAGAGGTGACATCCTGCATGGGGCATTTTATGGGGGGGTAGATGTGACATCCTGCATAGCGCATTAAAAGACGGGTGTCATCCTGCATGGGGCATTATAAGGGGGGAACAGCCTGCATGGAGCGTTACATGGGGGCCAATATTCTGTATGGAGAGTTATATGGGGACCAGTATCCTGTATGGAGCATTATATGGGGACCAGTATCCTGTATGGAGCATTATAAGGGGGTCAGTATCCTGTATGGAGCATTATATGTTGCCCATATTACTGTATGGAGGACTATACTGTCCGGTCTGCACTGTGCGCTGTGAGGATTCGCCGGTTTCTGAGCTATAGTAGAATTTACAATAGATATCGCTTGTGTAATGGGGCATTATAAGGGGGGAACAGCCTGCATGGAGCGTTATATGGGGGCCAATATTCTGCATGGAGCGTTATATGGGGGTCAGTATTCTGTATGGAGCGATATATGGGGGACAGTATTCGGTAGGGAGCGTTATATGGGGGCCAGTATTCTGTATGCAGTGTTATATGGGGACCAGTATCCTCTATGGAGCGTTATATGGGGACCAGTATCCTGTATGGAGCATTATATGGGGACCAGTATCCTGTATGGAACATTATAAGGGGGTCAGTATCCTGTATGGAGCATGATATGGTGCCCATAATACTGTATGGAGGACTATACTGTCCGGTCTGCACTGTGCGTTGTGAGGATTCGCCGGTTTCTGAGCTATTGTAGAATTTACAATAGATATCGCTCATGTAATGTAGTAAGTGAAATCCTTGGCCTTGTACTATATATATATATTTCTCTGCGGTATCTGTGCATCATGAATCATGGTATGTGTTAAAGGGGCCCACTGAAACTCTGTCACCCAGGGCCCACAAAAACCTGGAGCCGGCCCTGGGGGTAAGTATAACAAGTTGTATTTTTTTTTACATACAATTAATTAACTTGGAGTGGGGGGAATCAGTGATGCACGGGGGGGATGAGAGATGCACGGGGGGTTCCCTTCATGCCCCCTATGAAGGGCGGGGGGGGCCCCCAAAAAATTCTTGCACAGGGGCCCACTACAGTCTGTGTCCGCCCCTGTGTAGTACGCTGTGTTTTTCTACACTCCTAAAATAACATATCAGCAGAGTAAAGGTGGTCACACATAAGCCCAGGTCTGCTAGATAGATACCTATGAATTATTATTTTGTATATGTTTTCAAACATACTTGATCAATGAAATCATCATTGTAAACTTCAACTCCACAAAATAGTATATGATGTAGCAGTCACTAATTATCTTGAGTGCTTCATCTGATGTCCGTGCATATAGTATACATAGTATACTACATACAGTACAATATATCATAGAATGGTAGAGTTGGAAGGGACCTCCTGGGTCATCTGGTCCAACCCCCTGCTCAAAGCAGGATTCACTAAATCATCTCAGACAGATGTCTGTCCAGCCTCTGTTTGAAGACGTCCATTGAAGGGGAACTCACCACCTCTCGTGGCAGCCTGTTCCACTCATTAATCACCCTAACTGTCAAAAAGTTTTTTCTAATATCTAATCTGTGTCTCCTCCCATTTAGTTTCATCCCATTGCTTCTAGTCTTTCCTTGTGCAAATGAGAATAAAGATGATCCTTCTACAATGTGACAGCCCTTGACATATTTGTAGACAGCTATTAAGTCTCCTCTCAGTCTTCTTTTTTGCAAGCTAAACATTCCCAAATCCTGCAACCGTTCCTCATAGGACATGGTTTGCAGACCAGTCACCATTCTGGTCGCTCTTCTCTGAACTTGCTCCAGTTTGTCTATGTCTTTTTTAAAATGTGGTGCCCAAAACTGTACACAGTATTCCAGATGAGGTCTGACCAAAGAGGAGTAAAGACCAATAATGACTTCACGTGATCTAGACTGTATGCTTCTGTTAATACATCCCAGAATTGTATTTGCCTTTTTTGCTGCTGCATCACACTGTTGACTCATGTTCAGTCTATGATCTATTAGTATACCTAAGTCTTTTTCACATGTACTGTTGTTTAGCTCTATTCCTCCCATTCTGTATATGCTTTTTTCATTTTTATTGCCCAGATGTAGTACTTTGCATTTTTCCCTGTTAAAAACCATTCTGTTGGTTGCTGCCCACTGCTCCAGTTTATTTAGGTCTTTTTGAATCCTCTCTCTCTCTTCTCTAGTATTAGCTATCCCTCCTAGCTTTGTGTCATCAGCAAATTTAATCAGTTTACCCTCAATTCCTTCATCTAAATCATTGATAAAGATGTTGAACAATACAGGTCCCAGGACGGAGCCCTGTGGTACCCCACTTGAGACATTCATCCAGCTGGATGTGAAGCCATTTACATCCAGCTGGATGAATGTCTCAAGTGGGGTACCACAGGGCTCCGTCCTGGGACCTGTATTGTTCAACATCTTTATCAATGATTTAGATGAAGGAATTGAGGGTAAACTGATATATAGGAGAATATACAGTATGACTGGTGTATAGAGACGAGCAATTTGTAGAACCGTGGTCCAGTGGTCAGATGAATATTCTGTGGCTGCTGAACAGGAGCCACCACATAGTCTCCTTTTTACAGCCCCACATAGCCTTCCATATACTGTACAGTCTGAGCCCCACATAGCCTCCTCTATACAATGTGAGCCATCACACAACCTCCTATATGAGTATGAGCCCTCACATAGCCTCCTATATACAGTATCAGTCCCCACACAGCCTCCTGCATATAGTGTGAGGACCCACACAGCCTCCTGCATACAGTGTGAGGACCCACTGTGTGAGTACAGTGTGAGGACTGGTCGTCGGATATGTTGCACGCTTATTGAGATGTGTTATTGACAGCTCTATCATTTTTCTTGCCACTGTCTTGTTAAATATACAGGTTGGATACATTTGGTGTTCATGCCATATAAATTCCTGTTTATAACGAGTACATATTTATGATAGGTAGCTTTGTTTTTCTACCATTGGCAGGCATTAACTGGATTTTAGGTCCTAGTGACGTTTTATATCTTTTTTACCTACGTATTCATTAAAGGTTATGTTTTAACCTCTTTCACTACTTTAATTGCTTCATATTACCTTTATTGAGTGGTGACCTGTATGATAGTGTGTGAGCACCAGCTCCAGGCGTCCCTGAAGAGGGGCAGGGAAAAAGTAAAGGGGGCAGTGGGAAGGGGGTTTATCCAAGGAGGGGTGAGGTCAGCAGAGTATGAGAGACAGACTCATCCTAAACCAGGGGTCTCAAACACGTGGGTCGCATGTGGCCCTTCAGACTGGTTCATGCGGCCTGTAGGCACCATAGACCCCGATCGCGGCCCGGTCCAGGAGCTGCCGACAGCTGCACTTTAGTTCAGTGTATTGCTGCGTAGAGACCGGCTCTCTGCATGATACAATACCAATGCCAGCCACCGGCCTATCAGAGGCCAGCAGCGGACATCCGCGTCCCAGCGCAGCGGTGCATGACATCACTAACATGTGTAGATGTCAGCTGCTGGCCTCTGATAGGCCGGTGGCAGGCATTGGTCTCTGCGCAGCAATACACTGAACTAAAGCGCAGCTGCCGGAAGCTCCTGGACCGGGCCGCGATCGTCAAGGGGTCTATGGTGCCTGCGCCCGCATATGCAGAAAGGACACCGAGGGAACGGAGGACAGGTGAGAAGAGACTTTTTTTTTTCTTATATATGTATGTGAAGAATGGAACTGCGGACATTCCTACAATATAGGGACCTGAATGGGGACATTCCTACAATATGGGAACCTGGATAGGAACATTCCTACAATGTGGGACCTGGATGGGGACATTCCTACAATGTGGGACCTGAATGGAGACATTCCTACAATATGGGGACCTGGATAGGAACATTCCTACAATGTGGGACCTGGATGGGGACATTCCTACAATGTGGGACCTGAATGGGGACATTCCTACAATATGGGGACCTGGATAGGAACATTCCTACAATGTGGGACCTGGATGGGGACATTCCTACAATGTGGGACCTGAATGGGGACATTCCTGCAATATGGGGACCTGGATGGGGACATATCTACACTGTGGGGACCTAGATAGGGACATTCCTACAATGTGGGGACCTGGATGGGGACATAACTACAATATGGGGAACTGGATTGGGACATATCTACAATGTGGGGACCTGGATAGGAACATTCCTGCATTGTGGGGACCTGGATAGGAACATTTCTACAATGTGAGGACCTGGATGGGGGACATTCCTACAAGATGGGGACATTATAACAAGATGGGGACCTAGATGGGGGACATTACGACAAGATGGGGACCTGGATGGGGGACATTATGACAAGTTGGGGACCTGAATGGGGGACATTACGACAAGATGAGGACCTGGATGGGGCATTACTACAAGATGAGGACCAGGATGGTGCATTACTACAAGATGAGGACCAGGATCGGTCATTACTAAAAGATGGGGACCAGGATGAGACATTACTACAAGATGAGGACCAGGATGAGTCATTAACCCCTTTACAACCCAAGGTGGTTTGCACATTAATGACCAGGCCAATTTTTACAATTCTGACCACTGTCACTTTATGAGGTAATTACTCTGGAACGCTTCAACGGATCTCCCTGATTCTGAGACTGTTTTTCGTGACATATTGTACTTCATGATTGTGGTAAAATTTCTTCGATATCACTTGTGTTTATTTGTGAAAAAATGGAAATTTTGCAAAAATTTTGAACATTTTGCAATTTTCAAAATTTTAATTTTTATGCCCTTAAATCAGAGAGATATGTCACACAAAATAGTTAATAAATAACATTTCCCACATGTCTACTTTACATCAGCACAATTTTGGAACTAAAATTTTTTTTACTGGGGAGCTATAAGGGTTAAAAGTTGACCAGCGATTTCTCATTTTTCTAACAACATTTAGAAAACCATTTTTTTAGGAACCACATCATATTTAAAGCCACTTTGAGGGGTCTTTATGACAGAAAATACCCAAAAGTGACACCATTCTAAAAACTGCACCCCTCAAGGTGCTCAAAACCACATTCAAGAACTTTATTAACCCTTCAGGTGCTTCACAGGAATTTTTGGAATGTGGAAGAAAAAAATGAACATTTAACTTTTTTCACAAAAATGTTACTTTAGACCCAATTTTTTTTATTTTCGCAGGGGTAACAGGAAAAAATAGACCCCAAAATTTGTTGATCAATTTCTCCTGAGTAAGCAGATACCCCATATGTAGGGGAAAACCACTGTTTGGGCGCACGACAGGGTACGGAAGGAAAGGAGTGCCATTAGACTTTTTAAATGTAAAATTTGCTTGAATAATTAGCGGACGCCATATTGCATTTGGGGAGCCCCTGATGTGCCTAAAAAGTGGAAACCCCCCCACAAGTGACCGCATTTTGGAAACTAGACCCCTCAGGGAACTTATCTAGATGTGTGGTGAGCACCTTGAACCCCCAGGTGCTTCACAGAAGTTTATAACATTGAGCCGTAAAAATAAAATTTTCACATTTTTCCCACAAAAATGTTGTTCAGCCCCCACTTTTGCATTTTCATAAGGGTAACAGGAGAAATTGCACCATGCAGTTTGTTGCTCAATTTCTTCGGAGCAAGCAGATACCCCATATGTGGGGGAAAACCACTGTTTGGGCGCACAGCAGGGTTCGGAAGGGAAGGAGCCCCATTTGACCTTTTAAATGTAAAATTTGCTTGAATAATTAGCGGACGCCATATTGCATTTGGGGAGCCCCTGATGTGCCTAAACAGTGGAAACCCCCCACATGTGACCCCACTTTGGAAACTATACCCCTCAGGGAACTTATCTAGATGTGTGGTGAGCACCTTGAACCCCAGGTGCTTCACAGAAGTTTATAACATTGAGCCGTAAAAATAAAATTTTCACATTTTTCCCACAAAAATGTTTTTCAGCCCCCACTTTTTCATTTTCATAAGAGTAACAGAAGAAATTGCACTATGCAGTTTGTTGTTCAATTTCTCCTGAGTTAGCAGATACCCCATATGTGGGGGAAAACCACTGTTTGGGAGCGCGGCAGGGTTCGGAAGGGAAGGAGCGCCATTTTACTTTTTGATTGTAAAATTTGCTTGAATAATTAGCAGATGTGCCCCTGATGTGCCTAAACAGTGGAAACCGCCCACAAGTGACACCATTTTGGAAACTAGACCCCTCGGGGAACTTATCTAGATGTGTGGTGAGCACCTTGAACCACCAGGTGCTTCACAGAAGTTTATAACATTAAGCCGTAAAAATAAAATTTTCAAATTTTTACCAAAAAAAATGTTTTTCAGCCCCCACTTATGCATTTTCATAAGGGTAACAGGAGAAATTGCACTATGCAGTTTGTTGTGCAATTTCTCTTGAGTTAGCAGATACCCCATATGTGGGGGCAAACCACTGTTTGGGCGCGCGGCAGGGTTCGGAAGGGAAGGAGCACCATTTGACTTTTTGATTGTAAAATTTGCTTGAATAATTAGTGGATGTGCCCCTGATGTGCCTAAACAGTAGAAACCCCCCACAAGTGACACCATTTTGTAAACTAGACCCCTCGGGGAACTTATCTAGATGTGTGGTGAGCACCTTGAACCCCCAAGTCCTTTACAGAAGTTTATAACATGGAGCCGTAAATATAAAAAAATCAAACTTTTTCCACAACAATGATGTTTTAGCCCCAATTTTTTTATTTTCGCAAGGGTAAGAGGAGAAATTGGACCCCAAAAACTTTTGTGCAATTTCTCCTGAGTACGCTAATACCCCATATGTCTGGAAAATACAGTGTTTGGGCGCACGGCAGAGTTCATAAGGGAAGGAGCACTGGGTGACTTTTTGAGCGCAAAATTGGCTGGAATCGATAGCGGACGCCATGTCACGTTTGAAGAGCCGCTGATGTGCCTAAATAGTTGAAACCCCCCACAAGTGACCCCATTTTGGAAACTACACCCCTCAAGGATTTTATCATGGGGTATAGTGAACATTTTGAACCCAGAGGTGCGACACAAAATTTGATGACATTAGGTCATCATATTGAATAAGCTGTCATTAGTCTTGAGCGCAAGTGCTCGCTACTTGAGTTTGCATCGGGTACTCAGGTATGCACCATGTATCACAGGTGCTCAAGTGAAATGCTAGAGTCCCCTCCCGCATGTTTCACGGTTATTAGACACCCCCAAAAAACATGCGGGGATCGCTCGAGCATGGCAGGCAATCCCCGCGAGGTTATTTTGGCCGCGAAGCATATGGGGCGGAGACTCGAGCACCCGCGATACTCAATGCATACCCGAGCACCCGATGCAAACTCAAGTAGCGAGCACTAGTTGCCATATCGTCATCTTTTTTTTTTATAAAAAAAAACAACCCTTACCCCCAACCCTAACCCTACCCTAGCCCAACCCTGACCCCAACCCTAACATTAGCACAACCCTAACCCCAACCCCAGCCCTAGTGTTTATTTTTTACGCCGTTCCTCGTGCGGTATAAGTGATTAGACGACCTTATTCTTCGGGTCGGTGCGACTACAGAGATATCAGAATGATATCGGGTTTTTATGATTGACAGCTGTCACACACTAAAAGACACATATTTTGCAAAATCTAGTTTTTGCATCGCCATATTTTGAGACGTATAATTTTTCCATATTTTGGCCGACAGAGTCATGTGATGGATTTTTTTTGCGGGACAAGTTGACGTTTTTATTGATGCCATTTTCAGGCACGTGACATATTTTGATCGCTTTCTGTTCCAGCTTTTGGGAGGCAGAATAAACAAAAACCTACAATTCAGGAATTGTTTTTTTTTTTTTATTCTACTCTGCATGTGGTAAAATTGATAAGGTAGATTTATTCTTCGGGTCAGTACGTTTACAGCGGTACCACATTTTTATCGTTTTTCTATGTTTTGGCGCTTTTACACAATAAAAGACATTTTATAGAAAAAATTATTTTTTTGCATCGCTTTATTCTGAGAGCTATAACTTTTTGAATTTTCAGATTATGGAGCTGTATGGCGGCTTGTTTTTTGCGGGACAAGATTACGTTTTCAGCGGTACCATTTTTATTTATATTCATCTTTTTGATCGCATGTTATTCCATTTTTTGTTTGGCGGTATGATGATAAAGCATTGTTTTTTGCTTCGTTTTTTTTTTTTTTTTTTTTTACCGTGTTCAATGAAGGGGTTAACTAGTGGGACAGTTTTATAGGTCAGGTCGTTCCGGACGTAGCGATACCAAATATGTGTACTTTTATTGTTTTTTTTCATAATAATATTTATTGATGGGTACATTATATTTTTATTTTTGGTGGATTATTATTATTTTATTTTTTTTTATATTTTTACAATTTTTTTAACAATTTTTTTTCACTTTCTGAGAGGTTTTACACTTTTTTACTTTGTCCCACTCTGGGACTTTCACTTTTTTTATTCTGATCGCCTGCATAGCATAGGGATGGAGCACCATCCCTGAGCCATGCAGGCAGTCAGCGCTGCACAGTGAGAAGATTGTTCGGTCATGCACTGCGCATGACCGAACAATCTACCTGCTGTCTGGTGACCCGGATGTTGTCATGACGACATCGGGTCATCATGGCAACACCCGGGAAGCTGCGGCAGACAGCGCTGGAGGCCGGAAGAGGAGGTGAGTATTGCGATCACCTCCCCTTGCCACCGCAATGCTGCGATCGACTTCGATCGCAGCATTGCGGGGGTTAATGTGCCGGGAGTGGTGCGGGACCGCTCCCTGCACATAGTACCGGGTGTCAGCTGTGACAATCAGCTGACACCCGGCGGCTATCGCGCCCGCACAGCCTGTGTGCGCGCACGATCGCCATGACGTACTAATAAGGGTCAGGCTCTTAAAGCCCAGGGCACAGACGCATATTAGTACGTCATGGGCTGTAAAGGGGTTAATACAAGATGAGGACAAATTCAAAAGGTGTATAGAAAAAAAAATGATATCACTAAAAATGTCATTTTGTCATGCAAAGAATGCGGACCATCTACCCAGCCGAGTTTGAGACCCTTGCTTTATAAAGTATCTTTGCTTAACAAACAGTTGTTTCTGAGAAGCTAATGATAGCAAATGATCAGGCAATATTTTCTGTGCATTTTCCCATTTCATTCTACTTGTGCCTCCTTTTCGCAAACATTCTGTTGCAATTTTTGGGTTAACTCCTTTATTTTGGATTTTATCTTATTGATCTCCCCTATGCATATTCCCCGTACATATGCTTTCATAGCATCCCATATAAATCTCGTAGATGACGACCCATCATTAAAATGAAAATATTCTAAGATTCTAGAGCTAAGAGTAGGACCAATTAGTTGCAGCCAAAAAGGATTGATGTGCCATGTATATTCCCCCGGAGACCTCACAGCACCCATCTGCAGTTGTACCTGTATAGGCGAGTGGTCAGAGACACTCCTTGGCAGATACCTCACTGATTTAATATAGGGTATGATTGATTCAAAGCCAATAGCTTGGTCTATTCTTGACAAAGAATGATGGGAGGCGAAGTAACAGGAATATTGTCTGACATCAGGGTGCCGTATTCTCCATAGGTCCACTATGCCTACCTCCTCTAGCAGATAATGTAGAGATGTATATTGTGCATTTTGAAAAATATTTCCAATATGGAATTTATCCCAGAAAGGGTGGAGGTAGGTGGTAAAATCCCCTCCCCCTGCGAGGTTGGGATTTAGGAGGATGTTAGTTTTAGATCAGTTGCAGAACGGAGGGCACGGGAGGGGTGATAGACAGAAATGAGGGATGAGATATAGGGTGGTGCAGAACTGTGGAGGGCTTTATGGGTGAGAGAGATGAGTTTGTATTGTATTCTGTGGTGAATAGGTAACCAGTGCAATGACTGGCACTGGTTAGAGGCGTTGGTGAAGCGGCCTGATAGAAATACGACCCTGGCTGCTGCATTCAGAATGGATTGGAGAGGAGAGAGTTTGTTTAGAGGGAGACCGATTAGAAGAGAGTTGCAGTAGTCCAGACGAGAGTGAATAAGAGCGACAGTAAGAGTTTTTGCAGTATCAAAGGTGAGAAAATGTGGGGTTCTGGAGATGTTTTTAAGGTGCAGGTGACATGAGTGAGTGAGTGATTGTAGCCCAGTCAAGAGAGCTTGTAAAAGAACTTCTACATGATGTTTCAAGGATGGAAAGAGACTTCCATCTACTGGCCAGACGCAGTCAAGCGGAACCAAGATATGCAAGGGAAGTTGCAGGGAGAGCAAGTTCAGACGCTGGACCTGATCAGGTGACTTCCAGGAAGGAGTTCCGGAAAATAAGAGGCCAGCGCGCCAAACCTGAGGGGTCTTTGGCGCCAAGCAGCAGAAAGGAGCAGATGTGTTCCCTGCGCCCTGAGAAACCCCGCGTGACAGGCCTAAGCCAGAGGCCTGTGAGGTGCCACAGCCGGGCACTGGTAAAAGAGCTCCGGATATCTCGCGGATGTTACCTGAGTGCTGTGCCTGCTGAGGAGACTAGGAACCTGATTGCGGTCCTGAGTGAGTTCGTGGAGCCCGACGTCGCCCGCCGACAGACGAGGCCTGGACCCCCCTATCCAAGGCTCGAGAGACTGCCTCCAACAGCCAAGCAGAGAAGAGTTGAGAAACGGTTGCCCCAGGAAAGTCACGCCAGCGGAAGCAGGGGAGCTGCATACGTGAACAGGGCCATCACTTCCACTGTTCACCCTCGGTACCGGGGACAATTGGGTTTAGATACTCAGGTTGGGAGGGGAACGGTTGGGACTAAAGGAGCACAACGTGATCTAATTGAATTTATGCGGAAGAGACTCACGGCCTAGCGGGAATAACCGGTGACCCCCGCTAGGGCCAAATGTACAGTTAAAGAACTTACGTGGTGTCTCCCATGACTGAGGGCATCAACCTACTTAAGAGACTTCGCCTTACTTAAGAGACTTCACCTTACTTAAGAGACTTCACCGTACTAAAGAGACTGCACCTTACTTAAGAGACTTCACCTTACTTTGAGAGGCTTCACCTTACTTTGAGAGACTGCGTCTTATTTTGAGAGATTTTGCCTTTTGCTGATATATTGAATTACTGTTCATTACTAGTGTTGAGCATTCCGATACTGAAATATCGGGTATCGGCCGATATTCGCGGTATCGGAATTCCGATACTTAATTCCGATACTTTTGCAATATCGTATACCGGAATCGGAAGTTCCCATAATGCAATGAGACATTTTCATTTTATTCAGCCAATGAGGATCCTAAGAAGTGTGGGCACATCCTGTTAGGCATGTAGGCATCTTAACTAATGGCATGGCTGTGATTGGCTGCTGAAATGATGTCATGATGCACTATAAAAGCCACCGCCGCCATTTTGAGCTCACTCTGCTGTGAATTCAGTTAGGGATAGGATGCTGTTGTTCTGAGGGACAGTTTTAGCTACCTATTTGCTCTATACTGCTTTACCCAAGCTACTTTCTAAATCACTGTGCCTTGCAGTGCTAGTGCACAGTTCCCTGTGCTGTTCACCGATGTCTGCAAGGTCTGTGTGTGTGAGTGCAGCTCACCCTGTAGTGTGTGCTTCAGCCAAGTCTGGTTGTAGTGCACTCAGTGTGTGTCACTGCCTCATACATTGTCCTTTTTTGCCAATTCATAATTTTTCCTGATATCTCCTATTAGTGTGGTGGTTCCATCTGTATTCAGCTAAATTGGTTCCAAACACACTATATAGGAGTAGATAGAGACATTTTTTTCCGTCTTGCAGCACTAGTGCACAGTGCTCTGCATCTGTACTGTTCACCGCTGTCTGCAAGGTCTGGTGTGTGAGTGCAGCTCACCCTGTAGTGTGTGCTTCAACCCCGTCTGGTTGTAGTGCACTCAGTGTGTGTCACTGCCTCATACATTGTCCTTTTTTGCAAATTCATAATTTTTCCTGATATCTCCTATTAGTGTGGTGGTTCCATCCGTATTCAGCTAAATTGGTTCCAAACACACTATATAGGAGTAGATAGAGAAATTTTTTTGGTCTTGCAGCGCTAGTGCACAGTGCTCTGCATCTGTACTGTTCACCGCTGTCTGCAAGGTCTGGTGTGTGAGTGCAGCTCACCCTGTAGTGTGTGCTTCAACCCCGTCTGGTTGTAGTGCACTCAGTGTGTGTCACTGCCTCATACATTGTCCTTTTTTGCCAATTCATAATTTTTCCTGATATCTCCTATTAGTGTGGTGGTTCCATCTGTATTCAGCTAAATTGGTTCCAAACACACTATATAGGAGTAGATAGAGAAATTTTTTTCCGTCTTGCAGCGCTAGTGCACAGTGCTCTGCATCTGTACTGTTCACCGCTGTCTGCAAGGTCTGGTGTGTGAGTGCAGCTCACCCTGTAGTGTGTGCTTCAACCACGTCTGGTTGTAGTGCACTCAGTGTGTGTCACTGCCTCATACATTGTCCTTTATTGCCAATTCATAATTTTTCCTGTTATCTCCTATTAGTGTGGTGGTTCCATCCGTATTCAGCTAAATTGGTTCCAAACACACTATATAGGAGTAGATAGAGAAATTTTTTTGGTCTTGCAGCGCTAGTGCACAGTTCTCTGTGCTGTTCACCGCTGTCTGCAAGGTCTGGTGTGTGAGTGCAGCTCACCCTGTAGTGTGTGCTTCAACCCCGTCTGGTTGTAGTGCACTCAGTGTGTGTCACTGCCTCATACATTGTCCTTTATTGCCAATTCATAATTTTTCCTGTTATCTCCTATTAGTGTGGTGGTTCCATCCGTATTCAGCTAAATTGATTCCAAACACACTATATAGGAGTAGATAGAGGAGCCTTTCTGCAGCCTTGGGCCCTGCAGCCCCAGCCAGATTAGTATTAGCCTATTTTTTGCAGCCTCATCTATTGCATTGTAGGTTACCTTCCTACATTGTAATAGCTACAAAAAGTTTGTGATACTATCGTTATTACATCTTTAGGCACATCCAGTGTCTTTTTGTGACAAAAAAAAACCTAAATAAAGTTCACCAAACACTCCACTTTACAGTTGTGTAGGCCACATTAGCTCATATTAAAGTCTAGTCCACACTTTATAAAATTAGTGTTTCTTATACCTGTTAGCAGCTGTTCAGGAATAAGCACACTAAGCCCTTAGTACTTTTCTGCCTATCTTTATCAGTCTACCAAGATGAAGAAGGCAGGGAGTAAGGCATGTGGTCGTGGGCGTGGGCGTGGGCGTGGAGTTTCTGCAGGGAGAGGACGTGAGGATTCTGTGCCTGCAGGGAGAGGACGTGGGGATTCTGTGCCTGCTGCGGGCACCAGTGACTCAGCATCCCCCAGTTTTACCAGGGAACAGTCCTTTATGCGCAGCTTTGTAGGAGCTAGCCGTACCCCACTGCTGCGCGAGGACCAAATTGAAGCCGTTGTCGGATGGATGGCAGCTAACGCATCGACTTCAATTAGTTCCAGATCCTCTCAGGTCCTGAGCACTGAAGAGCACCCATCTGTCTCTTCACCACCTGCCAAATTGCCCAGGCAGTCAGAGAGCCCTGGACAGGAGCCATCTCTACTTCTGTTCTCTGAATCTCTTGGCTTGGAAAGAGGGGGCCAGCCAAGCAGAATTCGAGAATTTGAAGAAGAGGTAGTATGCAGTGATGCGCAACCGTTTTGTCTCTCTGAATCTGAAGAGGCGGGTGGGCCAGTGCCTATGGTCAGCAGCACACCTCAGTACGCATCTGATGATGAGACTCAGGTGCCACTTTCTGGTGCGTACTGTGCTGTCGAGACTACCCAGGAGAAGCAGTTGTTTGAAAAGGGTGGTGTAGATGATGAGGTCCTTGACCCATCATGGCGTGAGGGACAGGAAGGTGGTGGGAGCAGCTCTGAGGAAGAGATTCCCCGAACGGCCCAAAAAGGAGGGAGAGGGAGGGGGCAGACTTGGTTGCCTGTAGCCTCCACTTCGGCACCCATTAGGAGCATGGCTCTTCCAAAATCCAAAGCGGGCGCTCCCAAGACTTGCAGTGCCTGGTCCTTTTTTGACACAGTTGCAGATGACATTTGCTTTGTCAAATGCAAGCTGTGTAATCAGAAGGTGAAAAGAGGGAAAAGTGTCAGCAACCTCAATACCACAAATATGTGGAAACATGTGCGGACCAAGCACGTGGTGGAGTTACACAAACACACTGAAGACCTAGGCCAACCTACAGCGCCACCTACCACCTCTTCAGCTCGTGTTGTAGCCTCTTCCTCCAGCTCACACACAGCTGGTTCGGCTTCCTCACAGGATCGCCATGGAAGAATCTCTGGCACTGTTGTACAGAGACACAGTGTAATTCCACCCACAGCACCACTTTCCCAGTCATCCTCACACTCCCAGGCCAGTCTACAGCCATCGTTAGCACAGGCATGGGAGAAAAGGCGCCCATACTCGGCAAACCACCCCCGAGCACAGGCTCTGAATGCTGGCATTGCTAAACTACTGGCCCTTGAAATGCTATCATTCAGGCTGGTGGAGACTGACACATTCCGTAACTTTATGGCATTGGCAGTCCCACAATACAACGTGCCCAGCCGCTTTTATTTCAGCAGGCAAGCCGTCCCTGCCCTGCAACATCATGTGGAGGGAAAAATTAAACATGCGCTACAAAACGCCGTCAGTAGCAAGGTCCACCTGACCACTGATGCGTGGACCAGTAAGCATGGACAGGGACGATACCTTTCCCTCACTGCCCATTGGGTAAATGTTGTGGAGCCGGGTACAGATCTTGAGAGTGGCGCTGTACGTGTTCTGCCAACTCCAAGGATTGCAGGAATCCAGTCTGTACACATTGACTCCTCCTCATACTCCAGTTCCTCTGAATCAGCGCTGCAGGAGCCGTCACGGTCTACCTCCACATCGACCCGTGAACGGTTACCTGTTATGATGACCGATATGAGCACAGCCGTGGCCAAACGTCAACAGGCCGTATTAAAATTAATTTCTTTGGGGAATCGAAGCCACACAGCGCAGGAGCTCTGGAATGCCATCAAGCAGCAGAGTGACGTGTGGTTTGTGCCAGCGAATCTCCAGCCAGGCATGGTAGTGTGTGACAATGGCCGAAATCTGGTGGCAGCTCTGGGCCTAGGCAACCTCACTCACATCCCATGTCTGGCACATGTGCTCAACTTGGTCGTGCAGAGTTTTTTGAGGGACTATCCGGATCTTGATGCACTGCTTCACAAGGTCCGCATAGAGTGCGCTCACTTGCGGCGTTCCAGCAATGCAAGATCACGCATTGCAGCTCTGCAGCGCCGATTATGTCTTCCGGAACATCGCATCATATGTGACCTACCCACCAGGTGGAATTCAACGTTACATATGTTGGAGAGGTTGTGTGAGCAGCAGGCAGCAGTAATGGAGTACCAGCTGCAGCAGGCGCAAACAAGTCGCAGTGCGCGCCGTTCACACTTCACCACCACTGAGTGGGCCTCTATGAAGGACATTTGCCACGTTTTGCGTGCCTTCGATTATTCCACGCGGATGGCGAGTGCAGATGATGCACTAGTCAGCATGACTATCCCCCTTATCTGCCTGCTTGAAAAAACACTGCAAGCACTAAGGGACGAGGTTTTGGAAGAGGTGGAGGATGAGGAGTCACAAATGCCATCTGCTTCTCTACAGTCTGCGCAACGTGGTTCCTCACAAAGGCCTAGGCAGGGGACACTTTGTGAGGAGGATGAGGAGGAGTCAATGGATGAGGAAGACATCTGTCCAGAGGAGGGAGGTACACAATGCTCTAGTAGTCAGTATCTAGAGCGAGGGTGGGGTGATGCAGAGCAGGCAGAGATCACGCCTCAAGCAGGGGACAGCGTTTCTTGGCCAGTTGGCAGTCTGCAGCACATGGTTGATTTCATGCTGCAGTGCCTGAGAAACGACCGCCGCATCGCCCACATTCTCAACACGGCTGATTATTGGGTGTCCACCTTCCTAGATCCTCGCTACCGGGACAACTTACAAAGCCTCATAACACCGTTGAACCGGGAGCGTAAAATACGGGAGTACCAAGACGCACTGGTGCATTCCATCATGTTCTCCATTCCAACCGAGAGCAGTGCTGCTAGTGCTTTACAAAAAAACAGACAATGTGAACTGAGGTCTAAGATGGCAGACATACAAGAAACAGAGGCATGTTCACACTAGCAAAAAAGAAGCAAGACAAAAATATATCTCATACCCCACCATAATTATATATAAATGTAAAGCAAAATTGCATAATAAATATAGGGTACTTAGTGAACTATTTTTGATCAAAAAAAGTATACAAGCCGTCCCACCAGCGGCAAGGTGACCCTAAATTGGGACGGTACCTATACTGCCTATATTAAAAACCTTACTGTATATCAAAGTTGAAGTAATGCATATAAAAGGGTAGACAAATAGGACCGGGTCCCAACTCCAGACCACCTAGGCCCGTGGTAAGCTACATATATACCAATCAGCTCAACAAAGGGCATGCCACACCCTTAAATTGCACAGAATGCAAACAAGTCAAAAAAACAGACAATGTGAACTGAGGTCTAAGATGGCAGACATACAAGAAACAGAGGCATGTTCACACTAGCAAAAAAGAAGCAAGACAAAAATATATCTCATACCCCACCATAATTATATATAAATGTAAAGCAAAATTGCATAATAAATATAGGGTACTTAGTGAACTATATGACTTGTTTGCATTCTGTGCAATTTAAGGGTGTGGCATGCCCTTTGTTGAGCTGATTGGTATATATGTAGCTTACCACGGGCCTAGGTGGTCTGGAGTTGGGACCCGGTCCTATTTGTCTACCCTTTTATATGCATTACTTCAACTTTGATATACAGTAAGGTTTTTAATATAGGCAGTATAGGTACCGTCCCAATTTAGGGTCACCTTGCCGCTGGTGGGACGGCTTGTATACTTTTTTTGATCAAAAATAGTTCACTAAGTACCCTATATTTATTATGCAATTTTGCTTTACATTTATATATAATTATGGTGGGGTATGAGATATATTTTTGTCTTGCTTCTTTTTTGCTAGTGTGAACATGCCTCTGTTTCTTGTATGTCTGCCATCTTAGACCTCAGTTCACATTGTCTGTTTTTTTGACTTGTTTGCATTCTGTGCAATTTAAGGGTGTGGCATGCCCTTTGTTGAGCTGATTGGTATATATGTAGCTTACCACGGGCCTAGGTGGTCTGGGGTTGGGACCCGGTCCTATTTGTCTACCCTTTTATATGCATTACTTCAACTTTGATATACAGTAAGGTTTTTAATATAGGCAGTATAGGTACCGTCCCAATTTAGGGTCACCTTGCCGCTGGTGGGACGGCTTGTATACTTTTTTTGATCAAAAATAGTTCACTAAGTACCCTATATTTATTATGCAATTTTGCTTTACATTTATATATAATTATGGTGGGGTATGAGATATATTTTTGTCTTGCTTCTTTTTTGCTAGTGTGAACATGCCTCTGTTTCTTGTATGTCTGCCATCTTAGACCTCAGTTCACATTGTCTGTTTTTTTGACTTGTTTGCATTCTGTGCAATTTAAGGGTGTGGCATGCCCTTTGTTGAGCTGATTGGTATATATGTAGCTTACCACGGGCCTAGGTGGTCTGGAGTTGGGACCCGGTCCTATTTGTCTACCCTTTTATATGCATTACTTCAACTTTGATATACAGTAAGGTTTTTAATATAGGCAGTATAGGTACCGTCCCAATTTAGGGTCACCTTGCCGCTGGTGGGACGGCTTGTATACTTTTTTTGATCAAAAATAGTTCACTAAGTACCCTATATTTATTATGCAATTTTGCTTTACATTTATATATAATTATGGTGGGGTATGAGATATATTTTTGTCTTGCTTCTTTTTTGCTAGTGCTTTACAAAGCAGCTCAGTGCGTCGAGGCAGTGGAGGAAGCTCTGCACAAAGAGGGAGCAGAAGCAGCGCCTCAGCACAAGGCAAGACCAGTATGGCCGAAATGTGGCAAAGTTTTGTGTCCCCGCCGCCACAAATGTCTACACCATCACAGACGGCTCCAGTCAGCAGGAGGTAACGTTTCCGTCAGATGGTGACAGACTACATGTCTTGCCCTCTTAGTGTACTCCCAGACGGCTCTTCTCCCTTCAAGTTTTGGGTCTGTAAGCTGGATACATGGCCAGAGCTTAGTCAGTATGCACTGGAGGTGCTAGCTTGCCCTGCTGCTAGTGTATTATCGGAACGCGTCTTTAGTGCCGCAGGTGGTGTACTAACAGACCGTCGCATGCGACTATCCTCCGATAACGTTGACCGGCTTACTTTTCTCAAAATGAACAAGGCCTGGATCTCTCATGAATTTGCCAGTCCTCTTCCAGAATAAATAATTGGTTGGCAACAGTATCCAGGTCTCCTGTTCTGTTCATGTTTCTACCACCTGAACTGTAATCCCTGAGCTCCAACACCGCCAGTTGGCGCTCGGAAGTGCCGTCTGCACAGTCAACACTTGCTGCCGTGTTATTGGGGTTCAGTAACGTCAGCTGTTCCCCTGCTGTGCGGACGGCAATTTCTCCTGCTCTGTCCACATCCACTGTACTACTGATTTAAAACCTCCTCCAAATACACCTCTGGCTCCTCTGTTTTCAGTATTATCCCTGAGCTCCAACACCGCCAGTTGGCGCTCGGAAGTGCCGTCTGCACAGTCAACACTTGCTACCATGTTATTGGGGTTCAGTAACGTCAGCTGTTCCCCTGCTGTGCGGACGGCAATTTCTCCTGCTCTGTCCACATTCTCACTACTACAGATTTTAAAGTTGCTCCAATTACACCTCTGGCTCCTCTGTTTTCAGTATTATCCCTGAGCTCCAACACCGCCAGTTGGCGCACGGAAGTGCCATCTGCACAGTCAACACTTGCTGCCGTGTTATTGGGGTTCAGTAACGTCAGCTGTTCCCCTGCTGTGCGGACGGCAATTTCTCCTGCTTTGTCCACATCCACTGTACTACACATTTTAAAGTTGCTCCAATTACACCTCTGGCTCCTCTGTTTTCATTCTTATCCCTGGGCTCCAACACCGCCAGTTGGCGCTCGGAAGTGCCGTCTGCACAGTCAACACTTGCTGCGGTGTTATTGGGGTTCGGTAACGTCAGCTGTTCCCCTGCTGTGTTCACGGCAATTTCTCCTGCTCTGTCCATATTCACTGTGCTACTTATTTAAAACTTGCTCCAATTACACCTCTGGCTCCTCTCTATTTTTATTCTTATCCCTGGGCTCCAGCACCGCCAGTTGGCGCTCGGAAGTGCTGTCTGCACAGTCAACACTTGCTGCCGTGTTATTGGGGTTCGGTAACGTCAGCTGTTCCCCTGCTGTGTTCACGGCAATTTCTCCTGCTCTGTCCATATTCACTGTGCTACTTATTTAAAACTTGCTCCAATTACACCTCTGGCTCCTCTCTATTTTTATTCTTATCCCTGGGCTCCAGCACCGCCAGTTGGCGCTCGGAAGTGCTGTCTGCACAGTCAACACTTGCTGCCGTGTTATTGGGGTTCGGTAACGTCAGCTGTTCCCCTGCTGTGTTCACGGCAATTTCTCCTGCTCTGTCCATATTCACTGTGCTACTTATTTAAAACTTGCTCCAATTACACCTCTGGCTCCTCTCTATTTTTATTCTTATCCCTGGGCTCCAGCACCGCCAGTTGGCGCTCGGAAGTGCTGTCTGCACAGTCAACACTTGCTGCCGTGTTATTGGGGTTCGGTAACGTCAGCTGTTCCCCTGCTGTGTTCACGGCAATTTCTCCTGCTCTGTCCATATTCACTGTGCTACTTATTTAAAACTTGCTCCAATTACACCTCTGGCTCCTCTCTATTTTTATTCTTATCCCTGGGCTCCAGCACCACCAGTTGGCGCTCGGAAGTGCTGTCTGCACAGTCAACACTTGCTGCCGTGTTATTGGGGTTCGGTAACGTCAGCTGTTCCCCTGCTGTACGGACGGCAATTTCTCCTGCTTTGTCCACATCCACTGTACTACACATTTTAAAGTTGCTCCAATTACACCTCTGGCTCCTCTGTTTTCATTCTTATCCCTGGGCTCCAGCACCGCCAGTTGGCGCTCGGAAGTGCCGTCTGCACAGTCAACACTTGCTGCGGTGTTATTGGGGTTCGGTAACGTCAGCTGTTCCCCTGCTGTGTTCACGGCAATTTCTCCTGCTCTGTCCATATTCACTGTGCTACTTATTTAAAACTTGCTCCAATTACACCTCTGGCTCCTCCGTTTTTAGTATTTACCCTGGGCTCCAATACCGCTAGTTGCTGCTCAGAAGTGCCGTCTGCACAGTCAACGCTTGCTCCAGTGTTATTGGGGTTCAGTAACGTCAGCTGATCCCCAGCTGTGTGTCCGGCAAATTCTCCTGCTTTGTCCACATCCACTGTACTACGGATTTAAAACCTCCTCCAAATACACCTCTGGCTCCTCTGTTTTTAGTATTTACCCTGGGCTCCAGCACCGCCAGCTGGTTCTCGGCAGTTCCATTGGCTCTTGTACCTTCTGCTACCCATCCGGGTTCCAGTACCGTCAGCTGGTCCTCGGTAGTTCCATTTGCTCTTGTATCTTCTGCTACCCATCCGGGTTCCAGTACCGTCAGCTGGTTCTCGGCAGTGTCTTTGGCACGGGTACTCCCTCCTGCCCAGCCTGGTTCCAGCACGCCAGCTGTTTCCGGGTAGTGTCAACGTCACTTTGCCTCCAATGCGTTGTCCTGTCGTGTTGCGGTCGGGTTAGCCGACTCTATGGTGCCTGCAGTTTAGGTGACTCCTATGTGGGCTGCGGGATCTGGCAATGAAGGCTGGTTCCATAGTGCCAATAGGACAAGCACCCCCTGTAGGACTGTGGGTTTTGGTAACTGCGGCCGGCTCGCGGCCTTGAACTTTTTTTTACATGGGTACCTTCTGCTACCCATCCGGGTTCCAGTACCGTCAGCTGGTTCTCGGCAGTGCCTTTGGATTAGGTGCCTCCTTCTCGGTATCCAAGTTCCACCAACGTCTGCTGGTCCTTGGTAGTGCTTTCTGGCACAGGTACCTCCTGCTTAGTAACCGAGTTCCAGTAACATCAGCTGGTCCTCGGTAGTTCCATTGGCTCTTGTACCTTCTGCTACCCATCCGGGTTCCAGTACCGTCAGCTGGTCCTCGGTAGTTCCTCAGCTTTCTTGTACCTTCTGCTACATTTCCAAGTTCAAGCTTTTTGAAATGGTTCTTGGTAATCACTCTGGATCTCCCTGACGAGGACCCTGAAGACGAGGACCCTGAAGACCAACCCTAAGAAGACGAGGACCCCGAAGACAATGACCCTGAAGACGAGGACCCTGAAGACCACCCCGAAGAAGACGAGGACCCTGAAGACCACCCCGAAGAAGACGAGGACCCTGAAGACCACCCCGAAGAAGACGAGGACCCCGAAGACGAGGACCCAGAAGACCAACCCGAAGAAGACGAGGACCCCGAAGACGAGGACCCCCGAAGACGACGACCCTGAAGACCACCCCGAAGAAGACCAAGAAGATGACCCTGAAGAAGTTGACCAAGAAGACAAAGAAGAGAAGACAAGCACCAAGATACAGAAGAACAAGAGACAGAAAACCAAGAAGCAGAAATACAAGAAGCTGCAGAACAAAAAGCGGAAGAACATTAAGCATAAGACTAAAAATCAGAGCAAAAGATAATATCTAAATTATAAGCAGAAGATGACTAAGCAGTGTATGGGGGTGAGTCCGTTCCTCCTCGTGGTGCCCCTGGAAAAGACCTGCTGCTGCAGGCCAAACTGAACGCGGACAAATCCTGTTGTAAATCTTTTGTGACGGGCAGAACGAAAGGTGTAATGTCCAACCTTTTATAGATAACAACTACAGGAATGCCTGTCACAAATAAGAAGAAGATGAAGAAGAAGAATATGAAGAAGATGAAGAAGTAGAATATGAAGAATGTAAAAAAAAGAATAATACGAAGAAGGTGAAGAAGAAGAAGGTGAAGAAGAAGTGGATGAAAAAGATGCTGAGGATGATGAAGGAGAAAGTGTGGGAGAAGTAAAAAAGAAGGTGAAGAGCATGGAAGTAGTGAAACATAAATATCTGACAAAATATAAAAATACTTAACATAGTTAATATTTCCGTAACTCAGAACATAATAAAAAAATAGTAATTCCTGCTATTCCATTTGACTGGGCTAAACCTCTATGCCTTTATTGTCTCCCCCACCTCCCCCAATACATTCTACATTATTCTTAGTTGTTTTCCTTCATGTAGAAATAACCTACAAGGAAAGAAAGGGTTTATTTTAATTCCGATATTTATGTCCCATTGACTTGCATTGGTTTCCGGTATCGGAATCGGCGATATCCGATACTTTTTCGGTATCGGTCCGATCCAATCCGATCCGATATTTCCCGATATCGGAAGGTATCGCTCAACACTATTCATTACCCTTGTTACTAATCCCTTGTTCAGAATACCTGTTGCATAAAATTGTTTATTTTCATCTCAGACTGTTCTCACCTTGTGTCTCTGTGCGTTGCATTCCCGCACCTGCATTACATGATTGTATATGGGGAATAAAGGAAAGTTGTGTGTCAAATATGACTCCAAGACATTGAGCTTGCTGCTTGGGGGTTATGGTGGCGCAACCCACGAAAATTGAAAAGTCAGGTATAGGTAAGTTAGTAGAGAGAGAAAAAAAACAATGAGTTCAGTTTTGGAGAGATTCAGTTTCAGATAGAGGGAAGACATGATGTTAGAGACAGCAGACAGACAATCACTGGTATTTTGTATTAGAGTGGGGGTGATGTCAGGTGAAGAGGTGTATAGTTGGGTGTCATCAGCATTGAGATGGTACTGGAAATCAAATCTGCTGATGGTTTGTCCAATAGGAGCAGTATACAAGGAGAAGAGGAGGGGACCTAGGACTTATCCTTGTGGAACCCCGATAGTAAGAGGAAGATTAGAGGAAGAAGAGCCGGCAAAAGATACCGTGAAGGAGCGGTCAGAGGTAGGAGAAGAACCAGGAGGGAGCTGTGCCCTTGAGGCCTATACAGCGGAGCATAGTGAGGAGGAGCTGATGATCTACAGTGTCAAAAGAGAGATCCAGGAGAAACAGCAGGGAGTAGTGACCATTAGATTTAGCTGTTAGTAGATCATTAGAGACTTTAGTGAGGGCAATTTCAGGAGAGTGTGAGGAGCAGAAACCGGATTGTAAAGGGTTGAGAAGAGAGTTATCTGAGAGATAGCGGATTAGGCGGGAATGGACCAGGCGTTCCTGGAGTTTAGAGATGAAGGGAAGATTAGAGACCGGTCTGTAGTTAGCAGTGTAGTTCTGGTCCAGGGATGGCTTTTTCAGTAAAAGGGTTATGATGGCATGTTTAAGTGAGGAGGGAAAGATACCTGAAGAAAGAGAGAGGTCAAATATTTTAGTTAGGTGGGTAGTGATGTCAAGGTAAAATATATATATTATAGAAAATCAATTCGTTTATTTTAATAGATTACCTAATCAGTGTGAATTAATATAGAGATGATGGAATAATCTATGTGTATGTATGTATGCAAATGTGTATATGCACATTGATTATGTTAATAGTTAATGATATATAACAGTTTCTGTTCTCAGGCTATGTGCCCACGATGCAGAAATGCTCCGGATTTTTCCTGAGCGTTTCTGCATCTCCCTGGCAGAAAAAATGTATGCGGATTGTACATGCGGATTGTACATGCGGATTTTACATGCGTTTTTCCTGCCAGGGACAAGCGGATGTGAAGCTTTCTTCACATGCATTTCCGCATGCGCATTGAAAAGCGCTTTCCAAGCGATTTTAACATCACTTGGAAAGTGCTTGACAACTTGGTCACACTATATAAAGCCATGCAAACGGCATGGATTTATATAGTGTGTCCGAAAGAATGTTAAAAAATAAAAAATAAATGTCATACTTACCTTCTGATGGACCCCGGTGTCTTTATCCGATGCGTCTCAGCTTGCCGGCAGTTCGCGGTACACTGAAGGACCTGCCGTCACATGACTAAATGACGTCAGCGCAGGTCCTTGAGTCCACCGCGATCTGCCGGCAAGCCAAGACAAGCACACCGGGGGCCATCAGAAGGTAAGTATAATATTTATTTTTTATTTTATTCTTTTTTTACAGGTACTATGGTACCTGGGTCCGGAGGAGAGTCTCCTCTCCTCCAGACCCGGGTACCATCCGCACATTGAAACGCATGGAATAAGCATGTACAGATCCAGTGATGCGGATTCCATGCGTTCCAATGCAAGTCAATGGCGGCGAAAAAATCACACCTAGAAGTAGAATACTATATAACCCCATGTCTACATATTAAAGTATGTCATTTTGCGTGGTTTAGTCTCTGAGTGAAGTTTTTCAACCATATTAGCAAATTTGGTTGATTTGCATTCACTCGGACATCTTTAATTAGGAGGAGAGCAGTTACTTAGTGTATCTTAAATTGGTGAAACCTCCACAGTGACAGCTGGGGAAAGGAACTGAATGAGCTGTGAGGGAATACGGTCACTGTTGCAGGTTGTAGGACGGGAAGAAGTGAGGAGTCTGGTCACTTCTTCTTCTGTGACCAGCTCGAAGATGGAAAGTGAACTTGAGGTGCAGGAGGGAAGGGAATCCAGACTCTGAGGGGATTGTGTAAAAATGTCTTGACAGATATGATTGATTTTTTGTAGGAAATAAGTGGCCAGATCGTCAGCGCTTAGGTTGGTGACGGGGGTCTGTACTTTAGAGCTCAGGAGGGAGTGGAAGGTTTCAAAGAGTCGTTTAGGATTGTTGGCTAGAGATGTCATGAGAGTGGTAAAGTAGCCTTGTTTAGCCGGATGGAAAGCAGAATTATAAGTTTTGAGCATGAACTTATAGTGGATGAAGAGAAACCAAAAACAAGAAAAATACCCAAATAATTGAAAGTAAATGTATAGTGGATGAAGTTTTCTGTCAAAAGAGATTTTCTCCACAGATGCTCCACTCACAAAATAAGAATACTTTGTATGTACAATAAGGCAGGTACAAAACTCATCATAGCTCAACATTTCCCGCTCATAATAGAATAACGGAATAGATTCAGGGATAGGCATTTTTTCATAATGGTATATGAAAAGTGCTTGGAGAAAACCGCCTCAAGGAGAAGTCTCTCATCCAGCTCCATTTCGCAGAGATCTCTTATTGGCATCCATTCATGATAAAGCATCTGGAAGGGAGTCAAACATATGAACTCCACCCTGAGGCGAGCAGGGTAGATTATAGAATAGGAAATTTGCTTTTCACAGAGCCTCCTTTTTCTATCCCAGAACTTGACCCTCTTCTTCTGAACTTCTGTTGAAAAGTCAGGATAAATAGATATTTTCCTTCCATCAAGGGTAAGTGAAGAGTGGTCCCTGGCCTTTCGTAGGATAAGGTCTCTCTCTTTAAAATTTTGTAATTTGATGAGTACAGGTCTTGGTGGAGCACCCGGTGGCAAAGGACGTGTAGGAACTCTGTGAGCTCTTTCAATTGCAAAAAATGTCTTTGCCGAACATTGTAGTCAGCCAGGATTAAAAAAAAATCAACTGAATTTCGACCCTCTGCTTTTTCATGAACCCCGACTAAACGTATGTTATTTCGCCGATGCCTATTCTCTAGGTCATCAACCTTCTTGAGAAGGGCATTGATATTCTGAAGACCTCTCCTGAGATATTTATGTATAGTAGGCATTTGGTCCGCAACAGAACTCACTCTTTCCTCCAGCTCATTGACTCGGCTGTTTATTTTCTTCATGTTTTGTCTGATGAGATTAATGTCCTCTCTAAGCCCTCCCATGTGTTTGTTGAGAATTTCTAATGATAAGCTACAGGATTTTCCAGCAGAGAAAACATCTTGTCGCGTAGGCTCTTGCCCAGAATCATTGACTTCTCCATAGGTGTTGTTAGTGCTCTGCATTTCCTGCACTTCTCTGTTTAACTGTTGCTGTGAGAGTGGTGCCACATTGCCTCCCCTGCACAGTCTCTGTATCTCTCTTCCTCTGTGAGCATACCTGATCAGGTTGTAAATCATCTGAAGGGTCAAAATCTAAGGTCAGTCTGGCAAATCTCCCCAGCTTTGCTGCAGCAGCCTCAGCATCTCTCACTCTGGCTGGTGTGGGGGAGGAGGCGCCATGTTGGAAGGCCCACTATCTGGACTCTGCTCCTTCTGATGCTTGCTTCTGGTCATGTCTGAGTGCACTTTAAGCTTCTCTGTGTACTTTCCCCCAGCCTTTGGTGTGAAGGAATCAATATTTCACTGCTAATAGGTGGAAATGAAAGGATGCAGAGCAGGAGCAAAGCACAGAGCTTCCATGTGAAGAGGCTGTCAGCAAAAGGTCCTTTTTAAAGGGGAATCTGTAACACTCCCATCATCTGCTCCTGAGCTCACATAAAAGACAGTCTGTATTATATGTATTTTATATGAGCACTGCACTTGGCTTTTTCTGGCAGAGAAGATGACACACCCGATCTGCCGCTCCATTTTACAATAGGAATAAAAGTGCCCTGTCAGGGATAAAAATTCCCCATTCTTCCAATCGGTAAAGTCCCAAATGGTCAGACCAATCAATCACTGACCAATAAGATATCACCTCCCCTGTGGATCCTATGGAGTTATCACCTCTCCTGTGGATCCTATGGTCATAACTTGTTTTCACCAACAAAGTCCTTTACTGCAAATTACCGTAATTGTACATCCCAGTTATGGTATCGCACAGTAAGAGATGCAGGAGCCTCCTGTATTTTACAGCCGACGCTCCACTATAATCGGGATAATGGCTAACAGGTTTTCATATACAGCTGTAGTGTGGGCCCCTAGAATCAATTCCTATTGGGGCCCCAGACACCCCAGTTTAATCCTGGTTGGGGGTGGGGAGGGTAATTTTGCACCCTGTTGTAAAGAAAAATTGTAAAATCCAAAAAGACATCTCTGGAGAGGGGACATATCACTCTCACATTGAACATATAGGATTATAACTAGAAAAGTGAGAAATAGCTGACACTTCAACCTCTATTGATGTAGGGCCTCCTGCCGTGGTCAGGTAAATTCAACAAAGAATCTGATGAGAACCAGCCAACAAGTCTAGAATTTGCATACTCAGAGGCGGATAAGTACATTTCCGAAGCAAGGGCTTCCTCTTTTCAAAGGACTTGTCTCAGACACTCTGAAGACTGTGGTCAGTGATGAATATTGGGGTTTGCATCGATCCAATATTCATGGGAGATGTATTTTCGACATCGTAGCAAAGGGACGATCATAACGCATTCACTCACATCATTGTAAGGCCAGCCGAACACCCCCAACTTAATATCATTTAGATGGATAATGCTATTGACGCGCCCCCTGGGCCTGTGCTGTGCAGGGGGATACCCGGAGCCGGATCGCTGGGGGTTGTAGTCTCCGTGTGGCGGTGACCCGGTCCGTGCTCAGGGTGGTCAAACCAGTGGCAGTCTATTTGTATTGGAATAAGTGTCCGACTACGCCACCCGTGGATTGCGGTCAGTGGGGACCGCCGCTGCGCTGCAGACCGCTGAGGCTGATGTTGTTTGCGCAGCCGAGTATGGAATGACTCCCCACGGGAGGAGTATTGCCTCAGGGTAGCTAATGTCGAAGATGGTGGTAGTGATGGTGTGAGTGTCCCAGTACAGATGGTGCTGGTGCGGCGATGAAACACAGAGACTTGTAATTGCAGTTTCCAAAGCTTTACTCACGGTTGTTATTCAGGTCAATGCTGCAGGCGATGACTGCCCAAGCCGTGCTGCGTCCACCAGGTGAGGGACTCGGTCAACTCCCAGGCAATTCCAGAGCGTGGTTCAAAGCTCCCCTCTCTTCCTTTCTACTGGCCGTCCCCACCAGTGACCCACCTTTGTCCAGCTTCCTCGGGCCTTCTGTTGGCGAAACCTCTCCCGGTTTCCCTGACCCTATGCGGTATGCCTCTCTGGTGGATGTAGTGAGGGGTCGCACCAAGATGTGGTCACAACCTCCGGTTTTGGCTGAGGATTAGTCGCCTCCACCAATTTGGGTTCCGGTACCCTATTCTGCCAACCCTTCACCCAGTATCTCCTCTGGGCATATGGGGTTCCTTCTGCCTTCGTGTCTCTGGGCCTTTCTCTGTGTTCCTTGCTTCCTTTCTCCTCTGTTCCAGTTCCTTTCTTACTTTCCTTTCTGTTCCTCCTCCTCTCTCTTTCTGCTGTTTCTGGCCTCCACTCCAGGCCTGCCTCTGGAGCTGGGCCCAGACTGAGCCACAGCTCCCTGTCAGCCCTCTCTGGCTGAGCTCCTGTCTTCTTCTCCTCCTCTCTGAACTGAACCGGACTGAACTCTGTTCTAAGATGGTGCCCACCTTTTATACCTCCTTCTGACACCCGAGCCCAGGTGACTAGCAACCAATGGGCTCCTACCTATGCCCAGAGACCTACCCCTATCTGCTCCTACACCACTGGGTGTACTTTCCCCTCCCCACTCCAGCCAGGAACAGAAGCTGTCGTGCCTGCACTCTGTCTAGTGGGAGCACCGTTGGTCTGTTCCTCGGAAATGGGGTGTGTGTGGTGCATGCAGCTTACTGAGCCCTGGTCCACACTCCATCCTTACCCGGGAGTGGAATATCACACCTCTGGACTGAGGTGCAATACCCCTGTAGCAGCCGAGCCCTCGGGGTGCTACACTATCCATGCCATGTTTCATCTCTATAGAAAGGTAAAATCATGATAGAAAACATGACCATGATATTTCCCTCCCGAGACCTCCATGGGCGAAGATATCCTGAAAGTTGGGGATCTCATAAACTTCTAAAAGATCTAGCACACCTATGACAAGTCCTCTTATGAGCTCACCAGTAGAAGGTATGTGGGTGTAACCGTGATCTTATTAAATCAGAGCTTGGATTTTGGTCATTGGTCAGTCCTGGAAGGTACAGCTTGCTGTAGCTGTATCTGTTTTCCTAAGGAGTTCTTCTAAGGAGTGCTTCCTTGCGCTAAGCTCTGAGCTATTTCTCTGACACAGGTTTAGCACTTTTCTTTTATTATCTTTTTGATTTTATGTTAATGTATATATCATATTGTTTGTATCATCTTTGTGTATTTTTTATACACACTGCCTACTTTTCCAGATTAGATCACTTGTTTTTATTCTGTTATTCCCACACCCTATCATTTCTTTACTTAGAAAATTGGGCGTGAGGAACGATCAACACGCCCATATGATGGCGCGGTCGAGCATGTAAATTGTAACTCCCTACATGTATTTCTATAGCAGGACGAAGAACGTTTGGCGTTCGAAACGTGTAGGTTTCACAGAGGTCTCCACCTTTATTTATTTTATTTTTGCAATGTGTATATCTTTTTAATGGATTAACAATAAAATCATAATTTTATCTGCAATTGGATCTGGAAGCTGGCGCATCACAATGTCGGTGGATATGCACCTTCTCTTTTTGGTTGAGGAGAAGGTGACTCCTACAGGGTGAGATAGAAAAATGCAATGGGCCTAAGAACTATCAGGCAGGTAATTGCTTATTACGTGCTTGTTCTACCCTGTGGTGGCTCAGATCGCTCCTGGACCCCTCCTAACAGCGATTCTGCTGCTTCACGTCAACAGAACAGCTCTTCCTCTTCCCGACTGCTCTGTCAAAGAGGCGTGACTACCAACTTTATGCTGATTGACAGACGGCTCCCTGCAGTTAGGCAGCAGGGAGCCAGCTGTCAATCAGCATGACACCGGCAGTCAGACCCCATCAACAGATCAGAGCAGGAGCTGAAAAATCACTGTCAGGAGTGGTCCGTGACCACTCTGAACCAGCAAATATCGGCGCCTGGCACAACAGGCACATAGTTAGCAAATACTTGCCTGTTAGTTCTTAGGTTCATGGTAAAAAAAAAAAAAAAAAGTCCCGGACAACCCCTTTTAATATTAAGGAGCAGGAATTCTCCGCATGATGCTATAATCAAGAAAACATGAAATTCTCTCCTGCCCAGTCAGTCTGCCCGATCTGTTACACCATGATTACCAAAACCTCGACTCATTCCACTGCCCACTTGTATTACCACATACCCGGCTCTGCTTGGCCCCTGTTACCAGGCCATTGGCTTGTCTGACTGCAAGTGCACACTTCTGAACCGGGAGTCCCTGTGGATTTTCACATCCCCTCAATTTGACATAATGAATTTCAGTGACACAGAGGATTGTTCGGCTAGACTGAACAAACTAGCATCTATTTTTGATAATAAACCGTCAGTGGTGACAACAGAACCGGATGAATTTAAAGATCTCATGTTCCAGATGGAAAACAAAATGACCAGAGAACTTAAAGTTTGGTGGGATCTCACAACCTTGGACACATATATAAAAAAGGAAATGATCCCTAGAGGTCTGCGTTTAAAAAAAAGTCGCCACCACTATATACAATGACGGTTTTCAAGAAGATCAGAATGCGATTCTTAGTCAATGTTCACTGAATCTTATGCACCTCATAATCAAACATGAGGAACTGGAACTGACTTAAATTAAATTGGATATTAAAAATATACAATCGTCTTTGGGGAAATATGTGCAACTAAAAGAATTTAATATTTGTAATGACAAACTGAAATCTAATTTGGCCAAGTTGGAGAACACCATTATGGATATAAAAAAGATCCAACTTCAAAAGGGACAGTGAGGACTATGCGCAGAACAAGATTTATAGTTGGAATAAACAATTACCATCCATCTTAAAAAAACGCTCCCACAAACGTTTTCAGAGATCTGGAAGAGGGAGTTTTAAGGAGCATGATGATGTTACGGATAATTCTTTTGCTGCCATCTCTGATGATTACTCAGATTCATCTATGAGTTCAATGGGAGAAATGCAACAATTGTATTTTGTCAAAAATAAATTATCTAGTGCTGGTGGAACGATTACAAAAAACGGAGGAAGAGGGTGTGGCGCCCCTGAGGGTTCGGTCGCCACAGGGGGGTACTGCATCTTGTGAAAGAGGTGTGGTATCTCCTCTCCCAGGTTAGGATGGAGCACCTGTCAGGACCCCACCTCATCACTCAACACTACACACTCCTGTCCTATGGGGGGCTAGTATGTGTGACACCCCAGGGGTCTGGTTGTCACAGTGATAGAGATATTACGTCTGAGAGCAGGTGGGAGGTCCTTTGGTCAGGGATCCTGTGCATGCCACACCTCCTGCCCAGCCTTGGGAGGGGAAGAACTTCCCCTGTATAAACCCGGGGCTGAGGCAGAGTGATTGAGTCCAGGAAGAGCAGAGACAAGAGCAGCATAGGAAGCAGCAGAGTCACAAGGAGTCAGGGGCTGGCAGCTAAAGAGCTCGCCCTGACTAAGAAGATTCTTTACCGGACCCGGAGTCCGAGGCTGTGGGGACTAACTTCTACCCAGCAGCAGAATCCGTCAGGCAGGGGATTTCAGGTCCCCTGGCCCAGAAGCCCGAAGGCCCCGAGTCACCGGCCATACGGGTGAGCACCACACGGTACACTCAGGGACGTGGGCTACTTACATCAGCTTCTAGCAAGGTAGCCAGAAGAGTACAGTCAGCTTGGGAGGCCTACAACTACGCCTGGCCAGGGGAGATCCCATCTGCTCAAGGACTGACCAGGCCCCGTTCGCTAGCAAGTACTCCGGGAGGGTCTATCGTTGTTATCAGTAAAGACCCTGAACGCTACCATACCGTCTCTGAGTGGTTCCTGCTACCCCCATCATCCACGTCGGCTGCCCTGAGGCCATACCCCTCCCGTTGGGGGTTATACTATCACGCTGCACCATCCTTCCACCGGCCTCAGCGGTCTGCCCTGCAGCAGCAGCCCCCTGGCTGCATTCAACGGGTGGCGTAGTCATCAACCGTTTTCTACCGCTAACAGACTGCCGTCCAGTTTGACTCCCTGGGCACGGACCGGGTCACCGCCACGAGACTACAACCCTAAACAGATCCGGCTCCGGGTAAGCTCCCGCGTGCGCAACGCAGCGCGACACAGGCCCAGGGGCGCGTCAACTTTGGCGTAGTCGGCAGGATCACGTGCCCGCAACCACCGGGTACTGCGTGCCTGAAAAGCAAAGACTGTTCAAACTTACCAGTGGTGAAGATTCCCGACATCGGTGAAGATTCCCGCCATCCGGCGCCATCTTCAGCCTTCTTCCCGCCATCGGTGAAGTTTCCCGCCATCCGGCGCCATCTTCAGCCTTCTTCCCGCCATCCGTGGAGTTTTCCCGCCATTGGACGCCATCTTGAGGACGCCGCGCGGGAAGAAGAGGGGCGTGGACTCCGAAAGCGCGCGAGAACTGAAGCCCCGCCTCACGTCCGGACGTTGCGTAAGGTCCTGGAAGGAGCCCAGCAGACGCCGACGTCACAGGAGCGCGACGGAAGGTCCTCAACCCTGACGATCCACTGCGGAGCCGCGGCCTACGGAAGAGGATCATCGCAAGGTAGGCCACGGTCCACTAGGGGGGAGGAAGATGTCGGATACGGAGGAGAGCTTCACTACCTCGACCCCCGCCAGCGCCACCGCTGCTGCAGTTATGCCCTTCACCATGCCATATATCCCGGGAGCAGCTTGGCTACCCCAGTACTCAGGGGAGTCACATACCCTGCATGACTTTAGAGAAAAGCTGGATAGCCTCTTCCAGGTGTACCCCCTCACAGAAGAGCAAAAAGTGAGCATCCTGGTGGCCCAACTAATCGGGGCAGCCAAAAGAGAAGTAAAATCTTGGCCACCTGGGAGGAGGACTGTCGCAGAGATACTAACCCGGCTGAGGGACACCTTCGATACCCGCACCTCAGCCGAGATCAAGCTTAGATTCTACGGGTGCAAGCAGCGAGCGCATGAGAGTATAAGGGACTATGCACTAAACCTACAAGAGGCCCTGAGGGCCATAAAGCAGACCGACCCTGATGGGGTGGGAAACGAGGACAGGCTGTTGACTGAACAATTTATAGAGGGTTTATATTGCAATGCCCACCGAACCCAGTTGCGGGCAATGGCCTTACAGGATCCCCATCTGGACTTTGCACAGTTCAAGGATAGAGCTATCCGGGTGCTCCGAGAACCAGCACCGGGTGGCGTTGTGACCCACAGGCGCCCAGCTATTACTTACCACCAGGAGGCGGCGCCCTTGTCGGCAGGGCCTGTGGGAGCTGATGCGCAGGCTTTGGACAATGACCCGGCTCCAGACCTACACCATCAGGTCCAAGAGCTAGTTAAGAGCGTTGCTGCGCTAACCCGAACTGTGCAGTCTTTACAGGTTTCCACTCCAGGGAAGATCCAGCTGGCATCCGGACCGGAGGACATCCCGTGGCGTCGACCAAGGAGGACCCCACCGGCCAGAGGAAGACCCAGTGACCGATACAGCGAGGACGGACGACCCATCTGCCGCCGCTGCAATCAACCCGGACATATGGAAAGGTACTGTTCTTTAAACGGGCACAACCTGGGGTAGAGGGCCAACCCCCAGGAAAAAGATCACCAGGCCCATCGAACTGGCGCGACAGATATGTGGGAGGACGTCCAGTCTTGCCTGTGGTACTGGATGGCATTCCCATGAGTGCCCTACTGGACACCGGGTCACAGGTCACCACCATCCCGTACGTGCTCTTCAAGCAGTACTGGAATGACTCGGATATTACCCGCTATCCTGCCGACTACGCCAAAGTTGACGCGCCCCTGGGCCTGTGTCGCGCTGCGTTGCGCACGCGGGAGCTTACCCGGAGCCGGATCTGTTTAGGGTTGTAGTCTCGTGGCGGTGACCCGGTCCGTGCCCAGGGAGTCAAACTGGACGGCAGTCTGTTAGCGGTAGAAAACGGTTGATGACTACGCCACCCGTTGAATGCAGCCAGGGGGCTGCTGCTGCAGGGCAGACCGCTGAGGCCGGTGGAAGGATGGTGCAGCGTGATAGTATAACCCCCAACGGGAGGGGTATGGCCTCAGGGCAGCCGACGTGGATGATGGGGGTAGCAGGAACCACTCAGAGACGGTATGGTAGCGTTCAGGGTCTTTACTGATAACAACGATAGACCCTCCCGGAGTACTTGCTAGCGAACGGGGCCTGGTCAGTCCTTGAGCAGATGGGATCTCCCCTGGCCAGGCGTAGTTGTAGGCCTCCCAAGCTGACTGTACTCTTCTGGCTACCTTGCTAGAAGCTGATGTAAGTAGCCCACGTCCCTGAGTGTACCGTGTGGTGCTCACCCGTATGGCCGGTGACTCGGGGCCTTCGGGCTTCTGGGCCAGGGGACCTGAAATCCCCTGCCTGACGGATTCTGCTGCTGGGTAGAAGTTAGTCCCCACAGCCTCGGACTCCGGGTCCGGTAAAGAATCTTCTTAGTCAGGGCGAGCTCTTTAGCTGCCAGCCCCTGACTCCTTGTGACTCTGCTGCTTCCTATGCTGCTCTTGTCTCTGCTCTTCCTGGACTCAATCACTCTGCCTCAGCCCCGGGTTTATACAGGGGAAGTTCTTCCCCTCCCAAGGCTGGGCAGGAGGTGTGGCATGCACAGGATCCCTGACCAAAGGACCTCCCACCTGCTCTCAGACGTAATATCTCTATCACTGTGACAACCAGACCCCTGGGGTGTCACATATGCACTAGGGTGCTGCCCCAGCAGGATAATGGAGATGGGGGAACCAAAGAAAGGGGGAACCATGTAGTGGGTGAGGGTGGAGGATGCACTTTTAGGTTACACTTGTAGATACATATTTAATAGCCAGCCATCTTAAGTTCAGGGTTGTTTGATTGTGGTCTTCACAGCTGACAGTGGCCTTGTGTAGGAGCCTGCAGCGTGCTGGAGATGCACGGTCCTCGTGCTCTGGCCTTGAGACGAGGAGCAGGATAGAGTTAACGGAGGTCTCTACCCGGTCAAGGTCCCTGCTTAAGAAGGCCTGGAGGGGAGCTGAGGAGGAAAGCTCCGCAGGCAAAAGGATCCCAGGGAATACGGATGGATCGGCATACGCTACCTGTACTCACCATTCTGGCCTAGTCAGAGGGACTCCTGCTGCAAGAGGGGTACCGGCCCCTGATATCTGACTTTGTTATTTCACGTCTCAGTCGGAAAAGCCTGAAGGCTAAGTGGTTTCCACCGGGTAACGGACGGAGCGGAGTCGCCACCCGTGCCCTTGTTCTGTGTATAGCCAGAGGGAGACCCAGCCTTGCAACACGCACCGCACACCGACAGGAGAGGCCCAAGAGGGAGATTTCTAGGAACACACTGGTGCTGGGGGTCCTGATAGACGCACCTAAACTACTGGGGTGTGCCGAACCCCCTTCTCTGGTGGCCGCAGCACGCCGTGAGGAGCAAGGAGAAGCCTTGCAGCTGACCTCTAACAACGTGAGTAAAGCTTGGAAGACTACATTCATTGCCTCTGGTCCATTATTGCAGCGGGACACCACACCGCACCACTGCACCTACTACGACTCCCCTCATCCTCCTGTTTCCTCTGCCCTGAGGCCCTGCTCCGCCTGTGGGGAGTAGTACTACAGTCGGCTGCCACAACATCCCGCCTCAGAGGACTGCAGCAGCACTGGTGGCGCATCACCAGACACCACAGATTGCGTAGTCGTTTATCCACTCATAATTGCCACTCATCAACCAGCCCCTATATTTAATGTGTGCGCCCTGGGCACGGACCGGGCCAAGGCCGCTACTGCATCCCCATTCTACCAACTGGGCCCGCCGTCCGAGTACACCCCTTTCCCAGGGAGGGCTAGCCGCTACTGAAACAGCTAGTGGCGGGTCAAACATCACTGGCGTAGCCGGCAGGATTGCGTGCCCGCAGCAACGGAAGAAGTGATTCCCATTGGCAGTGGGTACTGCGCGCCTTTACAACAGACTGTCTTTAACACCCAAGATGGCGCCCGCCCAAGAAGAACGGACGCCATTGTGTGCACAAAGGACAACCACCCAGCACCTCCCATCGTGGGTCTGGCTTCCCCCATGGCGCCAACAGCTAGGACCGGCCCTTGCATTACAGACTGTCCGCGAGGTAGTGTCCGTCAAGACGGATGGGACGACCCAAGGGCTGCCTGTCAGCCAGCCACCCTGGAGCCGCCCCAAGAGAAGGAGGAGTAAGCAACAACAAGGTGTGGCCACAACAATCCTAGAGACTCCACACCCAGCAGCGACGATGGAAGCAGTGCAGGAGAGATGCTTCGATGCCGCCCTACCAACTGCTGCCTCGCTCGGAATACGGGGGATTCACCTGACCCCGGAGGAGGCCGAGTTCCTCCGAGTGGAGTCACAGGACCTGACCCGGAGGGTTGCGGAGGCCCAGCGTACGGTGTCCGCAGCATGGAGAGAGGAGGTGCTGCAGAAGATCCGGTCCTGCCTCCAAGGTGCTGCAAGCCAAAAAAGCGGAGCAGCAACCCAGGAGGAAGAAACCTCAGAGGCCACGTGCAGCCCAGGACTGGGTAAGATACAAACCCCTGTCCTGGGTGAGAGACGCACGGAGGCCCTAGTGGATCTAATGCCGGCACCCCTGTCCCTGGGCGCCGTTGTTTGGGAGCAGATCTTCGCTCCGGAGCTGGAGGCTTACGTGTCATTCTCCGCCGGAGGCCTGCAATGCCTCCCGAATCCCGGCCTAGAAGAGCCTGTGCTTAGTGGGGACACCACCTGCCCCAACCCGGACTGGTCCGCGTCACCGAAGGACCTGCAGCAACCCCTGTTGTCGCGACAGCCAGCGCCACTGGTTACCTGCCCGGCGGCGGAGGAGATGGTCTGGGACAACCAGGGGGGACCTAATGGGCTTCCCCCAGGAGACCCGGGTGGAAGCGCGGAGGCGTAAGGACTTCTGCCGCAAGGAGCTCCTCCAGCTGGACAAGGAGCGGCGGGAGAGGCGGGTATGCTGTGAGTACCTGGAGGTGCGCGCTAATGCCGCCAAGTCCAAGGCCTGCCAGGAGCAGGCAGCCCATCCAAGCCCCCGGGAGGAAGGGCTGATCGTCCGTTTCCACCAGGAGGCGGGGTGGGGCTTCATCAGGAGTCCCCAGTTTGCTCAGGACGTATTTGTGAACTGCAGAGACTTCGAGCCACAACTGAGGAGGGATGACCCTGGCCGGAATCTCTACCCGGGTGACTTGGTGTCGTACACCCGCCACCATGGGGAGCGTGGGTGGTACGCCCTGGATGTGCATAGAGTATTCCAGGGTGAGGCCCCTGCGCACCTGCCGGTAGGGGACCGGTCTGGCTCCGTGACCAAGAACGAGCCTTTCCCTTGGTGGAGGTACCTGGACTAAGCGGCCCCGGAGTCTGTATCTTTGAGTTGACTTGTTGATTGTTTATGTTTATTACCATGTTTTCCTCCCGGTTTAGAGAGACATTTGTCACTGCGGACAGGCAGTAGACAGACTCTATTGTATATAGTTATGCATCTATTTAGGTGCTCCCTATTGGTTTTATACAAAACCCACTTCTACTTCTACCTCAGACCTCAGAAGCAAAACCTGTCTGGATTGGCTCTCCTGGAGGTCCAACACAGGATCTCCATGCCCTGCAGCCACCCCAGGGCCTACGTTGAGGGTTTGGGACAGGTCCCTCTTGCTGCTGAACTGCCTCTTTTTCTATTTTCCTACCAAGCTGTCTACATGCATAATGTCTCTTTGATGTTTTTATACTTTTGTACTATTTATCTGCAACGTTTAAGAATCAGAGCCTCCCATAATGGGAAGATTGTTGATTGTTGTGAAAAAGCATATAAAAGTCTGTACCATGTCTTGCTCTCTTTGCAGTCCGCGGACGTGCGGTGTTTCACCAGGGGGGAATGTGGCGCCCCTGAAGGTTCGGTCGCCACAGGGGGGTACTGCATCTTGTGAAAGAGGTGTTGTATCTCCTCTCCCAGGTAAGGATGGAGTACCTGTCAGGACCCCACCTCATCACTCAACACTACACACTCCTGTGCTATGGGGGGCTAGTATGCACTAGTGTGCTGCCCCAGCAGGATAATGGAGATGAGGGAACCAAAGATAGGGGGAACCATGTAGTGGGTGAGGGTGGAGGACGCACTTTTAGGTTACACTTGTAGATACAGTACATATTTAATAGCCAGCCATCTTAAGTTCAAGGTTGTTTGATTGTGGTCTTCACAGCTGGCAGTGGCCTTACATATAGTTTATAAGGCCGAAAAAAGACATGCGTCCATCCAGTTCAGCCTATTTCTTGTGCACTGCAGCTATTCCGCAGCGTTGATCCAGGGGAAGGCAAAAAAAAACCATGCGGTATAGGCCAATTTACATCATTGAGGAAAAATTCACTTCCCGACACCAATCTGGCAGTCAGATTAAATCCCTGGATTAATTAACTTTCACTAAGCATAAGATGTAATTTTATTGTTCTCAAGAAATGCGTCCAGGCCTCTATTGAACTCATTAAGTGAGTTGGACATCACCACTTCCTCTCCCAGAGAGTTCCAGAGTCTCACGGCTCTCACCGTAAAGAATCCCCTTCTATGCTGGTGCAGGAACCTCCTTTCCTCTAGACGCATAGTGTGCCCCCTCGTCTTTGTCACCATCCTTGGTATAAACAGGTTATGGGAGAGATCTTTGTACTGCCCCCTGATGTATTTATACATGTTTATGAGGTCTCCCCTAAGCCTTCTCTTTTCCAACGTAAATAGGCCTAATTTTGACAACCTCTCTGGGTATTCTAGTCCCTCCATTCCCTTTATTACCTTAGTCGCCCTCCTTTGTATGCTCTCTAGCTCCAATATGTCTTTCCTGAGCACCGGAGCCCAGATCTGTGCTCCGTAGGAGCCTTGTGTAGGAGCCTGCAGTGTGCTGGAGATGCACGGTCCTCGTGCTCTGGCCTTGAGACGAGGAGCGGGATAGAGTTAACGGAGGTCTCTACCCGGTCAAGGTCCCTGCTTAAGAAGTACTGGAGGGGAGCTGAGGAGGAGAGCTCCGCCGGCAAAAGGATCCCAGGGAATACGGACGGATCGGCATACGCTACCTGTACTCACCATTCTGGCCTAGTCAGAGGGACTCCTGCTGCAAGAGGGGTACTGGCCCCCGATAACTGACTTTGTTACTTCACGTCTCAGTTGGAAACCCCGGAGGCTAAGTGGTTCCCACCGGGTAACGGACGGAGCGGAGTCGCCACCTGTGCCCTTGTTCTGTGTATAGCCAGAGGGAGACCCAGCCTTGCAACACGCACTGCACACGGACAGGAGAGGCCCAAGGGGGAGATAACAGGCTGGTGCTGGGGGTCCTGATAGACGCACCTGAACTATTGGGGTGTGCCGATCCCCCTTCTCTGGTGGCCGCAGCACGCCGTGAGGAGCAAGGAGAAGCCTTGCAGCTGACCTCTAACAACGTGAGTAAAGCTTGGTAGACTACATCCATTGCCTCCGGTCCATTATTGCAGCGGGACACCACACCGCACCACTGCACCTACTACGACTCCCCTCATCCTCCTGTTTCCTCTGCCCTGAGGCCCTGCTCCGCCTGTGGGGAGTAGTACTACAGTCGGCTGCCACAACATCCCGCCTCAGAGGACTGCAGCAGCACTGGTGGCGCATCACCAGACACCACAGATTGCGTAGTCGTTTATCCACTCATAATTGCCACTCATCAACCAGCCCCTATATTTAATGTGTGCGCCCTGGGCACGGACCGGGCCAAGGCCGCTACTGCATCCCCATTCTACCAACTGGGCCCGCCGTCCGAGTACACCCCTTTCCCAGGGAGGGCTAGCCGCTACTGAAACAGCTAGTGGCGGGTCAAACATCACTGGCGTAGCCGGCAGGATTGCGTGCCCGCAGCAACGGAAGAAGTGATTCCCATTGGCAGTGGGTACTGCGCGCCTTTACAACAGACTGTCTTTAACACCCAAGATGGCGCCCGCCCAAGAAGAACGGACGCCATTGTGTGCACAAAGGACAACCACCCAGCACCTCCCATCGTGGGTCTGGCTTCCCCCATGGCGCCAACAGCTAGGACCGGCCCTTGCATTACAGACTGTCCGCGAGGTAGTGTCCGTCAAGACGGATGGGACGACCCAAGGGCTGCCTGTCAGCCAGCCACCCTGGAGCCGCCCCAAGAGAAGGAGGAGTAAGCAACAACAAGGTGTGGCCACAACAATCCTAGAGACTCCACACCCAGCAGCGACGATGGAAGCAGTGCAGGAGAGATGCTTCGATGCCGCCCTACCAACTGCTGCCTCGCTCGGAATACGGGGGATTCACCTGACCCCGGAGGAGGCCGAGTTCCTCCGAGTGGAGTCACAGGACCTGACCCGGAGGGTTGCAGAGGCCCAGCGTACGGTGTCCGCAGCATGGAGAGAGGAGGTGCTGCAGAAGATCCGGTCCTGCCTCCAAGGTGCTGCAAGCCAAGAAAGCGGAGCAGCAACCCAGGAGGAAGAAACCTCAGAGGCCACGTGCAGCCCAGGACTGGGTAAGATACAAACCCCTGTCCTGGGTGAGAGACGCACGGAGGCCCTAGTGGATCTAATGCCGGCACCCCTGTCCCTGGGCGCCGTTGTTTGGGAGCAGATCTTCGCTCCGGAGCTGGAGGCTTACGTGTCATTCTCCGCCGGAGGCCTGCAATGCCTCCCGAATCCCGGCCTAGAAGAGCCTGTGCTTAGTGGGGACACCACCTGCCCCAACCCGGACTGGTCCGCGTCACCGAAGGACCTGCAGCAACCCCTGTTGTCGCGACAGCCAGCGCCACTGGTTACCTGCCCGGCGGCGGAGGAGATGGTCTGGGACAACCAGGGGGGACCTAATGGGCTTCCCCCAGGAGACCCGGGTGGAAGCGCGGAGGCGTAAGGACTTCTGCCGCAAGGAGCTCCTCCAGCTGGACAAGGAGCGGCGGGAGAGGCGGGTATGCTGTGAGTACCTGGAGGTGCGCGCTAAGGCCCCCAAGTCCAAGGCCTGCCAGGAGCAGGCAGCCCATCCAAGCCCCCGGGAGGAAGGGCTGATCGTCCGTTTCCACCAGGAGGCGGGGTGGGGCTTCATCAGGAGTCCCCAGTTTGCTCAGGACGTATTTGTGAACTGCAGAGACTTCGAGCCACAACTGAGGAGGGATGACCCTGGCCGGAATCTCTACCCGGGTGACTTGGTGTCGTACACCCGCCACCATGGGGAGCGTGGGTGGTACGCCCTGGATGTGCATAGAGTATTCCAGGGTGAGGCCCCTGCGCACCTGCCGGTAGGGGACCGGTCTGGCTCCGTGACCAAGAACGAGCCTTTCCCTTGGTGGAGGTACCTGGACTAAGCGGCCCCGGAGTCTGTATCTTTGAGTTGACTTGTTGATTGTTTATGTTTATTACCATGTTTTCCTCCCGGTTTAGAGAGACATTTGTCACTGCGGACAGGCAGTAGACAGACTCTATTGTATATAGTTATGCATCTATTTAGGTGCTCCCTATTGGTTTTATACAAAACCCACTTCTACTTCTACCTCAGACCTCAGAAGCAAAACCTGTCTGGATTGGCTCTTCTGGAGGTCCAACACAGGATCTCCATGCCCTGCAGCCACCCCAGGGCCTACGTTGAGGGTTTGGGACAGGTCCCTCTTGCTGCTGAACTGCCTCTTTTTCTATTTTCCTACCAAGCTGTCTACATGCATAATGTCTCTTTGATGTTTTTATACTTTTGTACTATTTATCTGCAACGTTTAAGAATCAGAGCCTCCCATAATGGGAAGATTGTTGATTGTTGTGAAAAAGCATATAAAAGTCTGTACCATGTCTTGCTCTCTTTGCAGTCCGCGGACGTGCGGTGTTTCACCAGGGGGGAATGTGGCGCCCCTGAAGGTTCGGTCGCCACAGGGGGGTACTGCATCTTGTGAAAGAGGTGTTGTATCTCCTCTCCCAGGTAAGGATGGAGTACCTGTCAGGACCCCACCTCATCACTCAACACTACACACTCCTGTGCTATGGGGGGCTAGTATGCACTAGTGTGCTGCCCCAGCAGGATAATGGAGATGAGGGAACCAAAGATAGGGGGAACCATGTAGTGGGTGAGGGTGGAGGACGCACTTTTAGGTTACACTTGTAGATACAGTACATATTTAATAGCCAGCCATCTTAAGTTCAAGGTTGTTTGATTGTGGTCTTCACAGCTGGCAGTGGCCTTACATATAGTTTATAAGGCCGAAAAAAGACATGCGTCCATCCAGTTCAGCCTATTTCTTGTGCACTGCAGCTATTCCGCAGTGTTGATCCAGGGGAAGGCAAAAAAAAACCATGCGGTATAGGCCAATTTACATCATTGAGGAAAAATTCACTTCCCGACACCAATCTGGCAGTCAGATTAAATCCCTGGATTAATTAACTTTCACTAAGCATAAGATGTAATTTTATTGTTCTCAAGAAATGCGTCCAGGCCTCTATTGAACTCATTAAGTGAGTTGGACATCACCACTTCCTCTCCCAGAGAGTTCCAGAGTCTCACGGCTCTGACCGTAAAGAATCCCCTTCTATGCTGGTGCAGGAACCTCCTTTCCTCTAGACGCATAGTGTGCCCCCTCGTCTTTGTCACCATCCTTGGTATAAACAGGTTATGGGAGAGATCTTTGTACTGCCCCCTGATGTATTTATACATGTTTATGAGGTCTCCCCTAAGCCTTCTCTTTTCCAACGTAAATAGGCCTAATTTTGACAACCTCTCTGGGTATTCTAGTCCCTCCATTCCCTTTATTACCTTAGTCGCCCTCCTTTGTATGCTCTCTAGCTCCAATATGTCTTTCCTGAGCACCGGAGCCCAGATCTGTGCTCCGTAGGAGCCTTGTGTAGGAGCCTGCAGCGTGCTGGAGATGCACGGTCCTCGTGCTCTGGCCTTGAGACGAGGAGCGGGATAGAGTTAACGGAGGTCTCTACCCGGTCAAGGTCCCTGCTTAAGAAGGCCTGGAGGGAAGCTGAGGAGGAGAGCTCCGCCGGCAAAAGGATCCCAGGGAATACGGACGGATCGGCATACGCTACCTGTACTCACCATTCTGGCCTAGTCAGAGGGACTCCTGCTGCAAGAGGGGTACTGGCCCCCGATAACTGACTTTGTTACTTCACGTCTCAGTTGGAAACCCCGGAGGCTAAGTGGTTCCCACCGGGTAACGGACGGAGCGGAGTCGCCACCTGTGCCCTTGTTCTGTGTATAGCCAGAGGGAGACCCAGCCTTGCAACACGCACTGCACACGGACAGGAGAGGCCCAAGGGGGAGATAACAGGCTGGTGCTGGGGGTCCTGATAGACGCACCTGAACTATTGGGGTGTGCCGATCCCCCTTCTCTGGTGGCCGCAGCACGCCGTGAGGAGCAAGGAGAAGCCTTGCAGATGACCTCTAACAACGTGAGTAAAGCTTGGTAGACTACATCCATTGCCTCCGGTCCATTATTGCAGCGGGACACCACACCGCACCACTGCACCTACTACGACTCCCCTCATCCTCCTGTTTCCTCTGCCCTGAGGCCCTGCTCCGCCTGTGGGGAGTAGTACTACTGTCGGCTGCCACAACATCCCGCCTCAGAGGACTGCAGCAGCGCTGGTAACGCATCACCAGACAGCACAGGTGGTGTAGTCGTTTATCCACTCATAATTGCCACTCATCAACTAGCCCCTATTTTTAATGTGTTCGCCCTGGGCACGGACTGGGACGAGGCCGCGACTGCATCCCCATTCTACCAACTGGGCCCGCCGTCCGAGTACACCCCTTTCCCAGGGAGGGCTAGCCGCTACTGAAACAGCTAGTGGTGGGTCAAACATCACTGGCGTAGTCGGCAGGATTGCGCGCCCGCAGCAACGGAAGAAGTGATTCCCATTGCCAGCTGGTACTGCGCGCCTTTACAACAGACTGTCTTTAACACCCAAGATGGCGCCCGCCCAAGAAGAACGGACGCCATTGTGTGCAAAAAGGACAACCACCCAGCACCTCCCATCGTGGGTCTGGCTTCCCCCATGGCGCCAACAGCTAGGACCGCCCCTTGCATTAGAGACTAGTGTTGAGCCACCCCCGTAGTGTTCGAGTTCGGTTCGGTTCGTCGAACTGTTCGTCGAACACCTTCGAACACCGTTAAAACCAATGGCAGGCAAACAAAAACACATAGAAACACATAGAAAACACCTTCAAAGGTGTCCAAAAGCTGACAAACTGCTCAGAAGACATAACTAACACATGGAAAAGTGACAAGTACATATAGTCATGCGAAAAGAAAAGAGGTGGAGGAGTAAAAGGAGGGGGAGACACAGATATAGGCATGTCATGCCCTTCTAAAATCCAAAAAGTGAGAAGCCGACACGGCCAGTCCGTTCCTGCCCGTGCCACCTCCGTGTCGCCGGGTTTGTGCCAGAGCCGCGGTGGACCCTGACGGCCAGCCCCCCTCTCCCAATACTGGTGCCTGTCCGCTGGTGGGTCGAGCCCCCCCGCGGTGGGGGGGGGGGGTAACATCTGCAGAAGAAAGACCATCTTCCAGCCAAACTAACATGTCGACTTCTTTTCGTGGACAATGTGATGCGATCCCTTTCTTACGGACACGCCCATCGCTACAAATTCCAGATGAGGCACAAAAACAGCAGGTGCTTCAGCGGATATCAAGTGCTCCTTCAAGTGGGCTCTCCTCCACCTCAATTTCAACATCACAAATACTCCAGTCCTCAGAGGTGTCACCCCAATCGCATTTGCTTCCTCACAGCTCCCAAGTCTCCAGCTGCCCTTCTGAGTATGGGGTAACACAGATGGTTGAGTCTGCAGAGCTGTTTACTCATACTATAGCCTGGGAAACGGAGGTCTGCTCCAGAGCTTCTGTTAATCCAGACGAGGAAATGATCTGCACTGATGCCCAGAATCTTTATAAGTCGGATCCAGGACCAGATGAAGAAGGTTCTGAGCATAATGTAGACCCTCGTTCCCAAACTGTAACTCCTGTTGGTGGAGACAATGATGAAGACGATGATGACACTCAAATACCTGATTGGAGCGACAACTTGACTTTTCGGTCAGGGCAGGAAGAGGTTGGCTTTGAGGACGACGGGTGTGATAACACACAGGGTGATGATGACGAGGTTGGAGATCCCACTTACTGTCAACCCACAGTCAGCCAGTTGATGAGGTCTCCCGGGCCTTTGCCTGGCCTTGGGGATGTCGCGGTGGTCGGCTCCCTGGCCCGTACCCTGGGGTCACTCTTTAAAAGGGTGGATAATTGTTAATTTTATAAGAGTTCGTGACGCCACCTGTGGTATCTGGTGAGAAGCACCAGCGCTGCAGCAGTCCACTGAGACCCGTGATAAGGCAGCTCGATGGTATAGCTCCCCACAGGTGGAGCTAGGTCTCAGGGCAGCGTATGCAGGGGGAATGCAGGACAGGCGAGACCCAGCTGTGTCAGATCAAGAACGGGAACGGACACGGTAGTCACTTCAGTACCTTTTACTGGAGGAAATTCAGGCACATCCCGGAGCACTGTAGGGTGAAGGGTGCATATCAGGATCCTCCCCAATGAGCGGGTGTAGGGCCTCCTGTTTCTTGCCTCTGCGTAGTAAGTTTCTGACCTGCCTGGAGCTAGGCCTAACTTTGTCTCTGTCCTGCGCTGGCTGACCTTGTGATAGGGCCTTCTCTTGGAGTTCACGCTCCCAGTATGCGGGGCCTAAGCGTCTCCTGTCTCTTATGTATCAGCACCTTAGCGATCCTGGGACTTGTAGTTCTCCAGGGATTCCGGTTATGCCTTACTGGGTCAGAGAGATCCCGGTAAGCTCGGATCCGGTGTCCGGTAAATGCTTCGGGGTGAGCTGGTTAAGCTCCTCTGCCCCTTATGTACTAACTCGCCACTCGCCTTCGGCCTACTCGGGCCCTCACTAGACTATACACACTAACGGCAGCTTGCCGTGTTTCACCGATCTTATGGCGCCGGCACACCTTAAGCTCTATCTGGGCTCCCTGAATCTAGCTAGCAGGAGCCTCGTATTCCACTGCTGAACTATTAACTGAGTTCTCTAGACTAGACTGAGCTCCACTGCAGACTGACCTCTCTTAGGCTTCTCTACTGCAGGAACTCTTTAGAGGAACTGAACTGCCTAGCTCCACCTTCCCTATTTATATCCCTAGCGGGCTCCCTCTGCTGGACTGAGGTGGAACGTGGAGATGTGTGAATGTTCATGGGGGCCTCTTGTGGAGGATTCCATCAATACACTCTTCTAGGATCTGTGATACCAAGCGCAGCGGGGCGTCACAGATGCTATTGACGACGAGGTTAGGTTGCGCCTTCCTGGACAGAGACGGAGTACTGGAAGCACGTCAACAACTGCATCCTCAACCACAACTCTGCCTCTGACCACAAGTCGTAGTGGCTCTTCAGGTCGCATGGGCTCTAAGCCTTGCATATCCTGGGCATTTATTCAGATCGATAAGGATGACCCAACTCGTGTTATCTGTAATATTTGTCACCAAAAGCTAAGTAGAGGCCAAAAAATCCATAGTTTGAGTACTTCATGCATGTACCGTCACATGGATATGAAGCATAAGTTGCAGTGGGAAGCTCACTGTGCTACAATGCGGCCTAGCAGGCTGGGCCAACCACCGTCTGCCCCATCTTGTGCATCCGCGGCCTCTTCATCCTCTGTGACTGGGGGGACAGCAGTCACACATGTTTTTGGACACAGACCTGCCACCTCTTTACCTGCAACAGCCAGTGTGATTGGCAGGTCGTCAGTTCATTGGGAAGTGGAAACACCTGCTGGTGTTGAGCGCTCTCTGACATCGAGAGCACCACCTTTGGATCAAGGCAACTTAACATGTCCGCCTGCATCTTCCTCACAGACCGGCAGTTTGCCGGGGACACCCTACTCAACCCCGTCAAAGCACAACAGCCAGCCCTCGGTCCCTCAGATGTGGAAAAGTAAAAGACCATTTCCTCCTAGCCATGAGAAAGCTAAGAGGTTGAATTTCACCATCTGCAAGCTGTTGGCTACAGAAATGCTGCCTTTCCGCCTGGAGGACACAGTGGATTTTCGAGACCTTATGTCCGTCGCAGTGCCCCAGTACCAGATGCCCAGTCGGCACTACTTCTCAAAGAAAGGTGTGCCTGCGCTCCACCAGCATGTTGCACACAACATCACCGCTTCTTTGAGAAACTCTGTGTGTGACAGGGTGCATTTCACCACAGACACTTGGACGAGTAGGCATGGACAGGGGCGTTACATGTCGCTGACTGGGCACTGGGCACTAAGTAACTATGGTGACAGCAGGACAAGGGGCTGCTGTCCAAGTCTTACCGTCCCCACGAGTTGTGCGTCAATCCTCTTTATCTCGAAGTTCCTCCACTGCTTCTGCCTCCTCAACCTCCTCTTGGTCCTCCACCTGCACCCAAAGCCTGTCTGGTAATGCCACCTGCTTTCTAACTGCGCAGAAGGAATCCTGCACACCTCCTTACTATGCTGGTAGCAGTGTTAGAACCTTGCTGTTAGGTTTTTTTTCCTTTGCTGGTCACATGACCTTGTTGGCCTATTTAATCCTGCTCTGCCCTTCTGGCTTTGCTGGACTTCATTGTATATCTACTTTCTAGCTAGCCTGTGCTCTGTATCTAACTCTGTTAGTTTGCTTGGTCTACGGACCTCTATGTTCTATCTATTTTGTTTGTTCGTCTGTCTGCTACTATTTCTGTTAGGAGGTGTCCCATATTCCTCCCAGTCCTTAGTACTTGTAGGGATTCCCTCCCCACATCTATAGGTCTCCGTACAGACTAGATTAGGACTTTAGCAGGTCTGATCGCAGGATCAGGTTCCCTGTTACATCGTAGGGATTCAGCTGAGTCTTATAGTAGGGACAGATCTCCTCTCTTTCCTTAGCTTTGGTAGCAGAACATAACAGTAAGTCCAGCCTGCAAATTCTCTAAGGAAAGATTTTTTTTTTTTTTGTTCCATCATGGTGTCGGTTCAGGATTTGGCTAAACACATGCAGGGACTCTCTCTGGAAGTGGCCGAGCTCCGTCAGCACGTGAGTAACTGTCCTGGAGCATATTTCTTGGAGCCTAAGGTATGTTTGCCGGATTTATTTTTTGGTGAACATCGAGAATTTTTTTCATTTAAAAATGCTTGCTTATTGTATTTTCGTTTGAGACCCAAGTCCTCTGGGGATGAATCCCAGCGCGTAGGGTTCATAATGTCACTTTTGCGCAAAGAGCCTCAGGAGTGGGCCTTTTCTTTGCAACCTAGTGATACATGCTTCAGATCAGTGGATAGTTTTTTTTCTGCTTTAGGACTATTATATGATAATCCTGACCGTGTGGCATCAGCTGAGACTGAGTTGAGACGTTTAAAACAAGGATCAGGTAATGTCGAAAAATATTGTACTCATTTTCGTCGTTGGTCCACTCAAACAGGGTGGAACGATTCTGCTCTGAAAAGTCTATTTCTTGCTGGGCTCAGTGAAAGGGTTAAAGACCTGCTAATTGCTTATCCTACACCTGAGGATTTGCAACAGGCTATGCAATTAGCTATACGGGTGGATAGAAGACTGCGTGCTAGGGTTAATGAGAGCAAATCCTCTGCTATGTCAGTTTCTGGTTATGATAATGTGTGTACTAACAGTGGTGAACCGATGGAGATTGGATCAGTGGCACCTCGCTCTCAAGAAAAAGACCGTCGTTTTTCGGAAGGCTTGTGTTTCTATTGCGGAAAATCTGGTCATTTGATTAAAGGCTGTGAGCTTCGTATGAAGAAAGAAAAAAAAATGGTCAGTCACGCCCGTATTGCCTGTTTAAATTCCAAGGGTATATTTTTAGCTGCTTCCACGATTGCTCAGGAAAAATTAATGGAATTTCGGGTGTTTGTTGATTGCGGGTCTACACTGAATGTAATTGATGGGGGATTCGTGGAAAAACTCAATTTAAAACCTGAACCTTTATCATCCCCCATTGCTGTGGTTTCTGTGGATGGCTCCCCTTTGAAGAATATTACTCTCAAGGTCAGTGAATTTCCTCTCACTATTAATGGTGTTCACCATGAGAAATTGGATTTGGTAGTGTTGAATAACTTGCCTTCTCCAGTAATATTGGGTTTGCCCTGGTTAAAATTTCACAATCCTGTACTGGATTGGTCTACCAGTGAAATTAAATCCTGGAGCCATAAATGTTATGACAAGTGTTGTAACGGGCGTATTGCAGCTTTGGATAGGGGAGAATTGCCTGTTCCTATTCAGGATTTTTGGAGAGTTTTTTCTGAGAAGGAATCGCAGGTTTTGCCTCCCCATAGAGACTATGATTGTTCTATTGAATTTGTCCCTGGAGCGACTCTTCCTAAAAGTCGTTTATTTAACCTTACTATTCCTGAGAGGAAGGCTTTGGAGGAATACATACAGACAAGTTTGGCCGCCGGTCACATTAGGCCCTCTAAGTCTCCTGTGGCGGTTGGATTTTTTTTTGTAAAAAAAAAGGACGGCGGTTTACGTCCTTGTCTGGATTTTCGTGAGATTAACAAAATTACGGTACGCAATCCTTACCCACTGCCATTGATTCCTGATCTGTTTAACCAGTTATTGGGGGCCAAGTGGTTCTCTAAGATTGACCTTAAGGGGGCATACAATCTGTTGCGCATGAAGGAGGGTGATGAATGGAAGACTGCTTTTAACACTCCTGTGGGTCATTTTGAGAATCTGGTTATGCCTTTTGGTCTTACTAATGCTCCTGCATTTTTTCAGAATCTGATTAATGACATCCTTAGACCTTTGATCGGTAAAAATGTGGTTGTGTATTTGGATGACATTTTGATTTATTCGCCAGATCTGGAGTCTCATTGGCGGAGCGTGCGTGAGGTATTACAGTTATTAATGGACAATTCGCTTTTTGCTAAGCTGGAGAAATGTGAGTTCGCTGTACAGAGAATTAGTTTTTTGGGCTACATTATCTCCAGCAAAGGTTTTGAGATGGATCCGGTTAAGGTTCAGGCTGTGCAGGAATGGCCTAGGCCTATTGGTTTGAAATCGATACAGAGGTTTTTGGGTTTCGCCAATTACTACAGAAAATTCATAAAAAATTTTTCTAGTATTGTCAAACCTCTGACTGATCTCACCAGGAAAGGTGCTGATGCGGTTCAGTGGTCTTCTGAGGCCATTGAAGCTTTTGTGTATCTCAAGGAGAGGTTCACCTCTGCTCCCATCCTTATGCAGCCTGATGTTACTAGGCCGTTTTTGGTTGAGGTTGATGCTTCCTCTGTGGGGGTTGGCGCAGTATTGTCTCAGGATAACGGGGATGGATTACATCCCTGTGCCTTTTTTTCAAAAAAATTTTCGGAGACTGAACTGAATTACGATATTGGTAATCGGGAATTATTGGCTATTAAACTCGCATTTGAACACTGGTGCCACTTCTTGGAAGGTGCGGAATTTCCCGTTCAGGTTCTTACGGATCATAAAAATCTGATATATCTTGATGCTGCCAAGCGCCTGAATGCCCGTCAGGCTAGGTGGGCACTGTTTTTCTCGCGGTTTAATTTCTCCGTTACTTACATCCCTGGTACTAAGAATGTTAAGGCGGATGCCTTGTCTCGCAGTTTTTCTCCCATAGTCGGTGCTGAGAAAGAGGAAAACATTTTACAAGAAGGTGTTGTGATAGCTGCTTTAGACTCCGTTTTGGAAGATGAGATTCTTAAAGCTCAGGAGAATGCCCCATCTAACACTCCTCATGGGAGGTTGTTTGTGCCTGAGACCTTTAGGAGAGATTTGTTTGTTGAGTGTCACGAATCTCGGTTGGCAGGTCATCCCGGAATCTCTGAGACCAAGAGACTGGTGGGTCGCAGTTTTTGGTGGCCTGGATGGCAGAAGGAAGTCATTAAGTGGGTGCGCCAATGTACTATATGTGCTAGATCTAAGTCCTCACATACTCCTGCTGCGGGGTTGCTTTGTCCTTTGGAGGTCCCCAGTGCTCCTTGGACACATTTGGCTATGGACTTTATAACTGACCTTCCCCCCTCTGAGGGTTTTACTGTCATCTGGGTGGTCGTGGACCGTTTTAGCAAGATGTGTCACTTGGTTCCCTTCGTCAAACTGCCCTGCGCTAAAACTCTCGCTAAGGCCTTTGTCAAGGAAATTGTCAGACTTCATGGCGTTCCTACTGACATTGTTTCTGATAGGAGTCCTCAGTTCGTGGCTCGTTTTTGGCGTGCCTTTTGTGACAGGTTGGGAATTCATTTGTCGTTTTCGTCCGGATATCATCCTGAATCTAATGGCCAGACAGAAAGGAAAAACCAGGATGTTGAGCAGTTCTTGCGTTGTTTTGTGGCAGACAATCAAGAGGGGTGGTCTGAGTTTCTGCCACTTGCCGAATTTGCTCTGAACAATCATACATCTTCTTCTGCTGGTTGTTCGCCTTTTTTTTGTTGTTCTGGGAGACATCCGTCGTTTGGGTCGTTCTCCAAGTTGGGATCTGCCGTGCCTGAGGAGGAGAATTTTTCCGGTGATTTGGAAAGAGTTTGGACGGATGTGCGTGGTAATCTTCAGGAGGCCAACAGAAAATCTAAAGACTACTTTGATAGGAAACGACAGGAGGTTTTGTTCGCTGTTGGTGACATGGTTTGGTTGTCCTCTAGGAATCTGCGGTTGAGGATTCCTTCTAAGAAATTGGGTCCCAATTTGTAGGGCCCTTTAAGGTGCTTCAGGTTGTCAACCAATCTGCTGTTAGGTTGGAGGTTCCTACCTCCTGGAGAATTAATCCGGTCTTTCGTGTCTCTCTGTTAAAAAAAGCTGTTGTGTCGGATGGTGACGCCTCTGCCTCTGTTCCTCCGGTGGTGGAGGACGGGGAATACGAAATTTCTCGCATCCTTGACTCTAGACGGTATAGAGGTAGTTTGCAGTATCTTGTGGCCTGGAAAGGTTTCGGACCCGAGGATAACTCTTGGGTGAGGTCAGATGATGTTTCCGCGTCCAGACTTATCAGAGCGTTTCACAGGAGATTTCCTGATAAGCCTGGTCCTAGGGGATCCGGAGGATCCTCTTAGAAGGGGGGGTACTGTTAGAACCTTGCTGTTAGGTTTTTTTTCCTTTGCTGGTCACATGACCTTGTTGGCCTATTTAATCCTGCTCTGCCCTTCTGGCTTTGCTGGACTTCATTGTATATCTACTTTCTAGCTAGCCTGTGCTCTGTATCTAACTCTGTTAGTTTGCTTGGTCTACGGACCTCTATGTTCTATCTATTTTGTTTGTTCGTCTGTCTGCTACTATTTCTGTTAGGAGGTGTCCCATATTCCTCCCAGTCCTTAGTACTTGTAGGGATTCCCTCCCCACATCTATAGGTCTCCGTACAGACTAGATTAGGACTTTAGCAGGTCTGATCGCAGGATCAGGTTCCCTGTTACATCGTAGGGATTCAGCTGAGTCTTATAGTAGGGACAGATCTCCTCTCTTTCCTTAGCTTTGGTAGCAGAACATAACAAGCAGGGCTCAACGGCATCAGTGTTTACTTTGAAATGTCTGGGAAATGTGAGTCACACAGCTGAGGACTTGTGGTCAGCTCTGGGGACCCAGTTTCATGAATGGTTGTCTCCACTGGACCTGCAACCAGGGAAGGCCGTGTGCGACAATGCTGCAAACCTGGGTGCGGCCCTTCGCCGGGGCAATGTCACACACGTGCCTTGTATGGCTCACGTGTTGAACCTGGTTGTCCATAAATTTTTAGCCCACTATCCCGGACTAGATGGCCTTCTGCAGAGTGCACGGTCGCTGTGTGCTCACTTCCGCCGTTCGCATCCCGCAGCTCAACGACTTACATCTCTACAGAAGTCGTTGGGTCTCCCAGTTCACCTGCTGAAATGCGATGTGCCGACACGGTGGAATTCAACTCTGCACATGTTGCAGCGACTGTGGCAGCACCGACAAGCCCTGGTGCAATACGTTCTGACGTATAGCCTGGGCCAACGAGATCCAGAGGTGGGGCAAATCACGCTGCAGGAGTGGTCTCAGATCAGGGACCTATGAAGTTGACGCGCCCCCTGGGCCGTGGGGTACCCTGAGCCGGGCCGGTAGACGCTGGGGGTTGTAGTCACTGTGGCGGTGACCCGGTCCGTGACCCAGGGCGGTCAATCCAACGGTAATTTGTATATATGGATTTTATAATGTCCGACTACGCCACCTGTGAAGTGCGGCCAAAGGGGCCGCCGCTGCGGAACAGTCCTGTGAAGCTGGTGGTTTTGCAGCAATGGTATTATTACTCACCACAGGAAGATTGTAGCTTCAGGGCAGTGTGGGTGGATGATGGTGGTTGTAGTGCAGGGAGTCAGTAATGAACACAGAGTCCGTGTGATGCAGTCCCAAGATCTTTACTCACAGTTGTTGCAGTCCAGATTACAGGTACCAGAGCAATCTCACCCGTCGTGCTGTGCGTACTCAGTGAGGGGCTCAGTCCACCCCCAGATAGCTCCGGAGTACTTAGCAGGACCCCCTTCTGTGTGTCCTTTCTCTGGCCTTCTCCCTGCACCTCAGTGCCACTTCTATCCGGTATCCTCGGTCCTTGGCGGGCGACTTGTGTTCCGTCCCCTGGGTCCTATGTGGCTACCTTCTTAGTGAGACTGGTGTGGACTTTTGCCTGCAGTACATGAAATGCTGCAGCCTCCGGTTTCTAGTTGAGCCTTGCTGTTTCTCCTCTAGTTGAGGGACCGGTTCCACTTATCTGGCCTGACCCCTCTACCTCCTGGTAGCAGCGGGAGTACAGGTGGCCTTCTGCACGACCCGTAGCCCTAGGGTCCCATCGGTTCCTGGAGCCTTCCTGCTCCCACTCCTCTCTTCTCTCCTTCAGTCCTGGGCCTCCAAGGCTAGGCCCGCCTCCGGAGCAGAGCTCATGCCGAGCCTCTGCTCCTGTCACTTTTCCTCCTCTGACTGGCTTGCTCTTTCTAAGATGGCTTCCTATTTATACTCTCCCTGTCATGTGCTCCCCTAAGCTGCTCCCCTAAGCACCCACTACATAGGACCCTCCCACCAGCTAGGGACCTGGGACTGTGCTCTCCCTTAGGAGCAATCTCGCCCTACCCCCACTGCGGGTATGTGTTGGATGCAGGTGTTAAGGTCCCGAGCCATACGCCTTCCTTACCTGAGGGTGAGATACCACACCTCTGGGTGAGATGCAGTAACTCTGTGGCGACTGAACCCTCAGGGGCGCCACACACCCTTCTGCACAGTTTTGAAATGGCGACGAAGATGTTTAGTGCTGACGACGATGCCATTATCAGCATGACTATTCCAGTGATTTACATGCTGGAGCACACATTAAACAGAATTCAGAGTCAGGTGGTGGGACAAGAGGAGGTGGAGGAAGTAGAGGAGGAGTCCTATGCGGAAGGGATAACATCTCCAAGGTCCAGACGGTTGGCAGCACCAAGGCGGCAGGCATGGGAGGGTGGGGGAGAGGGATTAACCAGGGCGCATGGTAGCAGCCAAACTGTTGAGGAAGGTGCAGGAGCCGAGGAAGAAGTGGAGGATGAACTGGCGATGGGCATGGAAGACTCATCAGATGAGGGAGACCTTGATCACATTTCTGTTGTGCGAGGTAGTGGGGAGAGGGCAGAGGAAGGAAGCATGATTCTTACCTCGCTATCAACACAACAAGGACTTGGTCCTCCTGGATGCACAAGACACATGAGTGCCTTCTTGCTGCACTACCTGCAACATGACCCTCAGATTGTCAGAATTCGAAGTAATCCGGACTACTGGGTTGCCACACTCTTAGATCCCCGGTACAAAAGTAAATTTGCCGAAATAATTCCTGCCATAAAAAGGGATTGACGCATGCAGGAGTATCTGCAGACGCTGTTGCAGAATCTTACATGTGCTTTTCCACAAAACACCAGTGGTACACGTAGTGAATCTCACAGTTCTAACTTGCCAACCGTGGGACTGTCGAGTCTTCATCACTCAAACCGTAACAGTAACACAGTATCTGCTGGTAACAGCAATTTTGTGGAATCATTTCACCACTTTTTTAGACCATCCTTTGCAAGGCCACAGGAGACAAGAAGTCTGACACATAGTCAATGCCTAGAGAGGATGGTGCAGGAGTATCTTCAAGTGAACATCGAAGCCATGACTGTGTCACTGGACCCTTGCTCATTTTGGTATTCCAATCTGGAAAAATGGCCGGAGCTCGCCACTCACGCCTTGGAGATCTTGTCATGCCCTGCAGCCAGTGTTCTCTCTGAACGTGTGTTCAGCGCTGCTGATGGTGTGCTGACAGATAAGCGCACGCGGCTGTCCACTGAGAATGTAGACAGACTCACGTTCATAAAGATGAACAAATCATGGATTCGCAAGGACTTTTCTACCCCTGTGTTATCCTTGGGAGACTAAAAGCTTGAGGATTTGGTAAAATCACCTCACCAACCATTTTAAGCAACTGTGGGGCAATTGATGCCACTTAACCCTAGAACGCATGACCATAAAAATCTACACTTTCATATACCTGGGGCCTTTTAGGCCCGTGTGCAAATAACATGGAATAACTCAAACTCAAATGACAAACAACTATATACATGAAGAATACCTAGAGTTTCAAAATTCTAACTAAAGTAATCTTGCAGAAAATAGAAAACATTTAACAGGGCGGGCTTGCGAGGCCCCAGGTATGCATTCTAGGGTTAAGTGGTGTCTGTGCCACAATTTTGGGAAAAAATGGAGACTCTTTTTGGAGTCCCCTTGCTGTGTCTTACGTGACGTTGGCATCGTCAATTCCAGGTGAGTTGGGTCGCCCCCCCCCCTTTTAATTGTAAGAAACTACATACACTATGGCTTGGGGTAACACAGATGGTTGAGTCTGAAGAGCTGTTTACTCAGAGGTCTGCTCCAAATCTTCAGTGTCTGCTAGTCAGCGTAGAATTTTTAACTGCCTCTAGCCTAGGCAATACTTTGGGCGTAGTAGCCCAGCTGCGAAGCAAGCTGCACCGCCTGTGTATCTAATAAGAATTTTTAAATGCATCTAGCCTAGGCAGACTGTGGGGACCCCCAACCAAACCCAGACGCTCAGCCCCCCTACCGCCCCCCTTTCCTTGACAATACAATAATGTAACTCTTACAACTGGATGGGTGAGGATCGGTCACAGCTTTATTAACTCTTTATACTCATTCCATTAGAAAGGCATTTTATTTCTAAAATAATTCAGCTTGTTGCAGCATGCCCTGGGTCTCCACTCCGGCAACTTGGCCAACAAGTTTAACTCTCCAACATGTCCTTTCTATTTCCAGGCCACGGAGGATCCTGCGTTCTCGTATGCAGGACTCTGACCCCCACCCATCACTCTTAACGCTTGTTCCACTCCGTCCTGGAGTCCTGACAGGAATATGTCCAGTACAATATCCATTAAGTGAACACCGTCGGGCCGTATGAGGCCTGCTTTATCTCCTTCCAGTTGTTGGTGTTGTACCACTACACCGCCTCTGTCTCTTCTAAATTTTGCCATCCGAATATTTATTACCCGCCTTGTCCGTTCGATGGCCGTGATGTCTCGCGCACCTTGCCATACCGCTATCGGCACAATCTCTGACCATACTATAGCTAGTTTTGTGAAAAATTCTCTGAAGCACTCAGTGTCTAGTTTCATTATTGCCATTAGTTATGCGCTCTTGTGGTGACCTAGGTTGTTTCCCCCGGCCTGTATAACTAAGATGACCGGACATCTTGCCTCTCTCCCTACCTTGATTACCTCCATTAGTACCTGTGGCCATAGCAGGCCTCTAATATCTCTCCAGTTGAAATATGTGTTATGAAACTCTAATTTCCTCCCGCCTGGGTGGACTTTCACCCTTTTTTCTGCCCAATATATATACGAGTGGCCTATCACCCACACTGTTGGCTTAGCGTCACCTGAAAAAGAAACAAACCACGTTAGGATAACAAGTCCGGTCTTATGTATCTTGCCAAACACGTGGATCGCCATCTCCCTATCCCCTGAACTTCCGTTTCTGACAGTTCTGCTCTTGCTGCTTCCGTGGCCGCGCCTATGCGGAATGAGTGTGTCCCGTAATCTTTGGGGTGGTTCCCTGCTGATGTTATGCATTTATTAAATATAGCTTGGAACTGGTATCTTGATAATGGCGTTCCATCAATGTGTGATAGGAAGAAATTACTTTGTGATCTGATGGTTAGATATGTTTTTACTATTGTTACCCGACTCAGTGTACCGTTTGTGGGTTGTAGAAGTACCCAAGTGCCCCTGCCCGCTGGAACCGTTTTCAATTTGTGTATGCGTAGACGTATTGCATTATTGGCTATGACTACTTCCTGGTGTAATAAGCCTCCACTGGTGGTAATTTTGGATTGAGGGACTAATTCGCTTATGCATAGCGCCCTGAAGAAGGCGATCACAAATGTAGTAGACAGTAGTGTTGCTTCAAATTGTGAGTGTCATGTTAATGGTGTTAGGGATATGATGTGAGAAATCAGTTTTAGTGACACGGGACGGGACGTTTACACTCCTGACTTGGCTGACCCCTTTTCCACCCTTTTATGGATTGTCTGATGATGAATCTTTGTCACATCTCCCCAATTCAGTAGTTGGAAGTGAAATGCTACTCCGGTCAGACACCGCTGCGCTGACGCCCCTGATATACCCCTCATCATTAGCTGGTGGAGAAATTCTATGGTGACTTGTGATCTGGCTTGTTCACATTGGTCAACCCGTCTGCCTGCTACTAGTCATGTCCACTCTTCCCATGCCTTACCGTATGCTTGCCACGTCGATGGGGCAACTGACGCTCTGATTAATGGCATCAACTATTCGCCACTAGATCCCATAGGGAAGGTGGGCAACTGTTGCCCGATGGGTGGGCGTTGTGGAAGAGCTCTGTGAAAATCTGCCAATTGAATTGTTATAAAGCGTTAGCAGCAGCTTTAGACCCCTCAGCATAGTCGCTAGCGCGGACCCATACATTGTGTTTTAGGCACAGGAATGCTAGCCTGGGTAGTAGGCCTAGCACTGGGAGAGACGATGATGCCATCTTATTAATGCAGTGCGCTAGGCTGGTGTTTTTTGTTATGAAGCGTATATTTTTGTAAGCCAGGCGCGCGCCCCATATTTCTATTGCTACCACTATTGGGAAGAAAAATTATTTTCAGGGCTAGATGCAGCTAAAAATTATTATTAATTTAAAAGCTGGTGGAGCTTGGTATAGATGGCCTAATACAATGAGTCCCACACACTGCTAGAAGGCCAAATATTTTTTCAGAGTTAGATGCAGATAAAAATTATTTTTAATTTGCAACCTGATGGAGGTCAGTATAGATGGACTAATAGAGAAAGTCCCACACACTGCTAGAAGGCCAAATATTTTTTCAGAGCTAGATGCAGATAAAAAATATTTTTAATTTGCAACCTGATGGAGGTCAGTATAGATGGACTAATAGAATGATGCTATGCTCAAAAGGTTTTACTTCACTAGGAGCAGTAAAAAAATTGGTATTCTATACACAGGTGGTGTAGCTTGCAACACAGATAGGCTACTCCACTGACTAACACACTCTGCAATAGGCCAAAAAGGATTAGCTTTGCTAGATTTAGCCAAATGCTGTGAAAAAAACTTGCACAGCACTGGCACAGACCTGCCTGGCAAAAACTGATAGGAACTGATGTAACCTAGTCCTGAAAAGGACTGCAATTACAATTAGTCTTTACTCCCAACCTATCTATTTAAGAGCACAGACCTGCCTGATAAAAGTCGTAGGAAATGCTGTAACCTAGTCCTTAAAAGAACTGCAATCACATCTATTCCCTACTCCCAAGCTATCTGTAGATTTGTGCGAAAATTGGCTTGAAATTAACAAGGTATAGCGCACACAGCAACAGCGGTGCCGTCTAACACACAGCTGCAGCAGTGAGAAAATGGTGGCGACGGGGAAAATGGCTGCGTCTTATAGGGCAAGGACATGTGACATACACTGTGTTAGAACCTTGCTGTTAGGTTTTTTTTCCTTTGCTGGTCACATGACCTTGTTGGCCTATTTGATCCTGCTCCGCCCTTCTGGCTTTGCTGGACTTCATTGTATATCTACTTTCTAGCTAGCCTGTGCACTGTATCTAACTCTGTTAGTTTGCTTGGTCTACGGACCTATATGTTCTATCTATTTTGTTTGTTCGTCTGTCTGCTACTATTTCTGTTAGGAGGTGTCCCATATTCCTCCCAGTCCTTAGTACTTGTAGGGATTCCCTCCCCACATCTATAGGTCTTCGTACAGACTAGATTAGGACTTTAGCAGGTCTGATCGCAGGATCAGGTTCCCTGTTACATCGTAGGGATTCAGCTGAGTCTTATAGTAGGGACAGATCTCCTCTCTTTCCTTAGCTTTGGTAGCAGAACATAACAGTAAGTCCAGCCTGCAAACTCTCTAAGGAAAGATTTTTCTGTTCCATCATGGTGTCGGTTCAGGATTTGGCTCATCGCCTGCAGGGACTCTCTCTGGAGGTGGCCGAGCTCCGTCAGCACGTGAGTAACTGTCCTGGAGCACATTTCTTGGAGCCTAAGGTATGTTTGCCAGATTTATTTTTTGGTGAACACCGAGAATTTTTTTCATTTAAAAATGCTTGCTTATTGTATTTTCGTTTGAGACCTAAGTCCTCTGGGGATGAATCCCAGCGCGTAGGGTTCATAATGTCACTTTTGCGCAAAGAGCCTCAGGAGTGGGCCTTTTCTTTGCAACCTAGTGATTCATGCTTCAGATCAGTGGATAGTTTTTTTTCTGCTTTGGGACTATTATATGATGATCCTGACCGTGTCGCATCAGCTGAGACTGAGTTGAGATGTCTAAAACAAGGATCGGGTAATGTGGAAAAATATTGTACACATTTTCGTCGTTGGTCCACTCAAACAGGGTGGAACGATTCTGCTCTGAAAAGTCTATTTCTTGCTGGGCTCAGTGAAAGGGTTAAAGACCTGCTAATTGCTTATCCTACACCTGAGGATTTGCAACAGGCTATGCAATTAGCTATACGGGTGGATAGAAGACTGCGTGCTAGGGTTAATGAGAGCAAATCCTCTGCTATGTCAGTTTCTGGTTATGATAATGTGTGTACTAACAGTGGTGAACCGATGGAGATTGGATCGGTGGCACCTCGCTCTCAAGAAAAAGACCGTCGTTTTTCAGAAGGCTTGTGCTTCTATTGCGGAAAATCTGGTCATTTGATTAAAGGCTGTGAGCTTCGGATGAAGAAAGAAAAAAAAATGGTCAGTCACGCCCGTATTGCCTGTTTAAATTCCAAGGGTATATTTTTAGCTGCTTCCACGATTGCTCAGGAAAAATTAATGGAATTTCGGGTGTTTGTTGATTGCGGGTCTACACTGAATGTAATTGATGGGGGATTCGTGGAAAAACTCAATTTAAAACCTGAACCTTTATCATCCCCCATTGCTGTGGTTTCTGTGGATGGCTCCCCTTTGAAGAATATTACTCTCAAGGTCAGTGAATTTCCTCTCACTATTAATGGTGTTCACCATGAGAAATTGGATTTGGTAGTGTTGAATAACTTGCCTTCTCCAGTAATATTGGGTTTGCCCTGGTTAAAATTTCACAATCCTGTACTGGATTGGTCTACCAGTGAAATTAAATCCTGGAGCCATAAATGTTATGACAAGTGTTGTAATGGGCGTATTGCAGCTTTGGATAGGGGAGAATTGCCTGTTCCTATTCAGGATTTTTGGAGAGTTTTTTCTGAGAAGGAATCGCAGGTTTTGCCTCCCCATAGAGACTATGATTGTTCTATTGAATTTGTCCCTGGAGCGACTCTTCCTAAAAGTCGTTTATTTAACCTTACTATTCCTGAGAGGAAGGCTTTGGAGGAATACATACAGACAAGTTTGGCCGCCGGTCACATTAGGCCCTCTAAGTCTCCTGTGGCGGTTGGATTTTTTTTTGTAAAAAAAAAGGACGGCGGTTTACGTCCTTGTCTGGATTTTCGTGAGATTAACAAAATTACGGTACGCAATCCTTACCCACTGCCATTGATTCCTGATCTGTTTAACCAGTTATTGGGGGCCAAGTGGTTCTCTAAGATTGACCTTAAGGGGGCATACAATCTGTTGCGCATGAAGGAGGGTGATGAATGGAAGACTGCTTTTAACACTCCTGTGGGTCATTTTGAGAATCTGGTTATGCCTTTTGGTCTTACTAATGCTCCTGCATTTTTTCAGAATCTGATTAATGACATCCTTAGACCTTTGATCGGTAAAAATGTGGTTGTGTATTTGGATGACATTTTGATTTATTCGCCAGATCTGGAGTCTCATTGGCGGAGCGTGCGTGAGGTATTACAGTTATTAATGGACAATTCGCTTTTTGCTAAGCTGGAGAAATGTGAGTTCGCTGTACAGAGAATTAGTTTTTTGGGCTACATTATCTCCAGCAAAGGTTTTGAGATGGATCCGGTTAAGGTTCAGGCTGTGCAGGAATGGCCTAGGCCTATTGGTTTGAAATCGATACAGAGGTTTTTGGGTTTCGCCAATTACTACAGAAAATTCATAAAAAATTTTTCTAGTATTGTCAAACCTCTGACTGATCTCACCAGGAAAGGTGCTGATGCGGTTCAGTGGTCTTCTGAGGCCATCGAAGCTTTTGTGTATCTCAAGGAGAGGTTCACCTCTGCTCCCATCCTTATGCAGCCTGATGTTACTAGGCCGTTTTTGGTTGAGGTTGATGCTTCCTCTGTGGGGGTTGGCGCAGTATTGTCTCAGGATAACGGGGATGGATTACATCCCTGTGCCTTTTTTTCAAAAAAATTTTCGGAGACTGAACTGAATTACGATATTGGTAATCGGGAATTATTGGCTATTAAACTCGCATTTGAACACTGGCGCCACTTCTTGGAAGGTGCGGAATTTCCCGTTCAGGTTCTTACGGATCATAAAAATCTGATATATCTTGATGCTGCCAAGCGCCTGAATGCCCGTCAGGCTAGGTGGGCACTGTTTTTCTCGCGGTTTAATTTCTCCGTTACTTACATCCCTGGTACTAAGAATGTGAAGGCGGATGCCTTGTCTCGCAGTTTTTCTCCCATAGTCGGTGCTGAGAAAGAGGAAAACATTTTACAAGAAGGTGTTGTGATAGCTGCTTTAGACTCCGTTTTGGAAGATGAGATTCTTAAAGCTCAGGAGAATGCCCCATCTAACACTCCTCATGGGAGGTTGTTTGTGCCTGGGACCTTTAGGAGAGATTTGTTTGTTGAGTGTCACGAATCTCGGTTGGCAGGTCATCCCGGAATCTCTGAGACCAAGAGACTGGTGGGTCGCAGTTTTTGGTGGCCTGGATGGCAGAAGGAAGTCATTAAGTGGGTGCGCCAATGTACTATATGTGCTAGATCTAAGTCCTCACATACTCCTGCTGCGGGGTTGCTTTGTCCTTTGGAGGTCCCCAGTGCTCCTTGGACACATTTGGCTATGGACTTTATAACTGACCTTCCCCCCTCTGAGGGTTTTACTGTCATCTGGGTGGTCGTGGACCGTTTTAGCAAGATGTGTCACTTGGTTCCCTTCGTCAAACTGCCCTGCGCTAAAACTCTCGCTAAGGCCTTTGTCAAGGAAATTGTCAGACTTCATGGCGTTCCTACTGACATTGTTTCTGATAGGGGTCCTCAGTTCGTGGCTCGTTTTTGGCGTGCCTTTTGTGACAGGTTGGGAATTCATTTGTCGTTTTCGTCCGGATATCATCCTGAATCTAATGGCCAGACAGAAAGGAAAAACCAGGATGTTGAGCAGTTCTTGCGTTGTTTTGTGGCAGACAATCAAGAGGGGTGGTCTGAGTTTCTGCCACTTGCCGAATTTGCTCTGAACAATCATACATCTTCTTCTGCTGGTTGTTCGCCTTTTTTTTGTTGTTCTGGGAGACATCCGTCGTTTGGGTCGTTCTCCAAGTTGGGATCTGCCGTGCCTGAGGAGGAGAATTTTTCCGGTGATTTGGAAAGAGTTTGGACGGATGTGCGTGGTAATCTTCAGGAGGCCAACAGAAAATCTAAAGACTACTTTGATAGGAAACGACAGGAGGTTTTGTTCGCTGTTGGTGACATGGTTTGGTTGTCCTCTAGGAATCTGCGGTTGAGGATTCCTTCTAAGAAATTGGGTCCCAAGTTTGTAGGGCCCTTTAAGGTGCTTCAGGTTGTCAACCAATCTGCTGTTAGGTTGGAGGTTCCTACCTCCTGGAGAATTAATCCGGTCTTTCATGTCTCTCTGTTAAAAAAGCTGTTGTGTCGGATGGTGACGCCTCTGCCTCTGTTCCTCCGGTGGTGGAGGACGGGGAATATGAAATTTCTCGCATCCTTGACTCTAGACGGTATAGAGGTAGTTTGCAGTATCTTGTGGCCTGGAAAGGTTTCGGACCCGAGGATAACTCTTGGGTGAGGTCAGATGATGTTTCCGCGTCCAGACTTATCAGAGCGTTTCACAGGAGATTTCCTGATAAGCCTGGTCCTAGGGGATCCGGAGGATCCTCTTAGAAGGGGGGGTACTGTTAGAACCTTGCTGTTAGGTTTTTTTTCCTTTGCTGGTCACATGACCTTGTTGGCCTATTTGATCCTGCTCCGCCCTTCTGGCTTTGCTGGACTTCATTGTATATCTACTTTCTAGCTAGCCTGTGCACTGTATCTAACTCTGTTAGTTTGCTTGGTCTACGGACCTATATGTTCTATCTATTTTGTTTGTTCGTCTGTCTGCTACTATTTCTGTTAGGAGGTGTCCCATATTCCTCCCAGTCCTTAGTACTTGTAGGGATTCCCTCCCCACATCTATAGGTCTTCGTACAGACTAGATTAGGACTTTAGCAGGTCTGATCGCAGGATCAGGTTCCCTGTTACATCGTAGGGATTCAGCTGAGTCTTATAGTAGGGACAGATCTCCTCTCTTTCCTTAGCTTTGGTAGCAGAACATAACACACTGCCAATGACACATGCCCTTGCTTGTGTGAAAAAAAGCACTTCGCTCCGTGTGTGCGCTGCTGATAGGCTGACAGACTGCACCTCCCCACTGTAAATGCGGGAAAGAGAAAAAAATGGAGATCTTCATTGTTCCTGCAGAGATCCATCCCCTGCCCCTCCCCCCACCCCGCTGTACACTCAAACTGCGTATTAACATTAATTTTCAGCATTACTGAGAAAAAATCCAGTTATGATTTTGGTGCACGAACAGTTATCGAACATAACCTCGAACAGCCGAATTTTTTTCAAATCGTTTGTGTTCGCCGAACGGCTCGAACACCGCCCAAAACAGCTCGAATTTGAGATTGGCGAACAGTTCGAGTCGAACAACGCTCATCTCTATTAGAGACTGTCCGCGAGGTAGTGTCCATCAAGACGTATGAGACGTCCCAAGGATTGCCTGTCAGCCAGCCGCCCTGGAGCCGCCCCAAGAGAAGGAGGAGTAAGCAACAACAAGGTGTGGCCACAACAATCCTAGAGACTCCACACCCAGCAGCGAGGATGGAAGCAGCGCAGGAGAGATGCTCCGATGCCGCTCCACCAACTGCTGCCTCGCTCGGAATACGGGGGATTCACCTGACCCCGGAGGAGGCCGAGTTCCTCCGAGTGGAGTCACAGGACCTGACCTGGAGGGTCGCAGAGGCCCAGCGTGCGGTGTCCGCAGCATGGAGACATGGAGAGAGGAGGTGCTGCAGAAGATCCGGTCCCGCCGCCAAGGTGCTGCAAGCCAAGAAAGCGGAGCAGCAACCCAGGAGGAAGAAACCTCAGAGGCCGCGTGCTGCCCAGGACTGGGTAAGATACAAACCCCTGTCCCGGGTGAGAGACGCAAGGAGGCCCTAGTGGATCTAATGCCGGCACCCCTGTCCCCGGGCGCCGTTGTTTGGGAGCAGATCTTCGCTCCGGAGCTGGAGGCCCACGTGTCGTTCTCCGTCAGAGGCCTGCAATGCCTCCCGACTCCCGGCCTAGAAGAGCCTGTGCTTAGTGGGGACACCACCTGCCCCAACCCGGACTGGTCCGTGTCACCGAAGGACTTGCAGCTACCCCTGCTGTCGCCGCTGCCAGCGCCTCTGGTTACCTGCCCGGCGGCAGAGGAGATGGTCTGGGACAACCAGGGGGCGACCTAATGGGCTTCCCCCAGGAGACCCGGGCGGAAGCGCAGAGGCGTAAGGACTTCTGCCACAAGGAGCTCCTCCAGCTGGACAAGGAGCGGCGGGAGAGGCGGGTACGCTGCGAGCGCCTGGAGTTGTGAGCTAAGGCCGCCAAGTCCAAGGCCTGCCAGGAGGAGGCAGCCCATCCAAGCCCCCGGGAGGAAGGTCTGAAAGTCCGCTTCCACCAGGAGGCGGGGTGGGGCTTCATCAGGAGTCCCCAGTTTGCTCAGGACGTATTTGTGAACCGCAGAGACTTCGAGCCACAACTGAGGAGGGATTACCCTGGCCGGAATCTCTACCCGGGTGACTTGGTGTCGCACACCCGCCACCATGGGGAGCGTGGGTGGTACGCCCTGGATGTGCATAGAGTATTCCAGGGTGAGGCCCCTGCGCACCTGCCGGTAGGGGACCGGTCTGGCTCCGTGAGCAAAAACGAGCCTTTCCCTAGGTGGAGGTACCTGGACTAAGTGGCCCCGGAGGCTGTATCTTTGAGTTAACTTGTTGATTGTTTATGACTCGCCCCCTGGGCTGTGGAGCACTCGGATCCGGGCAATAGGGGAACGGTGGGAGTAGTGGTGGCAATCTGGTTCCGTGGCTCAGGGTGGTCAGGCCAGTGGTAGTCCGTTATGTGCTATTGATAATGTCCGACTACGCCACCCGTGTATTTGCGGTCATTAGGTACCGCCGCTGCAAGGCAGACCACTGGGTCTGATGAGGTGTGCAGCTGGGATGGTGTGACTCCCCACGGGAAGAGTGCGGCCCCAGGGCAGTGTAGTGGATGGTGGGAGTGATGGTGGTGAGAGTACCAGTACCGGTAGTGCTGGAGGCGCGAAGGAGCACACAGACAATAGGTTGCAGTCCAGGGTCTTTACTGAAACAGGTAAACTGACCCATAAACAGTCCCAGCTAGGAGGGGACCTGGATGTCTGAGAGCAACGGGGAAATTGGCCCTGGTCAGGGTGAGGGTGTAGGCCTACCGTGCTTTCTGCGCTCCTTCTGGCTATCTCCTCGTTATAGGGTAACAGCCCACGTTTCCAAGCTTTCTGTGTATTCTCGCCTGTATGGCCAGCGACGTGGGTTCCTTTCTGCTCCCAGCCTTGTACGGCTTTACTGGTCCCTTCGGTTGTGGCAGGGCCTCCAGGCTTCTTAGGCCAAGGAATATACAGTCCCTTGCGGACTGGTTATCTGCTGTAGGATGTGGAATCCTCCCAGCCTCAGACACCAAAGTCTGGTAAAGTCAGTCTCTTATCTGCCAAGACAGGCTTGCTTCGCCTCTTGTCTCTGGCTTGTGGCTCTCCTCCTGCCACACTTCCTCTTAGGTGCAGTGCAACTGTCTGTCCCTGCTCTGCTCTGGGACAAGTCTCAGTGCTGAGACAGGCCATCAAGTTCTCCCTAACCCTGCCCCCAGTACCAGCTTTTATAGGGGCAGCCAGCTCCCCCTACTGGCCTGAGACAGGAGGCATTGCATGCTAATGTTCCCCTGACTAGAGAACCGACAGACGACGCACAGATTGAGTTCTTAAGGTCACAGTGTGGCCTGTGACCGGGTGTCCATATCACCAGCACAACGGGGAGCCTTAACCAGGTGGGGGTCTGTCCTACCCCAAGTCCTTTACAGTCTTAGTTCATTCCTGGGTTAGGCTCCGAACGCAGTCCATACAAGGTCCCGGTTATAAAAAGTCCATAACCTTTGAGTCCTTACGGTAGCTGCAAGAAACTGAAACACATAATTACCAAACAAGCATGTAACTTGGCAAACAATTCAACATTTGGCAACAGGGTTATTTACAATCTTAGCGCGCTCTATATTTTCCAGCGAGCGGGTATCTGCCCCTTTGTGCTCCTGGTTGACCTACGTAGCCCACTGTCTGGTGGTGGACCAACCTGGCTTTCCCCACTAGCGTTAGGGATACAGCTACCAGCTGGGTGTACAGGTAGAGCGGGCAGCTGTCTGCGGGTCCTTTGGCTTACCGCAGGCATGGCAGGCTCACTGTCAGCAGAGGGTTGACTCTCCTGGGCTGCTGGTACAGGCTCTTCTGCCTCTGGAACCGCTTGCCTTCACCTTCCGGCTCTGGTGTTGGTTGTTGCTGTGCCGGTTGCAGGAAATGCAGGACGGGTACCATTATGCGAGTCCAGGACTGAGGGAACTCTCCGAGAACGGTGCTGATCATTTCTTCCTTGTCCTCTACGGGTTTAAGGTCACTCTGATCCTCTTCTGCACTACGGAGTTGCTCGGGGCATCTTTTGAGGTGGTCTCTGGAGACGACACTAGTGGTTTCTCCTCCGTCCTTGGTGATTACGCACACCTTTGGGTTGTCGTGGTCAGACTGCAGTATGGTGTAGGGTTCCCTTTCCCACTGGTCGTCCAACTTATGTAGCCTTCTTTTTCGCTTTAGGACTTGCTCACCAGGTTCTAGGGGACCAGCAGGGGCGTGTTGATTGAAGAGTTTTTCTTGCCTCTCTCTCACCTGGGCCAGGCTCTTCTCCACACTCTCCTGTACCTTCTTGTACTGCAGTTGCCTTTCCGTATCCCAGTCCGCAACCGGGGAGGTGTCCTCAGTTATTAGGACTCCCATCTCCAGGTCTACGGGCAGCTTACCTGGTCTCGCTCGCATCAGGTAAGCCGGGGTGCAGTTTGTAGCATTCACCGGGATATTGTTGTATAGGTTTATCAGGTCCGGCAGTTTTTCTGGCCACAGGCGGCGTTCCTCCAGGGGCAACGTCTTTAGGAGATCAATGACTATGTTGTTCATCTTCTCACACATCCCGTTGGTTTGGGGGTGGTAAGGCGTTGTACGAATCTTCTTACAGCCATAGAGGTTGCAGAACTCCTGGAAGATTTCAGCCTCGAACGCTGGACCCTGGTCTGTCAGGACCTGTTCCGGATACCCGTGTGGACGGCAGAAGTATTGCTGGAAGGCTCTGGCCGCTGTTTGGGCTGACAAGTCCTTTACCGGGACCACCACTAGAAAACGGGAATAGTGGTCCACGATTGTCAGGGCATAGATGTATCCAGACCGGCTTGGAGCCAATTTGACGTGGTCCAGAGCTACCAGCTCAAGAGGCTGCGTGGTGACGATGGGCCTCAAGGGTGTCTTCTGGCTGGTGTGGTCCTTCCTCCTCAGGTGACAAGGGCCACAGTCTCTGCACCACTTTTCTACAGCTCCTCTCATGCCGACCCAAAAGAACCTTCCTCTTAGCAGGAACTCCAGTTTCTTCCAACCGAAGTGTCCCGCTCTGTCATGGTAAGCCCCCAGGACCATAGCTGCATCCCGCCTTGGGACCACGACTTGCCAGGTCAGCTCGTGCGTCCGGTGGTTAACAATCCTTCTGCACAACTTGCCTTCGTAGAGGAACAGCTTGCTCTTCTCCTTCCATAGCTGCTTGGCTTCCTCTGGGGCATCTGGATCTAGGCGGGCGTCTTCCCGGGTCAGCAGATCTTTCACCAGGCGGACTGCAGGGTCACTATCTTGGGTCTCGGCCGAGCTGTGGTGAGGTAGGGGATTGATCATCACAGTTGTTAGATCCTCCTCCTTCACGCGGTGAGAGTGTTGAGCGGCTCCATACCGGTGAAATGCGGGGAGTTCTACCTCCTACAGCTCTTCTGGGTCTTCGTCGCCCTCAGGTAAGTGAGGCATTCTTGATAGGGCGTCCGCGTTGGCATTGGTTTTGCCGGCCCGGTACTTGATCACGAAGTCATAGTTGGAGAGACGGGCCATCCACCGCTGTTCTAGGGCACCCAGTCTTGCATTGTCCAGGTGTGTCAACGGGTTGTTGTCCGTGTACACGGTGAACTTTGCGGAGGCCAGGTAATGCTTGAAGCGTTCCGTCACGGCCCACTCCATCAGGTTGCAAACTGAATATATTTTTTTCTGCATCTACCTCTGAAAAAATATTGGGCTTCTAGCTGTGTGTGGGACTTGTTCTATTAATCCATCTATACAGACCTCCATCAGGTTGCAAACTGAATATATTTTTTTCTGCATCTACCTCTGAGAAAAAAATTTGGGCTTCTAGCTGTGTGTGGGACTTGTTGTATTAGTCCATCTATACTGACCTCCATCAGGTTGCAAACTGAATATATTTTTTTCTGCATCTACCTCTGAAAAAATATTGGGCTTCTAGCTGTGTGTGGGACTTGTTCTATTAATCCATCTATACAGACCTCCATCAGGTTGCAAACTGAATATATTTTTTTCTGCATCTACCTCTGAAAAAATATTGGGCTTCTAGCTGTGTGTGCGACTTGTTCTATTAATCCATCTATACAGACCTCCATCAGGTTGCAAACTGAATATATTTTTTCTGCATCTACCTCTGAAAAAATATTGGGCTTCTAGCTGTGTGTGGGACTTGTTGTATTAGTCCATCTATACTGACCTCCATCAGGTTGCAAACTGAATATATTTTTTTCTGCATCTACCTCTGAAAAAATATTGGGCTTCTAGCTGTGTGTGGGACTTGTTCTATTAATCCATCTATACAGACCTCCATCAGGTTGCAAACTGAATATATTTTTTTCTGCATCTAGCTCTGAAAAAATATTTGGCCTTCTAGCAGTGTGTGGGACTTTCTCTATTAGTCCATCTATACTGACCTCCATCAGGTTGCAAATTGAATATAATTTTTTTCTGCATCTAACCCAGCCAATAGTTTTGTCCTAATACCACAGTTTGGCCACTCAGCTCTGCTCGGTTCCCATCCATTGTTTTTTTGTGCAAACAACTCCAGAGTTGTTAATTAGTTAACCACCAAAATGAGTGAAAAAAGGCCTGCTGCTGGTGGAAAGGGGAATAGGCGTGTTGGGAAGGAGAAAAAAGGTTGTGTCCGTGGGGTTAAAGCAACAGTAACATCTGCAGAAGAAAGACCATCTTCCAGCCAAACTAAAATGTCTACTTCTTTTAGCGGACAATGTGATAAGATCCCTTTCTTACGGCCACGCCAATCGCTACAAATTCCAGATGAGGCACAAAAACAGCAGGTGCTTCAACGGATATCAAGTGCTCCTTTAAGTGGGCTCTCCTCCACATCAACTTCAACATCACAAATACTCCAGTCCTCAAAGGTGTCACCCCAATCGCACTTGCTTCCTCACAGCTCCCAAATCTCCAGCTGCCCGTCTGAGTATGAGGTAGAACAGATGGTTGAGTCTGCAGAGCTGTTTACTCATACTATAGCCTGGGAATCAGAGGTCGACTCCAGCGCTTCTGTGAATCCAGACGAGGAAATGATCTGCACTGATGCCCAGAATCTTTATGAGTCGGATCCAGGACCAGACGCAGAAGGTTCTGACCATAATGTAGACCCTCATTCCCAAACTGTAACTCCTGTTGGTGGAGACAATGAGGAAGACAATGATAAGACTCAAATACCTGATTGGAGCGACAACTTTAGTTTTTTGTCAGGGCAGGAACAGGTTGGCTCTGAGGACGACGGGTGTGATAACGCACAGGGTGATGATGATGAGGTTGGAGATCCCACTTACTGTCAACCCACAGTCAGCCAAGAGATGAGGTCAGCAGAGGAGGTGGAGGAAGATGCTAGTGACGACGAGGTCAGGTTGCGCCTTCCTGGACAGAGACGTAGTACTGGAAGCACGTCAACAACTGCATCCTCAAACACAACTCTGCCTCTCACCACAAGTCGTGGTGGCTCTTCAGGTCGCATGGGTGCTAAGCCTTGCATAGCCTGGGCATTTTTTCAGATCGATAAAGATGACCCAACTCGTGTTATCTGTAACATTTGTCAGCAAAAGCTAAGTAGAGGCCAAAAAATACATAGTTTGAGTACTTCATGCATGAACCGGCACATGGACATGAAGCATAAGTTGCAGTGGGAAGCTCAGTGTGCTACAATGCGGCCTAGCCGGCCGGGCCAACCACCGTCTGCCATATCTTGTGCATCCGCGGCCTCTTCATCCTCTGTGACTGGGGGGACAGCAGTCACACCTGTTTTGGGGCGCAGACCTGCCACCTCTTTACCCGCAACAGCCAGCGTGATTGGCAGGTCATCATTTTCTTTGGAGGTGGTAACACCAGCTGGTGTTGAGCGCTGTCCGACATCGATAGCACCACCTTTGGATCAAGGAAACCTAACATGTCCGCCTGCATCTTCCTCACAGACCGGCAGTTTGCCGGGGACACCCTTATCAACCCCGTCTAAGCACAATAGCCAGCCCTCGGTCCCTCAGATGTGGACAAGTAAAAGACCATTTCCTCCTAGCCATGAGAAAGCTAAGAGGTTGAATTTCACCATCTGCAAGTTCTTGGCTACAGAAATGCTGCCTTTCCGCCTGGTGGACACAGAGGATTTTCGAGACCTTATGTCCGTCGCAGTGCCCCAGTACCAGATGCCCAGTCGGCACTACTTCTCAAAGAAAGGTGTGCCTGCGCTCCACCAGCATGTCGCACACAACATCACCGCTTCTTTGAGAAACGCTGTGTGCGACAGGGTGCATTTCACCACAGACACTTGGACGAGTAGGCATGGACAGGGGCGTTACATGTCGCTGACTGGGCACTGGGTAACTATGGTGACAGCAGGACAAGGGGCTGCTGTCCAAGTCTTGCCGTCCCCACGAGTTGTGCGTCAATCCTCTTTATGTCAAAGTTCCTCCACTGCTTCTGCCTCCTCAACCTCCTCTCGGTCTTCCACCTGCACCCAAAGCCTGTCTGGTCATGCCACAAGCTTTCTAACTGCGCAGAAGGGATCCTGCACACCTCCTTACTATGCTGGCAGTAGGGCTCAACGTCATCAGGCGGTTTTTACATTGAAATGTCTGGGAAATGTGAGTCACACAGCTGAGGAGTTGTGGTCAGCTCTGGAGAACCAATTTCATGAATAGTTGTCTCCACTGGACCTGAAACCAGGGAAGGCCGTGTGCGACAATGCTGCAAACCTGGGTGCGGCCCTTCGCCGGGGCAATGTCACACACGTGCCTTGTATGGCTCACGTGTTGAACCTGGTTGTCCAGCAATTTTTAGCCCACTATCCCAGACTAGATGGCCTTCTGCAGAGGGCACGGTCGCTGTGTGCTCACTTTCGCCGTTCGCATCCCGCAGCTCAGCGACTTACATCTCTACAGAAGTCGTTGGGCCTGCCACTTCACCGGCTAAAATGCGATGTGCCTACCCGGTGGAATTCAACTCTGCACATGTTGCAGCGACTGTGGCAGCACCGACAAGCCCTGGTGCAATACGTTCTGACGTACAGCCTGGGCCAACGAGATCCAGAGGTGGGGCAAATCACGCTGGAGGAGTGGTCTCAGATCAGGGACCTATGCACCCTTCTGCACAGTTTTGAAATGGCGACGAAGATGTTTAGTGCTGACGATGCCATTATCAGCATGACTATTCCGGTGATTTACATGCTGGAGCACATGTTAAACAGAATTCGGAGTCAGGTGGTGGCACAAGAGGAGGTGGAGGAAGTAGAGGAGGAGGAGTTGTATGCGGAAGGGCTAACATCTGCAAGGTCCAGACGGTCGGCAGCACCAAGGCGGCAGGCATGTGAGGGTGGGGGAGATGGTTTAACCAGGGCGCATGGTAGCAGCCAAACTAGTGAGGAAGGTGCAGGAGCCCAGGAAGAAGTGGAGGACGAACTGATGGAAGACTCATCAGATGAGGGAGACCTTAATCACATTTCTGTTGTGCGAGGTTGGGGGGGAGAGGACAGAGGAAGGAAGCATGATTGTTACCTCGCCACCAACACAACAGGGACTTGGTGCTCCTGGATGCGCAACACACATGAGTGCCTTCTTGCTGCACTACCTGCAACATGACCCTCGAATTGTGAGAATTAGAAATAATCCTGACTACTGGGTTGCCACACTGTTAGATCCCCGGTACAAAAGTAAATTTGCAGAAATTATTCCTGCCATAGAAAGGGATGCACGCATGCAGGAGTATCAGCAGAGACTGTTGCAGAATCTTACATGTGCTTTTCCACAAAATACCAGTGGTGCACGTAGTGAATCTCACAGTTCCAACTTGCCAACCGTGGGACCGTCAAGTGTTCAGCACTCAAACCGTAACAGAACCACAGTATCTGCTGGTAACATCAATTTTGCGGAATCATTTCACCACTTTTTTAGCCCATCCTTTGCAAGGCCACAGGAGACAAGAAGTCTGACACATAGTCAACGCCTAGAGACGATGGTACAGGAGTATCTCCAAGTAAACATTGAAGCCACGACTGTGTCACTGGACCCTTGCTCTTTTTGGGCTTCCAATCTGGATAAATGGCCGGAGCTAGCCACTTACGCCTTGGAGATCTTGTCATGCCCCGCAGCCAGCGTTCTGTCTGAACGTGTGTTCAGCGCTGCTGGTGGTGTGCTGACAGATAAGTGCACGCGGCTCTCCACTGATAATGTAGACAGACTCACGTTCATAAAGATGAACAAATCATGGATCCGAAACGACTTTTCTACCCCTGTGTCATCCTGGGGAGAGTAAAAGCTTGATGATTGGTTAAAATCACCCTACCAACCGTTTTAAGCTTTCAAATTACTAATCATGTTTATCTGTATCTTGGCTGGAAAATAATTTGGGCTTTGTAGCAGTGTGCAGCACTGATTCTATTAGGCCATCTATAATAAGCTCCACCAGATTTAAAATTACTAATCATGTTTATCTGTATCTTGACTAGAAAATAATTTGGGCTTTGTAGCAGTGTGCAGCACTGATCCTATTAGGCCATCTATACTAAAGCTTCACCAGATTTAAAATTAATAATAATTTTTATCTGCATCTAGCCCGGAAAATAATTTTGGGGCTCCGAGATGCGCAAGACACATAAGTGCCTTCTTGCTGCACTACCTGCAGCATGACCCTCATATTGTCAGAATTCGAAGTAATCATGACTACTGGGTTGCCACACTCTTAGATCCCCCAAACTTTTCGATCAACCTTTTCATTTTAATAAAGACCAAAAAAATGGTCATTTTTGAAATTATAAGCATTAGCAGGTTGTTAGAAACTGAAATCAAACAGTTTTCAACTCAAAACTTTATTCTAGGTGATGTTACATTTTCACATAGGACCCCTTGTTCGAAAGGAGCTTCTGAACTCTCTTGTCCATTGAATTTGTCAGGTTTTGGATGGTTTCTGCTTCAATTGTTTTGCATGAGGACAGAATACCCTCCCAGAGCTGTTGCTTAGATGTGAACTGCCTCCCGCCATCATAGACACTCCTTTTAATGATGCTCCAAAGGTTCTGAATGGGGTAGAGGTCAGGGGAGCATGGGGGTCACACCATAAGTTTGTCCCCTTTTATGCCCATATCAGCCAGAGATGCAGATGTTTTATGTGCAGCATGAGATGGTGCATTATCATGCAGAAAAATGATCTTGCTGTGAAATACACGATTCTTCTTCTTGAACCATGGCAGGAAGTGCTGTTTGAGAAAATCCACATACATTATGGAGTTCATCTTTAGCGCCTTCAGGGATCCTAAAGGGGCCGGCAATCTCTCTCCCCATGATTCCAGCCCAAAACATTACTCCACCTCCTCCTTGTTGGCGCTGTAGCCGTGTTTGCGTGGGGTGTCCATCAACCAGCCATCCTCCACTCCATCCATCTGGACCATCGAGCGCTGCACGGCACTCATCCGTGAACAAAACAGTTTCGAAATCAGTCTTCATGTAATGTTTGGCCCATTGGAGCCGTTTCTGCTTGTGTGAAGTGGATAGAGGAGGTCGACAGGATGGCGTATGCACAGCTGCAAACCTCTGAAGGACCCTGCATCTTGTTGTTCGGGGGACGTTGGAGGCACAAGCAGCTTCAAAAACTTGTCTGCTGCTATGACAAGGCTTTTTTGCCGCTGCTCTTTCAACCTGACGTAATTGCCTGTAGGAAAGAGTCCTCAATTTGCCCTTATCAGCACGCACACGTGTGTACTGTGAATCAGCTACATACTTCTTGATTGCCAAGACACTTCATCCTGATCATCGCACAATGTTGATTGTAGTCATGCCTTGACCTAAACACTCCACAATTTGTTGCTTCTCAGCAGCCGACACATCCTTTTTCTTTCCCATTTTGGCAGAAAATGTAGGCTGCTTAATAATGTGAGACAGCCTTCTTAAGTAGTCTTGCCTTTCATTGGACACACCTGCCAAACTAATTAGCACAGGTGTCTGCAATTGCTTACAGTGATATAAAGAGCCCTGACACACATCACCATCAATGAGTTTAACTGACAAACAAACAAATTCTTCCCTTATCACTCCTAAACACTTTTTGCATAATAATTTGGAACACAGTGTACATGTGCTTTTCCACAAAACACCAGTGGTTCACGTAGTGAATCTTACAGTTCTAACTTGCCAACCGTGGTCTGTATGGAGTTGTTCAATAAAGGGCCCAAAATTAAGATAACATAGATGGGAGAGGTCTCTATGAATAGGAATTCCTAAGTATTTGATACCCTGTGAGGGCCAGGCAAAGGGAAAGTTGGACTGGATGGAATCCTATATGGATTTGGGGAGGGAGACATCGAGGGCCTCAGACTTCGCTGCATTGATTTTAAAATTTGACCATGTAACAAAGTGATCTATTTCAGCCATAACAGCATGGATGGATATATGTGATTGAGTGATATATACTAGGACATCATCAGCAAATAGAGAGCACTTGTACTCGGTGCCTCCCACCTCAATCCACCTAATATTGGGGTTATGGCGAATTGATGAGAGCAGGTGCTCCGTCACTAGGATGTATAAGAGAGGGGACAGAGAACATCCCTGCCTTGTCCCATTGGTGATTGTGAAAGGTGATGAAAATGTTCTGACGCGCCCCCTGGGCCTTGGGACACCCGGAGCCGGACCCTTTTTGGTGGATGCTGGTGGTTGTAGTCTCCGTGGCGGCAACCCGGTTCCGTGGCTCAGGGCGGTCAAACCAGTGGCGGAACTATTTATGTGGTTTTGATGTTTAAATGTCCGACTACGCCACCCGTGGATTGCGGTCAGAGTGAACCGCCGCTCCAGGGCAGACCGCTGAGGCTGGTGTTGTGGGTGCAGCAGAGCGTAGCATAACTCCCCACGGGAGGAGTATAGCCTCAGGGCAGTGTATGCGGAGGATGGGGGTGATGGTGCAGGGCAGCAGCAGTAATGACACGGAGTCAGTGATGCAGTCCAGGGCCTTTACTCACAGTTCTTATTATCCAGACCACGTCTGCAGGTAACGGCTGCCCACGTCGTACTGTGCTCACCAGGTGAGGGGCTCAGACAACTCCCAGATAACTTTGGAGTGCTTCACAGGACCCCCTTTGTGTGTCCTTTGTCTGGCCTTTCTTACCAACCCTTCTGTCCGGCTGCCTCGGGCCTCCTCTTGGTAAACTTGGCGCCAGTTTCCCTGACCCTATGTGGTGCCTTCCTAGCGGGTGTAGCGAGGGGCTGCGCCACATAAAATGTCACAGCCTCCTGTTTCTAGCTGAGGGTCGTTTCCTTCCTCCACTAGTTTCGGAGACCGGTCTCCCCCTTTGGCCTGACCCCTCCACGCAGGTGGATTCGGGCGTGCGGTGGCGACTCGCCCGTCCACACCCCTGAGATCCCTTCGTTCCTCGTTCCTGGAGCCTTCTCCGCTCCTCTTCCTTCCTTCTCCCTCTTCCAGGCCTGGGCCTCTGTTACTAGGCCCGCCTCCGGAGCAGAGCTCATGCAGAGCCCCTGCTCCCTGCCACTTCTGCTCAGACTTCTCTGCACTGAACTAAGATGGTGCCCACCTTTTATACTCCCTTCTCAATCACCCAGGAACTGCTTCCTCCCTGCTCCTGCACTACAGGGTTCCCCTTCCTCAGTGTTCCCTCCCCCCACTCCAGCCAGGGACAGGGACTGTCGTGCCCATCTCAGGGGCATATTGGTCGCCCTGCCCCACGGCAATGTGGTGTAATGCATGCAGGTGTCGGGTCCTGATCCACACTACATCCTTACCTGAGAGTGAGATATCACACCTCTGGGTGAGGTGCAATACCTCTGTAGCAACCGAGCCCTCAGGGTGCTACAGTTCCATTTATCTTCAGCCTAGGTGACGTATTGCGATACAGGGCCGTGATTTTGGCTATAAAAGGGTCCCCTAGACCCCTACCCCAAGCTTTTTAAGAGAATCATATATGGCGTGCCAGGAGACTCTATGGAATGCTTTCTCAGCATCCAACGAGAGTATCTAATTACAAATTTTTAACTGCATCTAGCCCAGGAAATACTTTGTGCCTAGTAGCAGTGTCTGCTAGTCAGCGGATTATCCCGGCTGTTAAGCAAGCTACACCACCTGTAGTTTGGACACTTCATTTTTTCAAAGGAAATGCTTCGGGACCACGGGATACTCAGTGAAGAGCATCAGGAGGCACCCCAAGGCATAGGGGCTTGGACTGGCAGTAGGATGCCTTGCGGTGGACAGCCGAGCTCGATCCTTATAAAAGCTTTTTAACTGCAGCAGCTTTAGTGGACGCTACTGGAGCTGGAATTACGCGGCTGCTGGCATGAGATTTGCCCTCCAATAGATCCTTGTAAATGGATTTAAAGTGTATTTATTCAAATTAGAGAGACAATTTAAATTAAAAAGCTTAGAGCTGCCTCCACCACAGGGGGGCTCGCTCGACCCACCAGCGGACAGGCACCAGTATTGGGAGAGGGGGGCTGGCTGTCAGGGTTCACTGCGGCTCTGGCACAAACCCGGCGACACGGAGGTGGCATGGGCAGGAGCGGACTGAACGTGTCGGCTTCTCACTTTTTGGATTTTAGAAGGGCATGACATGCCTATATCTGTGTCTCCCCCTCCTTTTACTCCTCCACCTCTTTTCTTTTCGCATGACTATATGTACTTGTCACTTTTCCATGTGTTAGTTGTGTCTTCTGAGCAGTTTGTCAGCTTTTGGACACCTTTGAAGGTGTTTTCTATGTGTTTCTATGTGTTTTTGTTTGCCTGCCATTGGTTTTAACGGTGTTCGAAGGTGTTCGACGAACAGTTCGGCGAACACACGGGTGTTCGACGAACCGAACCGAACTCGAACACTACGGGGGTGGCTCAACACTAGTGAGGAACTATCAACACGCCCATATGATGGGGCAGTCGAACATGTAAATTGTAACTCCCTACATGTATTTGTATACTAGGATTAAGAACTTTTGGTGTTCGATACGCGTAGGTTTCACAGTGTCTCTTTTTCGTTGAAGAGAAGGTGACTCCTACAGGATGAGATAGAAAAATGCAATGTGCCTAAGAACTAACAGGCAGGTAATTGCTTACTATCTGCCTGTTCTACCCTGTGGCGGCTCTGATCACACCTGATCTGCTCCTAACAGCGATTCTGCTGCTTCACGTCAACAGAACAGCTCTTCCTCTTCCCGGCTGCTCTGTCAATGAGGCGAGACTGCCAACTTCATTCTCATTGACAGATGGCTCCCTGCAGTTAGGCAGCAGGGAGCTAGCTGTCAAGTCAGCATGACATCGGCAGTCACACCCCATCAACAGAGCAGAGAGGGAGCTGCAAAATCACTGGCAGGAGCGATCCGTGACCTTTCTGAAATGGCAGAGATCGGCACCGGGCCCAACAGGCATATCGTTAGCAAATACTTACCTTTTAGTTCTTAGGCCCATGGTAAAAAAAAATAAAATAGTCGCGGACAACCCCTTTTAATAATTAGGAGCAGGAATTCTCTGAATGATGCTATAATCAAAAAAACATGAAATTCTCTCCTGCCCAGTCAGTCTGCCCGGTCTGTTACACCATGATTACCGAAACCTCGACTCAGTCCACCACCCATTTGTATTACCACATACCCGGCTCTGCTTGGCCTCTGTTACCAGGCCATTGGCTTGTCTGACTGCACTTACGTTTCGCCCTGGTACCACTTATCTGCATCTCCAGAAGTTTCCCATTTCTCTATTATACTTTTCAAATTACATTTTGAGACTTTCTCCTCCTGTTGTTGCACATATTTTTTTTCCCTTCATCTGCACAGGTATCATTAATCTATCAACTATAATGGCCGTACCAGGTTCTGCAGGTCCTGTATCCCGTACACATGACGTGGGCAGTGCACGGCATGCCGCTAGTTTTCATTCTGAGTGCTCTTATATACGGTGGTAGTTTTACACAATGTTGAGCCTGTGATCTGCAGAGTGAAATGTCTGACTGCTAGAACAGAAGTATACGGCAGATTCTACAGCATGGATACATAAAGGACGTCCTGGGGGAATATACCTCCCTCCAACACTCGTCCAGTCCCTGCCTCACACTAGAGACATTTATAATAACTCCAGGACTATGGAGCTGGTCATTTTCTCATAATCTGTGGCCATTATTAGTGATCTCGCATTGTACGGTAATATCACCCTGGAGGTTGTGATGTATTTAGTGTAATAGCGCCATCTAGAATATACAGTATATATCAGGCTATACCATGCTTTCTATAGTTAGTCGTCTTATGTGCCCTCTATAGCTATATATTATAATTTATATTTCTTTATAATAAATTACTCGATAATTTTACAGCTTTATGATGTTTATTAATCTGCTGTAATTATAAAAGAAAGTCCAACGTTACAGTGGACACAGGTGGAAGTGTCCTCCATGATGGTATTGGGTGAGGTGGAGCAAGTATATAGTCAGTGGGGGATCAGGATGACCAATATCTCCCAGGGTTCCTTGTTATCAGGGAGGTATGCAATCAAAAGATCTTATCCTTTGTCAGGCTGTGTGTCATAAACACATAATGATCCTCTGGCCAGCTGTATGCCATCAACAGGTAATGACCCTCTGACTGTGGCCAACAATAGGTAATGACTCTCCAGCTTTGGACCATTAATAGGCCATCACCCTCCGGCTGTGTGCCATCAACAGGTAATGACCATCCTGCAGTGCGCCATCAACAGGTAATGACTCTCTGGCTATGGCCATCAATAAGTCATCACCCTCCGGCTGTGTACTATCAAATGTTTTTATTTTCTGTCCGGCTGTGTGCCATCAACAGGTAATGACCATCCGGCAGTGAGACATCAACTGGTCATCACCCTCCAGCTGTGTGCCATCAACAGGTAATGACCATCCGGCAGTGCGCCATCAACAGGTAATGACCCTCTGGCTATGGCCATCAACAGGTCATCACCCTCCGGCTGTGTGCCATCAACAGGTAATGACCATCCGGCAGTGCGCCATGAACAGGTAATGACCATCCGGCTGTGTGCCATCAACAGGTAATGATCCTCTGTCCGGCTGTGTGCCATCAACAGGTAATGACCCTCTGGCTATGGCCATCAATAGGTCATCACCCTCTGGCTGTGTGCCATCAAATGTTTTTATCTTCTGTCCAGTCTTGTGCCATCAAGAGGTCATCACCCTTCGGCATTTAGGCTTCTTGTCTTCTGTAAGATGCGATTCTTGAGTCTCCTGATGTTAAAAAATATTTAAAAAATCACCGATTAAACTAATAATCTATCTTGTACATAAGCATCACAATTTATAATCTATCTAGTGCATAAGTATGACAATTTAGCTCACAGAACATACACTATGCTAAAACATTAGACCCTACAAGCAGAAATTTGCTAAACTAACATAAATATAACTGACAAATCAGTAGAAAAATCGCTACCAATGGCACAGCTCTCTTCACATCAACCTGTAACCATAGTAGATAAGAAAGAGAGGACAATGCTCATAGTCAGTTATCAACAATTCGGCATGGGGCATCCCACCAGAGACATTATAATATCTAGTAGATTATAGATGGCAATAGAATTTACCAACAAGCACATAGTACGCCAAACCCAAGTACATAGTATGCCAAACCTCGACACGTTTTCCTAAAATAGGTTCATCAGAAGCACATACTAGACAGTGATACTTAGCAAAGCGTTCATAGATATATGCGCCATATGATAAGGTGCTAAAGTGCAAGTGTGTGACAAAATATCCATTCGATTTCAGGTGCAATGCTGCATTGTATGTAGTAAGATGGTGCCCATCAGACAGCATCTATAGGACTAACCTGTGATGAAAACACGAGCAATGGGAAAGTTCAAGCAGTTGCCTTCTCAATCTTCCTCGCCTCTAAGACATCTAAGGAAACATCTTCTCCTCTTGATTTTGGGTGGAGGTGTTGTAGGCATTTCAGGCTCTGGCATTCTAGGTTCTGACATACTAGGTTCTGACATGGTAGGTTCTGGTGTTCTAGGTTCTGGTGCTCGTGGCTCTGGAATTCTGAGTTGTTGGCTTCTCTGAAAAATCAGTAACCTCTCTTTATGCTCCGTGGAACTTCGAGCTCTTCTTCCTATATTGTTGTGAGGGATCGTTCTGACCCAGACAATATCACTGAACGCCACTTTATAGTTGCAACTAGGAACCTTTTTCGCATCTTGCGGTGCAGGAGCCATGGATGGAGTAGAACATTTGCCATTGGGCAGGACAGGTGTTCTCCTGGAGTCTTACTCCTGAATCTGAGGGATGCAAATCGGCTCCTTACAAGCACTTTGTTCCTTCAGAATGGTTTTGTTCTCAGGAGTTTTCTGATTGTTTCACCAGGTTCAGACATTGCCCACTTGCTCAGGACAAGACTTAAGGCCAAATACTCTAGTATTGTCAGTAGTGTCATCACCGCAACAAAAACTGCGTCACGGAAGAGCCAAAGAGGAAGATTGATGGAAGCTTGATAGGTGCTTCTCCTGAGATCCATGGGTAGTGGGTCATCCTATAATAAAGAAAAAAAACATAATAAAGTCCTGTATATTTATACCCAATCCAGTCAAACAGAGAGCCCTTGTTATTATACAGTGATGGATACATTATCAAGCAACTTTCAGAAATATCCCATTGAGAAGATCAGGAAGAAGTTTGGGATTCACCTCCAGGGTCCATGGAATATTATTTACAGTTGGACTTTCATATGACGGACGGTCACATGTCCAGTATGAGAAGTCCTGCAAGAGGCGATATTCTCATTAGCTGATCCTTGTGACCTCCATATTGATGAGAACATACTCGCCCTCAGTGTACTGTAATGTGGGGGGTAGAGCAACGTAAAGCACAGAAATGATAGGATGATAATCATCATCTCCAGAGGTCTCTCAGCACCAAGGTATGGTCAATGAGATACAAGCTGCAGATGGGCCGAGGCTTCTAATATACCCAGGGGTGACATCACAAAGCCCTCTGTGACATCATTGCACAGTTCTATCCATCATGTCACTGATACTTTGGACGTAACTAAATGTCTAAAAGAGAACCCTTCCACATGATTTCCAATCACGGAGCAGCTTCAGTTTTTCAAGAAAAGTTTAAAAAATATAATCTGTGCTGTGATTGGTCACAATAGCACATGAAGCAGAACGTCTTTAGATCTTTTAAAGGGAAAGTGTCAGCAATTTTTTTACAATTGTAAAATTGTAAAGTATTTATATTTATACAGGGTGGTCCAAAAGTAGGTGGACAGAAAGTGTAATAAGGTTATGAAGGGGGAGATTTATCAAACACTAAATTGCAGCCGCCTGTCTGGATCATCCTCCAATAAACCATGAATTAGACGTGCGGGATCAGCTTCCACCCAATAGATTTCAGGATTCGCATGATAGAAGCTCGTGAAATCCCCAATTCCAGAGAGGCTCTTCTGTGGACTTTTTTGGACTCTGAACAAATGTTTCAGCAACAAGTTGTCTATTATCTTCTGTACAGACGGTTTTGGGTCGAGCCGTTTTTGGAGCATTAAGGATTGAGCCAGTGGCATTGAATTTGTCACGAATGCGGTAAATGGTTTGTCTCTTTGGGGCTTGAGTACCAAATGTTTCAACCCAATTTGCTCTAATGGTTTCAGCATTTTGAGATTTCCAATACTCTGTTAACATCCATTTTCTTTGATCTGTATTTAAATTATTTGCCATTATGTGTTATCTGAATTATCTAAAAAGAAAACAGATTTGGGGGAGATCTATCTGTGAAAACTAGACCTGTGAAACTGGCTCAGTTGCCCTTAGCAACCAATCAGATTCCACCTTTCATTTTCCAAAGAGTCTGTGAGGAATGAAAAGTGGAATCTGATTGGTTGCTAAGGGCAACTGAGCCAGTTTCACTTTACACCATGTTTGATAAATCGCCCCCTTCATAACCTTATTACACTTTCTGTCCACCTACTTTTGGACCACCCTGTATAAAAAAATACACATATATATTTAAAAAGGTTTTAATGGTATAAAATCTGAAAAAAATATTTTAACTGTTTTGATGTTTTCATCTTGTAAACACTAGGGGGAGCAGCTGCTGATATTTCCATGAAAACAGAATACAGCTAGCTCGCATTATGACTGCAGTAAAAGTGGGCGGGATTTGCTCACATGGGTGTGATGTCACTCCTCCCCTTCTGGGCGTTTGCAAAAAGGTAAATGAGACTGTAGTTTAGGATCACAGTGCGGAGCGATCACTGGTGACTGCAAAGTGATATATAAGGGACAACACCAAAGTCATTAATCACTACAAGGACAAGGCAGGAATGTGGGAGTCAGAGGGGTCACCCCACACTTATATCCCCTCTGACTGTCACTTCCTAAGCTCCTTTCCCTGCCATAACCTCTTATTCCCGCAGGTAAATTCTTACAGGACCCACCTCCCCATCCCCTTCCCCTGCCGCAGCTGATTCTAAACGTCCTCCATATGTAATAATAGACAGGTACTCACCGGCAGCCTATGGTAATTCACAGGGTAGAACAGGGTACAGCACAGAAACAATATGGCGGTCCTCATTGTCTCCAGGGGGTATCTCAGCACCAAGATATGGCCAATGAGATATGAGCTCCAGGTGGATGGAGCCCCCTTATATACCCCAAGGGTGACATCACAACGCCCTCTGTGACATCATCACTCACAACATTCCGTCACATGACATCACCCAGCACCAGCATCATGTGACCCAGCATAAATAGAAAGTCCTTGTTGCCTATAGCAACTATTCAAAACAAAGTTTAAACTTTTCCAACAGCTAAAGGCGGCTCTGTGATGGCAGTTTCTTCTTGTGGACGGTTGTGATAAATCTGCAGAACATCTACATAACGCGACATGTAGAAAATCCTGTCTATTCCCCTCTGTTCTTCCTCTGGTGCTACAGAGACCGATAGAAGGAGCTTTTCCAGACCTTACAGTGCACAATATGGGACCTAATCACTGATATCCCAGATCTCCTCAGTACAAGCATACCGCCAACCTATGAGGACTAGAAAGAGGGCGAAACCATGCGTCACGCGTAGTCTGACCACGCCCCTATCCACACCCCAAGCTACGCCCATTTACCATGTCTTTCTCCCCCGGCAGGAAGAGTTATCAGAGGGGTGGTGGCAGTGAGGGACATTCAGCAGAAACTCGGGACTGCAGGGCATAGACCTAAATCCGGGACTGTCTGCTGTATCCAGGACGGCTGGGACTAGAGATGAGAGGATCGACTCATGGGACTCAGGTCCAGCATCCAGGTCAGTGGTAATTGGTGGCTGGACGGGAGGCCCTGTCGCGGCTTTAGATTAGCCCGGGCTGCTGCAATATCATCTGTGCGTCCTGCTCTTCTCTAGTTGGGACCTGTGGATTATTTTTTGTTCCCTCATTCACAGTCGGACCCTTCAGAACTTTCTCATCTCTGTGTAGTTTCACTATATGACATCTGGCGTTTTTGTGTCTGTAAGGCCGTGTTCACATGTAGCATAAATACTGTGCACCAATCTACACAATAACAATCTCCTTTGGTGCACTATTTTAGGCTTTTTCCCCCTTATTTGATGCATTGTGGTGCAGATGTGAAACCGCGTTTTTAATTGTTTTTTACAGTACAGAAAAGCTTTGATTCTGCACTTAAAAAAGTATCTGCAGTTTCTTACAGACTTTTTTTTATGCTCCACATAGAAGTCTATAGAGGAAAAAAATCACCAAAACCGCACAGGGTGGGGGCAGGGTGAGGGACACTGAGGGCAGAATGGAGGCATGGGGGGGGGTCGAATGGAAAACATGGAGGCCGAATGGGAGACATTGGGGGCAGAATGGAGTCACATTGGGGGAGAATGGAGTCATATTGGAGGCAGAATGGAAACACATTGAGGGCAGAATGGAGACATGGGGGTCAGAATGGAGAGACATTGGGGGCAGGATGGAGAGACATTGGGGGCAGGATGGAGACAAATGGAAACATGGGGGCAGGATGGAGACATTGGGGGCAGGATGAAGACAATGGGAGTAGGATGTGGGGCATTATTACTGTAGGGGCTAATTAAAGGATATTATTACTGCTGTAATGTATTTTATTTTTGAGGATACTGTTTTCTGTGGGGGGTTCATGTTACCGTGCAGGGCGGCACTATATCACTTTTTTTCTTCATCTGGTGTAGTGTAGAAGTTGGGGAAATATTGGGGAATGTGCTCTGTAAGCTGCTCTAGATAACTGTGTTATTTTATGCAGAGACGAGTCCTGGCGAGAAGAAGTGATGGCGGTCTGCGATGGATGAAGAGGAAAAGTAGAGATGAAGGACTTCAACTAGAGACATCACCAGTGAGTCAGTGTGTTATCTGTACACTGACACTATACACTGTATACTATACACAGAGCTCCTGTGAATAATGGCACTATTAGTAATGGTAATATTAGTATTCTGTTTTTGTATTAATGCTCAGTATGGAAGTATTCGGTCACTATGTGGTGGTAATATGTGATCTGGTCATGGTGTGGCGGTATTTGTCCCTTCTCCACTACAGGATATTGGCCCCTCATGCCATCCACATGGAGTTTGTTTCCGTCCTCTTGAGACTGTGCTGCGAGATATAGCAAACCTTCTTGTGACGGCACGTATGGATGCCGTCCTGGCAGAGCCAGACCACCTGTACAACCTGAATGGGCCGCCTCATGTTACCCACAATTACCAAGACACAACAGAAATGGAAAACTAGAGAAGTCGGGGAGGAGGAAGAGAGAGGAATTGTCTGTGGCAATGTCATGCTCCAGGATTTGATCCCTTCAGTTTGTGTTCTGTGGTCGGCTTCTCTTTCTGCCTAGCCACAGGACACACACCTTTTCACTGGGTGTTTGGGTTCTGCTTTTCTGGCTGCAGCCTGCTTAGCTTTACACATTTGTATTTTTATTTGGATGCCTATCACATTTTGGGTGCAGCTTTATAGTCTGCGTTTCCTGCTGGTGATAGATTCATTTGGATATTCTGACATTCTGTTGATATTTGGAGCTAGGGTTTTTCGCTTTGCTGTTTATTTGCTATACTTAGCACTTTTCTTCTTTTTATCATTTGAAAATAGGCAGTATATTTCTTAACAGTACTTGCTGTATTCTTTGTTTGGTATTTTGTTTCTTACTTTACTTGCTTTGGGATTATTCCTTTGTTCAGCACACTTCTCTTCTTTTAGATAATTCACACTCTGCTCTGCCCTCTGGTTCTTTAGGAGGAACGTGAAGCAACTTGTCTGCCTTTTAGGCAGTTTAGGCTATAGTTGCCATCTCCTAGTCTGTGGTTAGGTCTATCTCTTCACCCGCAGGTACCGCTGGGGACTCTGTAGTCAAGGTATCTAGTCTGTACAGGAGCAAGCAGGGTCAGTTGTAGTTTTTAGTGTTTAACCTATTTTCCCAAGTAAGTTGCTACACAAGCATAGATAAACTAGGAGTTGTTAGGAGCATTCAGGGTGAGCCACTATTGATAGGGGGCGCCATTGCGTTATCTTAGGGTGCCAACCTCCACCATCATGTAGGGACAGACCAGGGTCAGAGTAGTGCTTCTACCAGTCTGAATTTGGATCTGCCAGGTTCAGGTATTTGTTCCCCTTGTTTGTACGCTACCAATGTACATGGGCTTGTGCAGTCATAATAGGCCACTATCTGCACCATTCCCTCTTTCGGGGTGTCTCGCTGTTCCTCTCCCGGGCTCCTGTTGTCACTTTCATCTGCACCAGAAGAGGTGACATTGATTCACAATCACTTATGCCCCTAACTAGACAGATCGATGTCCCTGACTTTTAAGTGAGTCGTGGTTATACAGTAAAAGTGTGTGAAGATGTCGGACACCGTCCCAGAAGACTTTTACAGTTTGTGTCATTATAACATGTATAATGGTTGAGCAATGTTTAATGCTGAATTTAATGTAATATCTCCCATCAGAGCTGTAGTAGATTGGACAACTGGGTAAGGAAGACTTAACAGTCAGCTGGCCCTACAGATGGGAGGAGTGTTTGGAAGTAAGAAGAGAGTTTCTTCCTGCTTAGAGAAGTCAGCACTGGAATGAGTTGTGAGGTGACGCCAAATACAGAGAGTGTGACAGATGAGGCCGCATAGTGAGGAGTGTGAGACTGGAAGGAAGCAGAACAGAGATAGCAAGATTCTGTAACTGGATCCAGTGGCAGAGTAATATGGCCAGAGCAGCCTTTACCCTGTGTGGTGAAGTGGACTATAGACAGAAAGAGGTCAGCTGCACTGGATACGGCCAGGAGCTTAAGGAGGTAGAGCTGTGGGTTAGCGGGTAACCCTGAGACAGCACAGGCAAAGTAACATAGTAACATAGTTTTTAAGGTTGAAGGAAGACTAAGTCCATCTAGTTCAACCCATAGCCTAACATGTTGATCCAGAGGAAGGCAAAAAAAAACCATGTGGCAATCACTAAGCTCCACATTGGGGGAAAAAATTCCTTCCCGACTCCATACGACAATCAGACTAGTTCCCTGGATCAACGCCCTATCAAGGAATCTAGTATATATAACCTGTAATATTATACTTTTCAAGAAAGGAATCCATGCCCTTCTTAAATTTTATTAGTGAATCACTCATTACAACATCATGCGGCAAAGAGCTCCATAGTCTCACTGCTCTTACAGTAAAAAATCCCCGTCTGTGATTATGATTAAACCTTCTTTCATCCAGACGTAGAAGATGCCCCCTTGTCCCCGTCTCTGGCCTCAGAGTAAAAAGATCAGTAGACAGGTCTTTGTACTGTCCCCTCATATACTTGTACATAGTAATAAGATCACTCCTAAGCCTTCGTTTTTCTGCAGTAAATAACCCCAAGTGTAATAACCTGTCTTGGTATTGCAGACCCCCCAGTCCTCTAATAAGCTTTGTTGCTCTTCTCTGCACCCTCTCTAGTTCAGCTATGTCTTTCTTATACGCCGGAGACCAGAACTGAACATATTATTCTAAGTGTGGTCACACTAGTGACTTGTATAGAGGTAAAATTATGTTCTCCTCATGAGCATCCATGCTTCTTTTAATGCATCCCATTATTTTATTTGCCTTTGCAGCAGCTGCCTGACACTGGCCACTAAACGTGAGCTTGTCGTCCACCAATACACCCAGGTCTTTTTCAGTTACAGTTTTGCCCAGTGTTTTACAATTAAGCATATAATTATACATTTTATTTCCTCTGCCCAAGTGCATTACCTTACATTTATCCCCATTAAAGTTCATTTGCCATTTATCAGCCCAAGCTTCTAGTTTACATAGATCCTCCTGTAATATAAAATTGTCCTCCTCTGTATTGATTACCCTGCAGAGTTTAGTGTCATCTGCAAATATTGAAATATTACTCTGTATGCCCCCTACAAGGTCATTAATAAATATGTTAAAAAGAAGGGGGCCCAATACTGACCCCTGTGGTACCCCACTGTTAACTGAGACCCAGTCTGAGTGTTTTCCATTAATAACCATCCTTTGTTTCCTATCACTGAGCCAATTATTAACCCACATACATATATTTTCCCCTATCCCCATTGTTCTCATTTTATGTATCAACCTTTTGTGTGGAACCGTATCAAAAGCTTTTGAAAAGTCCATATACACAACATCCACTACATTTCCTCGGTCCAGTCCGGAACTTGCCTCCTCATAAAAGCTGATCAGATTAGTTTGACAGAAACGGTCCCTCGTAAACCCATGTTGATATTGGGTCATGAGGTTATTCTTCTTCAGATACTCTAGTATAGCATCTCTTAGGAAACCCTCCAGGATTTTACCCACAGTAGAGGTTAAGCTTACTGGCCTATAATTTCCAAGTTCAGTTTTTGTCCCCTTTTTGAATATTGGCACCACATTTGCTATACGCCAGTCCTATGGTACAGACCCTGTTATTATGGAATCTTTAAAGATTAAAAATAATGGTCTATCTATGACGTTACTTAATTCCTGCAGTACTCGCGGGTGTATCCCATTGGGGCCCGGGGATTTGTCAACTTTAGTGATTTTTAGACGCCGCCGTACTTCCTGCTGGGTTAAGCAAGTGACATTTAATGGAGAATTTTTATTATCACTAATCATGTTTTCTGTCATGCGATTTTCTTGTGTAAATACGGTTGAAAAAAAATCATTTAGCATATTGGCTTTTTCCTCATCCTCATCCACCATTTCACCCAGACTATTTTTAAGGGGGCCAACACTATCATTTTTTAGTTTTTTACTATTTATGTAGTTAAAGAATATTTTGGGGTTATTTTTACTTTCTCTGGCAATGATTCTCTCTGCCTCAATCTTTGCTGCCTTGATTTGTTTTTTACATAATTTATTTAATTTTCTATATTTATTTAATGCCTCATCACTACCTACTTGCTTTAGTTCTCTAAATGCTTTCTTTTTGTCACTTATTGCGCCCCTTACAGCTCTATTTAGCCATAGTGGTTTCCTCCTATTTCTAGCATGTTTATTCCCAAAGGGTATATATTGTGCACAGGTCCTTTTCAGGATGTTAATAAATGTCTCCCATTTGCTTTGTGTAGCTTTATGTCTCAGGATATCGTCCCAGTTTATTGCACTAAGATCATCTCTCAACCGTTGGAAATTTGCCTTCCTGAAGTTTAGTGTCCTTGTAACCCCTCTACTACACATCTTATTAAAGGTTACATGAAAACGTATTATTTTGTGATCACTATTACCCAAGTGACCCCCAACTCGTATATTTGATATGCGGTCTGGCCTATTGGTTAATATTAGGTCTAGCAGTGCCCCCCTTCTTGTTGGGTCCTGAACCAGTTGTGAAAGGTAATTGTCTCTCATAGTTGTCAAAAACCTATTACCTAGATAGATAGAAACATGTCAGTCACATATATAAGTATAGTGATAGTGTTGGTTACTGTACTTGTTATTTAGTGTTAAAATAAAGGATTTATTAAAAAAAAAAAATAATGGTGTTTTTGTCTCTTTAAAAAAAAGCCAGCCGGCAATTCATCAGCGGCAGACATCGGTACCCGACAATTTAGAACAGAAAGAATAGAGCATCACACATAGATTAGATAGATAGAAACATGTCAGTCACATATACAATAAGTACAGTGATAGTGTTGGTTACTGTACTTTTCATTCAGTGTTAAAATAAAGGATTTATAAAAAAAAAAATTGGCGTGGGGTTCCCCGTAATTTTAGTCTCTAGTGGAGGTTAAGCAGATGGCTGAGGCAGATATTTGAAGCCTGGGAAGGGGGTAATACCCACGGAGCTTTCCAGGCTACCAATATCAGCCCCCAGCTGAATACCTAGCCTTTACTAGCTATTAGTGTTGAGCGAGCACTAAACCGCTCGGGTGCTCGAAGCTCAGGCCGAGCTCACCGTGATACTCGGGTGCTCGACCCTAGCAACGAGCCCAATGTTAGTCTATGGGAGACCCGAGCATTTTTGCGGCGGTACCCCTGGCAGTCTGTAGAAAGCCTAAAAAGTGCCCAAAACGATAGTGACAGTGCTCAAATGACATGGGGACAGCATGGGGATTACCCCAGGAAGCATTTCTGACCCCCAGGTCACTGCTGTCAACAACGTGGTCAGAGGTATTAAGCCACTTTTACGGACTCACAATAAAACGTTCAAAAATGAAACTGAAACTGTTTTCCTGTGAAATATGTTAAGGATCATCCTTTCCAGGGTAAAGACTTGTGTATAAGGTAAAATAAATAACCAAAACCAAAAATACTCCTCCACACCTTGGGCTTTGTTCACAAGTAGCATTTTTTATTCTTTTTTGTACTTTTGTATTGCTTTCAACCGTGACAAATGCATTCACCGGGAAATGTCTTTTTAACATTTTACAACCTTATCTGGCCATGTGCTGTGTGACACATGCATACAGTGCTGAAAAGACATGGGAACTGCATGGGGAAGACGCCTGGAAGCATCTCTGACACCCAGGTCACTGCCTAAAAGTGTGCCCATCAGAAGTGATCAGAAGATGCAGACTTGCAACTATCCCCGTGCAAGTCCTGGTCCCAGGGCAGTGTTCAATTGTACCTCCCCCATTCCTTGCAATGCAAGCGCAAACATGCAGCCAACCACCCACCCACCCGCAAGCTGCAATACTATACTGCTAGCTTGCACTTGAAATGGGGCCTTTTAGTTTGGAGGAGGCCGAAGCTGGCCACTACCTCATGGCTGCTTCGGCAGCGAGGTCTCCATACTCAGTCCCCAGCCCCCACTATTTGTCCCGGTAACCTTCCCCACACTTTTCTTAGCCTGGCCTGCTTTAGGGCAGCATTGGACGAGCCCACCAGACAACCAGACTCCTCCGGTGGGCCCTGGCTTCTCCATCAGGGGAGTTGAGAGTGCCAAGGTGAGGAGCATGATGATGATGATAGAAGTTAGCATCTGCTTTGTTTTCTTGGAATGCAAGCGTAAGTGTGCAGCCTGCCACCCACCCACCCACCCCCAGGCTGCCATACCATACTGCTAAATTGCTTGCACTTGAAATGAGGCCTTTTAGGCTTGTGGAGGCAGACGCCGGCCACCATGTCATGGCTGCATCGGCGGCCTGGTATCCATACTCGGTCCCCAGCCGCCCGGCGGCCGGGTGTCCACACTCGGTCCCCAGCCGCCAGGGGGCGGCCGGGTGTCCATACTCGGTCCCCAGCCACCCCTATTTGTCCCGGTGCACCTTATACACAAGCGCACATACCAAAACATTACCTGTGACCTCCCCAGTGCATTTAGTGGGAAGGACAGCCTATTCTGCTGTAGTGTGTGCACGCCAACCCCCTGTTCATGGCACATGTGAAGATGCCTCCCGCCCTGCACCTGTCGTTTCAGACTTGCCACTATCCCTGTTCAAGTCCTTGTCCCAGGGCAGTGTTAAATTGTACCTCCCCCATTCCTTGCAATGCAAGGGCAAGTATGCAGCCTGCCACCCACCCACCCCAGGCTGCAATACCATACTGCTTGCTTGCACTTGAAATTGGGCCTTTTAGGCATGTGGAGGCGGAATCTGGCCACCACATCATGGCTGCGTCGGGGGCCTGGTATCCATACTCAGTCCCCAGCCGCCCGGCGGCCGGGTGTCCACGCTTGGTCCCCAGCCACCAAGGGGCAGCAGGGTGTCCATACTCGGTCCCCAGCCGCCCCGCGGCCGGGTGCCCACACACAGTACCCAGCCGCCTGGGGGCGACTGGGTGTCCATAAACGGTTTCCAGCCGCCCCTATTTGTCCCGGTGCGCCTTATACACAAGGGCGCATACCAAAACATTACCTGTGCCCTCCCCAGTGCATTTAGTGGGAAGGACAGCCTAACCACAAACACGTGGACAAGTGAATGTGGCCAGGGATTGTCCATCTCACTGACGCCTTCATACTGGGTTAATATTGTGGTAGCCGGGACACAGTTGGACACTGGGATGCAACACGTCCTCCAGACATAGAGGTTTGCGGGTCCTGGGTCAATCAGGCTTCAACACAAAGTTCAGAAGGTAGACAGCAGCAGTGGTCGGCCTCCTACACAACGAGTAAATTATTCATGAACATGAGGCCATCCATCTGCTTAGCTTTCCGTTCCTTGGAATGCAGGCGCATGTATGTAGTAGCGGCTAGGCCAGAGGTGGTCAGCGTTTTGGCACATATCCTACCTCCTCCGAGGATTGCTGGATGTTTTCCTGCTACTATCCCAGCTCTATGACTCCCGTTAAAACAAAGCTTCAGGTGATGAATGGAGGATGAGGTGGTGGCAAAGGAGAAAGAGCAGGAGGAACAGGGACCATTCACATTAATATCAGGCCAGTCAACCACACATGTCTTGTAGGATATGTTTCTGTACCAAAAGGAGCGGTTCGGCTACACAGTTATAGGGCATACCGTGAGTGCAATGCCTACCAAAAATTTCGAGGTACTCCAATGCCCCTTGGAAGTGACATGGAGGTCAGAGGGCCTTAGCTAAACCATTTTTTCCATTTATAGCAACTGGGTCTCCTGTACACTGTTGGCCTAAGCAGTGAATGGAAGGCTTTCCAAAAATTATGAGGAAATGCAATGCCCCTTGAAACAGACGTGGATTACAGCGTACTAAAAACCTTCTACCCATTATTGGGGAGTGGGTCTCCCTTAGTGTTCGCCTATGCATTGAAAAGCAAAAGCTGACTAAAATTAGGAGGAAATGCAATGCCCGTTGGAAGAGTCGTGGAGGTTAAAGGTAATTAAAAACAACATTTCAATGCCCCTTGGAAGAGCTGTGGAGTTCAGAGTGGTTTAACAAGACTGTTTTAATGCCCCTTGGAAGAGACATGGAGGTCACAGTAGCTTAACAAAGCGGTTTTAATGCCCCTTGGAAGAGTGGTGGAGGTTACAGTGGAATAAAAAGACAATATCCATGCCCCGTGGAAGAGACGTGGAGGTCACAGTAGCTTAACAAGACGGTTTTAATGCCCCTTGGAATAGTGGTGGAGGTTGCAGTGGAATAAAAAGACAATATCAATACCCCTTGGAAGAGATGTGGAGGTCCCAGTGGAATAAAAAGACAATATCAATGACCCTTGAAAGACGTGGAGGTCACAGTAGCTTAACAAGATGATTTTAATGCCTCTTACAAGAGCCATGCAGTACAGCATATTAAAAACATTACTCCCATTATTGGGGAGTGGGTCTCCCATAGTCTTTGCCTATGCATTCCAAACAAAAGCTGCCAAAAATTAGGATGGAGGAACTTGCAATGCCCCTTACAAGAGCCATGCAGTACAGCATATTAAAAACATTATTCCCATTATTGGGGAGTGGGTCTCCCATAGTCTTTGCCTATGCCTTCCAAGCAAAAGCTGCCAAAAATTATGACGGAGGAACTTGCAATGACCCTTACAAGAGCCATGCAGTACAGCATATTAAAAACATTATTCCAATTATTGGGGAGTGGGTCTCCCATAGTCTTTGCCTATGCCTTCCAAGCAAAAGCTGCAAAAAATTAGGACGGAGAAACTTGCAATGCTGGCAACACGGACCACAATCACCCTGGTGGTATAGTGGTGGTGGAGGCTGAGGATAAAGAGAAGAGCAAAAAACAGCCGAAATGAGGAAGCGTATACCCATGTGTGGGTGTGAAGCGGTGCATGGGAATACACCTCCCGAAATAACACAGTGGATTTGACTTTATGTTACTCTGCTGTCATTTGGTGGTGATGAGAAGTCTGGCCCAATCCAGCCCTTGTTCATTTTGATAAGGGTCAGCTTGTCAGCATTGCTAGTTGACAGGCGAGTGCGCTTATCAGTTATAATTCCCCCAGCGGCACTAAAAACACGCTCCGATAATACGCTAGCGGCATGGCAGGCCAGGACCTCCAAGGCGTACAGAGCGAGTTCATTCCAAGTGTCCAGCTTGGATACCCAATAATTAAAAGGCACAGAGGAATCACGGAGGACGCTTGTACGGTCGGCAAGGTATTCCCTCACCATCTTTTGAAACTTTTCAATCCTTGTAAGAGTACCCTGCACCTCAGGGCCTGTAAGCTGGGCGGGTATCAGAAAACTGTCCGAGAACAGTGACAGTGTTCCCCTGCCTCTGCTGGATTGGAGTTGCGTCTCGCCTGTACGCCTTGGTTGGGCAACGAACTGTGACCTCTGCCGCTAGCGTGTTCAGATGAGAATTTTTTTAACAGTTCTGCAGCAAGGACCTTCTGGTACTGCCCCATTTTTGTAGACCTCTCCACCTCAGGAATAAGAGAGTGAAAGTTCTCCTTGTAGCGGGGGTCTAAAAGTGTCACCAACCAGTAATGACTGTCACCCAACATTTTGACAACGCGAGGGTCACGGTTAAGGCAGCGTAACATAAAGTCAGCCATGCGTGCCAGACTGGTAACGGGCAAGACTTCCGTGTCCTCACCAAGATGACGACTGACCATGCTCTCCTCCTCCTCTTCCTCCTCCTCCCCCCTGTCCTCAGGCCACCCACGCTGAACCAACGGTATGACAGTTGTACAGGTACTACCGTCTACAGCGCATGATACCAGCTCCTGTTCTTCCTCCTCCCCCTCCTCCTCCTCTCCCTCATTGTCCCCCAATGCATGTTGGGATGAGATGAGGCTGGGCTGTGCGTAATCGCCCGCTAGGGCTTCTTGATCCATCTGATCATACTCTGGCTGCAATGCCTCCTGTTTAATTCTCTGCAGAGAGCGTTGCAAAAGACAGAGAAGTGGGATGCTGACGCTAATGATGGCGTCATCGCCACTCACCAACTTGGTGGACTCCTCAAAGTTTGTCAGGATGGTACATATGTCAGACATCCAGGTCCACTCCTGAGATCTTATGTGTGGAGTCTGACCTGAATATCGACGGCGTTATTGAAGCTGGTACTCCACAACTGCTCTCTTCTGCTCAGAAATCCTTTGCAACATGTGGAGGGTAGAGTTCCAACGTGTGGGGACATCACACACCAGTCGGTGTGCCGGAAGCTGCAAACGCTGCTGCAACACAGCAAGGGCGGCGGAAGCTGTAGCTGACTTCTAAAAATGAGCTGACAGGCGGCGTACTTTGACGAGCACATCTGGCAACTCGGGGTATGATTTAAGAAACCACTGAACCACGAGGTTAAGCACATGAGCCAGGCATGGTACGTGTGAGATCTCGCCTCGCCTCAGAGCCGCCACCAGGTTACGGCCATTGTCACACACGACCATGCCTGGATGTAGGTTCAGCGGTGTGAGCCACAGATCTGCCTACTCTTTCACAGCTGTCCACAACTCACAAGCAGTGTGAGGTTTATCACCTAAGCTTATGAGTTTCAGCACAGCCTGTTGCCGCTTGGCTGAGGCAGTACTGTAGTGCTTCCAGCTTGTAACTGATGTGGTGATATCTGAGATGGAGGCTGAACATGAGGAGGAGGAGGAGGAATATGCGCAGGAGCTGTACACTGTGGGGGCAACTCTGACTGACATAGGGCCTGCAATCCTCAGTGTGGGGAGGATGTGTTCCGTCCCCAGGCCCGACTGGGTTCCGGCTTCCACTATGTTTACCCAGTGTGCCATCAGGGAGAGGTACCATCCCTGGCCACAAGCACTTGTCCACGTGTCCGTTGTCAGGGGGACTCTCCCAGTAACTGCGTTGTTGAGGGCACGGCAGATGTTTTGGGACACGTGCTTGTATAGTGCAGGGATGGCACATCGGGCAAAATAGTGTCGGCTGGGGACCGAGTACCGAGGGACGGCCACCACCATAAGGTTGCGGAAGGATTCCATCTTCTCCAGCCTAAAAGGCGGCATTTCCAACGCAAGCAGTGGTGAAATGTGCGAATTTAGGCCTGTGGCCTGTGGGGCGTTGGCTGCGAATTTGCGCTTTCATTCAAAGGTCTGGGATATGGACAATTGAATGCTGCGGTGGGACGTGGACGTTGATGCTGTTTCTTGAGAAACTGCCATAACAAGTGAAGACTGAGAGGAGGGGCATCTTTGCATGCAGTATGGACAGGGGATTGCCTTGCACACACAACGGAAGAAGCAGTGGTGACACCCGCTGACACTGGTCGTGGACCCTGGGGTTCACCCCACAAAGTTGGGTGCTTTGCTGACATGTGCCTGATCATGCTGGTGGTGGCCAGGCTGGTAGTTTTGTCAACCCTGCTGATGCTGGCCTGGCAGGTGGTACAAATGTCCTTTTTGGGGTTATCAGCAGAGTCTTTAAAAAAATTCCAGACTCTGGAAGACCTACCAGTTGTACTGGCAACGTCCCTCGTGTTGGTGTTACGGGGAACGGTTGCCCGCCTTCTGTCTGCGGCCACCACACTGCTTCTTCTTGCCTGTTGGGATATTCTGCCTCCCTCCCCCTTTGTGCTGCTGGCCTGGCTCTGCGTGTCCTCTTGCCACGTTGGGTGAGTTACTAGATCATCCACCACCTCCTCCTCTTCCACTTCCGCACCACGATCCTCCTCCTCACTTCGTAGCAATTATGTCTCTTCATCGTCCACCTCTTGTGACAAATTGCCAGCATCGCCTTCCTGTGGCCGTGGCTGTTCAAATATTTGGCCATCGCTACATGGGATCTCCTCTTCCACCACTTCAAGCGGAGCAGGTGAGGGGCCTAAATATGGAAAAGTACCAGTGAACAGCTCTTCAGAGTGTCCAACTGTGGGATCAGCTGCTGTCTGATGACACTCGGCATGGTGGGAGGAAGGAGCATCAGGGTGAGGAGGCGTATGCAGTCGAGACTCACGGCTACTAAAACTTGACCGTGTGGAATACAGACCGGAGGTGGTGGTGCCCAGGTGACTGGAAGTATTATCTGCTATCCAATTAATAACCTGTTCACACTGATCAGTTCGCAATACTGGTGTTGTTGTTGTGTGCTTCCCTAGTAATTTGGTCAAGAACCGGGAGCGAGAAGATGTGGCTGTTGGTTGTGGCACATTTTCACCTTGGCCACGGCCCCGTCCTCTGCACGCACCATCACCAGAACGTCCAGTTCCACGTCCCTTGCCACGCGCCTTGCCCATTGTAAATGAAGTAAAATAGCTTACACTCACACTATCAATGGCAAAAGGGTAATAAAAAGGAGATTAGAACCGTGGAAGAGGAAAACCACAGTTCTAGTTCTCTGGCCTACACCAGAATCTTTTAAACAGATATATTCGTGTCTGAACAGTCAGCGAGACACTCAAACAGTTTTTTTTATATGTAAAAAAGGCAAAAAGGTGGATTACACCCAGATTTGAACCGTGGAAGAGGAAAACCACAGTTCTATTTCTCTGGCCTACACCAGAATCTTTTAAACATATATATTTCTGTCTGAACAGTCAGCAAGACACTCAAACAGTTTTTTTTATGGTAAAAAGGCAAAAAGGTGGATTACACCCAGATTTGAACTGTGGAAGAGAAAAACCACAGTTCTAGTTCTCTGGCCTACACCAGAATCTTTTAAACAGATATATTTGTGTCTGAACAGTCAGCGAGACACTCAAACTGGTTTTTTTTATGGAAAAAAGGCAAAAAGGTGGATTACACCCAGATTTGAATTGTTGAAGAGGAAAACCACAGTTCTATTTCTCTGGCCTACACCAGAATCTTTTAAACAGATATATTTGTGTCTAAACAGTCAGCGAGACACGCAAACTGTTTTTTTTTTATGGAAAAAAGGCAAAAAGGTGGATTACACCCAGATTTAAACATGGAAGAGGAAAACCACAGTTCTATTTCTCTGGCCTACACCAGAATCTTTTAAACAGATATATTTGTGTCTGAACAGTCAGCAAGACACTCAAACAGTTTTTTTTATGGAAAAAAGGCAAAAAGGTGGATTACACCCAGATTTGAACTGTGGAAGAGAAAAACCACAGTTCTAGTTCTCTGGCCTACACCAGAATCTTTTAAACAGATATATTTGTGTCTGAACAGTCAGCGAGACACTCAAACTGTTTTTTTTTATGGAAAAAAGGCAAAAAGGTGGATTACACCCAGATTTGAACTGTTGAAGAGGAAAACCACAGTTCTATTTCTCTGGCCTACACCAGAATCTTTTAAACAGATATATTTGTGTCTAAACAGTCAGCGAGACACTCAAACTGTTTTTTTTTTATGGAAAAAAGGCAAAAAGGTGGATTACACCCAGATTTGAACCATGGAAGAGGAAAACCACAGTTCTATTTCTCTGGCCTACACCAGAACCTTTTAAACAGATATATTTGTGTCTGAACAGTCAGCGAGACACTCAAACTGTTTTTTTTTATGGAAAAAAGGCAAAAAGGTGGATTACACCCAGATTTGAACTGTGGAAGAGGAAAACCACAGTTCTAGTTCTCTGGTCTACACCAGAATCTTTTAAACAGATATATTTGTGTCTAAACAGTCAGCGAGACACTCAAACTGTTTTTTTTTTATGGAAAAAAGGCAAAAAGGTGGATTACACCCAGATTTGAACCGTGGAAGAGGAAAACCACAGTTCTATTTCTCTGGCCTACACCAGAACCTTTTAAACAGATATATTTGTGTCTGAACAGTCAGCGAGACACTCAAACTGTTTTTTTTCATGGAAAAAAGGCAAAAAGGTGGATTACACCCAGATTTGAACTGTGGAAGAGGAAAACCACAGTTCTAGTTCTCTGGCCTACACCAGAATCTTTTAAACAGATATATTTGTGTCTGAACAGCCAGCGAGACACTCAAACTGTTTTTTTTTTATGGAAAAAAGGCAAAAAGGTGGATTACACCCAGATTTCAACCGTGGAATAAGAAAACCACGGATCTAGTTCTCTGGCCTACACCAGAATCTTTAAAACAGATATATTTGTGTCTGAACAGTCAGCGAGACACTCAAACTGTCTTTTTTTATGGAAAAAAAGTAAAAACGTGGATTACACCCAGATTTGAACCGTGGAAGAGGAAAACCACAGTTCTAATTTCCTGGCATATACCAGACTTTTTAATATATATATATTTGTGTCTGAACAGTCAGCGAGAAACTCAAACTGTTTTTTTATGGAAAAAAGGCAAAAAGGTGGATAACAATCAGATTTGAACCATGGAAGAGGAAAGCCACAGTTCTAATTTCCTAGCGTATACCAGACTTTTTTAAATAGATATATTTATGTCTGAACAGTCAGCGAGACACTCAAACTGTTTTTTTTTATGGAAAAAAGGCAAAAAAGTGGATAATACAGAGATTTGAACCATGGAACTGCAAAACCACAGTTCTAGTTACCTGGCCGAAACCAGACTCTTTTAAATAGATGTATTTGTGTCTGAACACTCACAGAGACACTCAATTTTTTTTTGTTTTTGTATTTGGGGGGGGAAATACTGAAAGGTTAATAAGACGGGTATTTGTACAGTCTGACTGAGGAAAAAAAAAAAAGAGGATTTAGATGAAAAAAAAAGGATTTTTCCTGGCCCCTGAGACCTGGGGCTAAGTCTAGCAATTTGAACAGCAGCACACAGGACTGTAATGCAGTGTTTGTTGGTATAACTACTGCGTCTGTAGCGCCCCGAGGGTTCGGCCACTACAGGGGTATTGCACCTCTGCCAGAGGTGTGATATTCCACTCCCAGGTAAGGATGGAGTATGGACCAGGGCTCAGTTAGCTGCATACAGCACACACACCCCATTTTCGAGGGACAGCTCAACGGAGCTCCCACTAGACAGAAGTGCAGGCACGATCGACTATGTCCCTGGCTGGAGTGGGGAGGGGGGGTGGAATACCCAGTGCTGTAGGGGCAGATAGGGGTTGGTTCCTGAGCGTAGGAAGGAGCCCATTGGTTGCAGGTTACCTGGGCTCATGGTCAGAGGGAGGTATAAAAGGTGGGCACCATCTTAGATCAGAGTTCAGTCTGTGCAGAGAGAGGAGAAGACAGGGAGTAGAGGCTCTGTAGGAGCTCTACACCAGAGTGGGCCTAGAGAGAGGCCGAGGAGGAGAGTGGAAGAGAGAGAGAGGAGGTGAAAGGGAGCTGTGATTAAGTCTCATCCCAGCTCCACGAGAAAGGAACAGAAAGGAACAGGAAGGAACAGAAAAGGAGAAGAAGAGACAGAGAAACAGAAGGGCTCAGGAACAAGAAGGTGGATCGGACCCTAAGAACCCACGAGAATACAGGGTGAAGGGTCAGGCAGATTAAGGGTGCCGGATCCCAAGTTGGTGGAGGAGAAACTACCCTCAGCCAAAGACCGGACGTCGTGATCATTTATTGGTGCGACACCTCATCAAACCTGCTAGGAAGGCACCATATAGGACAGCGGGGAACGGGGCCCACGTTTACCCGCACAAGTTCGCGGCAGCTGGACAAAAGTGGGTCACTGGTGAGGCAGGCCAGAGAAAGGATTGAAGGGGGTCCTGTGCCATGCTCCTGAACTGCCTGGGGGTTGACCGAGCCCCTCACCTGGTGGACACTGCACGGCTTGGGTGGTCACTGCTTGCGCAGAAGTGACCCGGAGCACCTGAACTGTGAGTAAAAGACATTGGACTGCAGTACGTTGTCTGTGTGCTCTTTCGCTCCTCCAGCACTAACGGTACTGGGACTCTCACCACCATCACTCCCACCATCCACTACACTGCCCTGGGGCCGCACTCTTCCCGTGGGGAGTCACACCATCCCAGCTGCATACATCATCGGCCCCAGCGGTCTGCCCTGCAGCGGCGGTTCCTAATATCCGCAATCCACGGGTGGCATAGTCGGACATTATCTAAAACATCTAAAAGACTGCCATTGGTCTGACCACCCTGAGCCACGGGACCGGGTCGCCACTACTACTCCCATCGTCTCCCTATTGCCCGGTTCCGAGTGCCCCACGGCCCAGGGGGCGAGTCACGTCTACTATACAGCCTGGCTGCCTGCCTGATATCTGGGATGGATATTAGTCCTCAGAAGGCCTGTTTGTTTGATTTTGCAGGCTTTAGAGACCCTACACTACCTATTTCGCAGTATAAATCTCTCCCTAGCTCAGCATCACTCTCCCTACACTGTCTGATCCGGAGCGACTGTGTCCAAGATGGTGGCGCCCGGTTTTAAATACTCAAGGTGACGCTGTGCGGCCAGCCAATCACTGTAATGCCCACAACCACATGGCTGCGGCATTACAGTGACTGGCTGGCAATCCCTGCATGTTCATTGGCTCTGTAAAGAGCACCAAACATGCAGAGCGGAGACCCGAGCTCCCGCCCGAGTAACTCGAAAATGCTCGGTGCTCGCCGAACATCCCGAGTAGTGAGATGCTCGGGCGAGTACCGAGCAGTGTCGAGCATGCTCGCTCAACACTACTAGCTATTAAAGTTGGGGACCCCAAAAAAAATGATGTGGGGTCCCCCCTATTTTAATAGCTAACAAAGGCTAGACAGACAGCTGGGGGCTGATATTAATAGCCCAGGAAGGGTGCAATGAACATTGGCCCCCTCCCAGTCTAGAAACACAAGCCGTCAGCCGCCCCAGAGATGGCGCATCCATAGGATGTGCCAATTCTGGTACTTAGGCTCGCTCTTCCCACTGCCCTGTAGTTGTGGCAGTGGGGTAATAGGGTTGGGGTTGATGACAGCTTATAATGTTAGCTGACATCTAGCTCAGGTTAGTAATGGAGAGGCGTCTATAAGACACCCCCATTACTAACCCCATAGAGAAAGTTAAAAAAAAACACAAACACCCAGAATAAAGTCCTTTAATTGAAATAAACACACAATTCTTTAATGTTCTAAATTAAACTCTAATTACCGTCACGTCCATTCCAGCTGAAGCCAACGATCTCCTGCAATAAAAGTAAAATAATAAACCAACCTTATCCTTACCTTTCCATGGTTCCCAGGATGGCTTCAGCTCTGCTACATTGACATGACAGGCTGGATCGCAGCAGAACGCTGCCATCCAGCTTGCCATGCCGAAGACACTGAGAAGCTCCTCAGTGAAGCTCCTCAGTGTCTGGCTGTGACGGCATCCAGATGAGCCGAGGTCATGTCCAATGAACTCAGCTCACCTCATGCACGTCACTGACAGCGTGGGAGAATTCTCCTGCGCATGCGGTGCCGGCAAATGACGTCATCACTTGAGCAGGAGAATTCTCCCACGCTGGGACGGCATTGAGATAGCAGGCTGGATGGTAGCAGAACGCTGCCATCCAGCTTGTCATCCTTCAGAGACACTGCAGAGCGCAAGCATGCCTGCGCTCCGCAGTGTCTCTGAAGGATGGCATGCTGGATGCATCCAGCCTGCCATCTCACGTCATTTTTTTGTGGGGTCCCCCATTTTAATAGCTAGTAAAGGCTAGGTATTCAGCTGGGGGCTGATATTAGTAGCCTGGGAAGCTCAGTGGGTATTACCCTCTTCCCAGGCTTCAAACATCTGCCCCAGCCCTCTGCTTAACCTCCGCTAGAGACTAAAATTACGGGGAACCCCACGCCAATTTTTTTTTTAATAAATCCTTTATTTTAACACTAAATAATAAGTACAGTAACCAACACAGTCACTATACTTATTGTATATGTGACTGACATGTTTCTATCTATCTAATCTATGTGTGATGCTCTATTCTTTCTGTTCTAAATTGTCGGGTACCGGTATATGCCGCTGCTGAATTGCCGGCTTTTCATGTTTCACTGTGAGCACTGTTCCCGTCGATTTGGGCAATCACTGTAATGCCACAACCACCATGGCTGTGACATTACAGTGAGTGGCAGACAATCCCTGCATGATTGGTGCTCTAAATAGCGCCAGACATGCAAAACGGGGACCCGAGCTCCCGCCCGAGCATCTCGAAAGTATTCGGCGAGCTCCGAGCATCTCGAGTACTGAGATGCTCGGGCGAGTACCGAGCAGTGGCGAGCATGCTCGCTCATCACTAATTGTAACCTGGAAACGTTACATTGATGACGTGCTGATGTTGTGGAGGGGCACGGAAGAAAAACTGCAAGCATTTATAGACACTCTAAACAACAACTTCCTCAATTTGAAGTTTACTTTGGCCTTTCATAGGCAAAAGATTCCTTTTTTAGATCTAATGATAGAAAGAGATATAAATAATGTGGTACAAACTGATCTGTACAGGAAGGAGTCTTCCACTAATAGTATTCTAGATGCTGGAAGTGCTCATTCTACTGGTACCATCAGAGCAATCCCAAAAGGGGAGTTTTTGCGTCTAAGACGTAATTGTTCAACTTTTGAATGCTTCAAGGAACAGGCCCGGGAGCTTAAATTAAGACTCCTTGAAAGGAACTATTCAGGGAGAATGATTAAACAGGCATATAATCATGCGTTAAGAGTGGAAAGAAAAGAATTATTGGTCCCTAAGAAGAACGATAGAGCAGACAATAATGTCGTGAGATTCATTACAGAATTTCATGAGGAATGGCAAACAATGTTGGATATATTGAATAAACATTGGGACATTATTCAATCTGATGTGGACCTCAAGGATTGTGTGACATCAAGAGCCTCATCTGGGTATAGAAAAACCACCTCAGTTTCAAGCCTTCTAGTATCCAGTCACTTTAAGAGAAGCAATGTGCCTTTAAGAACAAAAGATCCGGGTTTCTTTCCATGTAAAATGTGTAAGGCTTTTCGGATCCTGGTACCCAGGAAATCATTTGGGGATGCATTTGGGAAAAAGTGTACAATTCAGCAATATCTCAATTGTGCCACTAGTGGGGTGGTTTATTGTCTTGAATGTACATGTGGGCTTAAATATATTGGAAAAATAATTAGGGATTTGAGGACCCGTATAAGGGAACACATCCAAAGCATTGTCAATTATGATAGGGATGAGAAAAGGAGCCAGGAACAAAAGAAATTATTTACCCCAAAGCCAATTGCTAGACATTTTAAGATCAAACATCAGTCACAGTGGAAGGACCTTAAGGGTTGGGCGATATGTCAGTTAAAATTGGATAATAGAGGTGGAGACTTAGACTCTATGCTCCTGAAGAGAGAGAGTGAGTGGATTTTCACGTGTAATTCTGTGAATCCACATGGATTAAATGAGAGTTTTAACTTTGGGTGCTTTTTGTAAGCTTTCCAGTTCTGGGAACCTAATGATTAATCCATTCTATTTATAAGAACATGAGGAGAGTAATATATTATATGCCCCCATATGTATGCCCAATATGGTGGCACATACTTGTGAGACTAAGATATAGAGCAATGATGGAATATTATATTATAGAATTAATTTTTGGTTATAAATTTATAATCTTGAAAATGGGGTTATGGTTTTAAACTTTTTTCCCTCCCTCCCCCCCCCAGCCCTTTTTCTTCCTTCTATTCTCCTAGGATTGATTATTTAGGGGTTTATTAAAATACACCTATATATTGATGGGACAATTAACCATATAAGAATATGTTTATATGTAGTTGATCTGATGCGGACAAATATGCAATGTATAAAATCTTTGAGTTCCATCTTTTCTTATGTTGTAGCCATGATGTGAGCGATTTACATGAAAACTGACTGATAATTCGCTTGCTCAAAAATAAATATTTACATAAGATAATTTATGCTTTGTTCTTATGCAACAGATTATTATGACTTATGCATATAAGACTTGTTCATTCAGTTGCTTTTGATTCCAAGAAATGAAACCTTTTTGGCATGAGTACAATTTGATTGGTCGATCCTCCTGTCAATCCAGTTGGAGAGTATAAACATCCGGAGCTGGAGGCCGACTTTGCCCTTAGAAAAAGCCGGTATACCGGCGAAACGCGCGTCAGGGATTATACTCTGTTTGAATGAGAGTGTTAGGAGGGAACTATGGAAAAGCCCTAAGATAGTGCACACAGCTACGGTGCTCTTAACCCTGCAGAGCCGCTGGAGTTTTAACAGCTTTAGTGATCAGTTGCGCGAGTCGGGCATGCCGACCGTGTGTGTAGGCAGCGGGATGAGAAGTGTAAGGAGTTGTCCGGTACAACGGACTACTCCTCACCGTGACATAATATCACCAACCGCTTGGCGCTTGGTAGTAAGGTGTTCACCTTTATCGGCGGCGATCAGCCGCGCCGGCTTGGTAGGCTGTACTGCGCAGCAGTACATTCACATTGTACAGTTTGCTATTGCCGACCTCGTGTGCAGGCAGCGGGATTAGAGGTGTAAGGAGTTGTCCGGAACAACGGACCACCCCTTACCGTGATATAACATCACCAACCGCTTGGCAGCTGGCAGTCAGGTGTTCTACCTCTTACCGGCGGCGATCAGCCGCGCCGGCTTGGTAGGCTGACATATGATATGCGCACCAGTACATTTACATTGTACTATCGTATCACTAAGCACCTTATTCATTATTCTAATTATATAAGTAATCTAGCTGGGGTGAGGATTAATATAAGCATAATTACTGCACGCCTCACCTGTGAGCTGTGTCATTGCTATGACATAAATATTAAGGCAACATCTACTTATGGGGAATTCCATGTACAATCTACAGCTATAGTCCAATGATTTAATTGACTGGACTGTAGCGTTCCAAATTTATCCAACACATTATTCAGCCAGATTTATTAGTGGGTACCGTCCTTGGTTAAACAGGATGGCCACCTTATATGCATCTATTGATGCATGAGTAATTTGCACTTAAAATATTTTAATAGACCTTATAAAGCATATGAATTTTAAATTAATATATATCCACATCTTTTCCCTTCTCCTTTTCCCCTTTTGTGATAGAAAGTCAGCTACAGCTTCTGCCGCCCTTGCAGTGCTTCAGCAGTGTTTGCAGCTTCCGGCTCACAGACTGGTGTGATGTCCCCACTCGTTGGAACTCTACACTGCAGATGTTGGGAAGGATTTGTGAGCAGAAGAGGGCAGTTGTTGAGTACCAGCATCAACAAGGCCGTCGGTATTCAGTTCAGACTCCACACATAAGACCTCAGGAGTGGACATGGATGTCAGACATATGTACCATCCTCCAAAACTTTGAGGACTCCACTAAGATGGTGAGCGGCGATGACGCCATAATTAGCGTCACCATCCTGCTTCTCTGTCTTCTGAAATGCTCTCTGCTCACAATCAAAGATGATGCATTGCAGGCGGAGCACGATGAGATGGAGCAAGGAACCATACAGGGTGATTACACAAAGCCAAGCCTCATCTCATCCTAACGTGGAACGTGGATTAGGTGACAATGAGGAAGAGGAGGAGGAAGGACAGGAGCTAGTTTCATGCACTATAGACGGTACTAACTGCACCAGCACTACCAGCATAGCTGACTGTTCAGCGTGGATGGCCAGAGGACAGAGAGGAGGAGGAGGAGAGCATGGTCAGACATCCTCTTGGTGAGGACACGGAAGTCTTGCCTGTTAGTAGTCTGGCACGCATGGCTGAGTTTATGTTACGCTGCCTTTCCCATGACCCTCGTGTGACGCCCTGCTGTGCATGGAGCCACAGATCCTGGAGGTGTGCATTTCAGGATTTCTCCACAAGAGGCCCTCAGAGCATACACACACCTCCACCCTACCTCAGACCACAAGAGGGAGCCCGGATAGGGATATAAATACGGAGGGTGGAGCTAGGCAGAGTGAGTCTGTGAGTTAGTTCTCCTCAGGAAGTGAGTGGCGACAGAACAGTCTGGAGTCCACAGCCAGTTCCTGCAGAGTGAGACACAGAGAAACAGGTCAGTCTGCAGTGGAGCTCAGTCAGACTCAAGCAGCTCGAGTTAAGTGAGCTAGGAGCGTTGCTGACACTCAGAGAGCAGCAGAAGAGGCAGCCAGCTAACTGCCAGTGTGTATAGACTAGTGAGGGCCCGAGTAAGCCGAAGGCTAGAGGAGTGAGTAGCATTGGGGGCAGAGGAGCTTTACCAGCTCACCCCAGAAATCATATACCGGACACCGGGTCCGAGTCTACAGGGATTCTTTACACCCAGCAGAAGACAACCAGAACCCCTGGCGAACTACATGTCCCAGGAATACCAAACGCTGACTGTTATACCAGGGTCAGGAGTTACCGAGGCCCCATATACCAGGGAGTGTGTACTCCAACAGAAGGCCCTACCACAGGATCAGCCAGTGCAGAACAGAGACTAAGTTAGGCCTAGCTCCAGGCAGGCCAGAGACTAACACTAAGCGGCGAAGAAACAGGAGGCCCTACACCTTCTCACTGGGGAGAGTCCTGCAGTGCACCCCTCACCCTACAGTGCTCCGGACGGTACCTGCATTTCCACCAGTAAAAGGTACAGAAGCAAACCGTGTGTGTGTGTCCCCTGTCCTTCCTTGGACCCGGCTGGGTCACCGCCATATCGTGCACCTCGTCAAACATCACTGCCCTGAGGCCTAGCTCCACCTGTGGGGAGCTACACCATCAAAGCTGCCGTAACACCGGCCTCAGTGGACTGCCGCAGCACTGGTGATCCTCACCAGACACCACAGGTGGCATCACGAACTTTGACATTTCATTTTCCCCTTTTTAAGAGAGCCCCCAGGGTAGGGGCCCAGGAGCTGACCACCGCGACATTCCCCAAGACCAGGCATTAAGGCCCTGGCGCCGAGTAGTCCCCATCCCCTGGGCGCCACATCTCTCTAACTGGCGTCACGAACAGGATTGCGTGCCCGTTGCCACCGGGTACTGTATGCCTTAAGAAACTGTAAAACTCACAGTGGTGAAGCCATTCCCGCCTTTTTCTGGAGTTTCCCGCCACTGGCCGCCATCTTTCCGGTCGCCGCGCGGGAAGAAGAGGGGCGTAACCGCTGGAAGGGCGCGAAGTCGAGGACACGCCCCACGCACTGATGCAGCGTCAGGTCCTTACAGGAAGCCACAGCGAACGCTGTGACGTGGAACGTAAGCGACGCAAGGTCCTACCAGAAGACCGTCACCTGCGGAGCTGCGGCCTACAGAAGGAAGGTAGGCCACGGTTAACTAGGGTGGCGCCAAGATGTTGCACAAACAACCCGACGTCGCGGCCCAGGCTGACAGCCCCAATGATGCACCCACGGCCGCCGCCGCGCAAGACCGAGCCGCCGCTCCATCACCAGTGCCTGTAGCCCCTATCGCACCATTGACTTTACCATACATGCCTGGAGCAAAGTGGCTCCCCCAGTACAGCGGCAAGCCAGACACCCTGTCTGGATTCAAGCGCAAAATATGCGGGCAAACAAAGAGCTGCAGTTGTTGTGGGACAATATGCGGGCAAACAAACAGCTGCAGTTGTTGTGGGACAATTGACTGGTGCTACAGAGAGAG